>NC_136977.1:40474391-40524115 GCF_032717465.1 Coenobita brevimanus
ACAAAAGAATAATAACGAATCACAAACAAAAGAAACTGGAGAAAAGTTAAAAAAAAAAAAAATCTTCAAAATCCGAGGAGAACACAGGGTTGGGGTACCACGGGTCAGGCCACTTCTGGGTGCAGGTCGTGTGGGGGTACGTGTGTCGGGCCGTGTTCGTCATTTGTTACACCGTGTTCCGTACTGCGCCGACACGGAACACGGCGCAGGCTCGAATTCCCGCACCTTGACTTCAGCATGCAAGGTCAGGTGCTTCAGAAAAAGAAAAAAAGTATAAGTGGTCTTGTAAGACCTGGCAGTGTCTCATTAGACGCTGGTACTTAAAATAATAAAATACAGTAGGGTTGTGAAGAAGTTGTAGAGTAGTTCGTCAGATATTATAGGGAATATACCTGGCTACCGACCATTTTGATTACCCAAAGGAGACACCTGCTCTATACATAAAAAAGAAAAAAAAAAACATCAAACAATCCTGAATAAACCTGGACACCACCTCTAGTACTTATTTATAGCTAAAGCCTTTTTCTTTGTTTTTTCTCAGCTGAACGAAAAATGAGAGAGAGAGAGAGAGAGAGAGAGAGAGAGAGAGAGAAAATATTGTCCAAGAGGTGCCTTAGATAACCTCTTTCATAATTCAGTGCCTCATTCAAAGCAGTTCCAAGAAAAACACATGAACAACTTTTTTTTTTTACGTCTCTCTACATCCACCTGACTACTCTTCAAGCGTGAGGTCAAGAAGAATGTGGCAAAGCGATATTGTCTTCTGTTCTAGTACCAGGTGCCTAATTCCAGACTTCATTCATGGCTGGCCGATGCAAAATTTTAGATCTAGAAAAAGGATTACATTATAACAAACAGCCTTACAAAATCTTGCCTTATAACCACGGCAATCCATTTTTTTTTTTAGAGCAAAATAATTGTGTATTTTCGGTTCTCACTCACTTCCCCAACCATCTTCTCTGTTCAGTTTGATACTAAAAGCACTTAAAAAACATTTCTATTTAACCTTGTCATCATCAGTTGCCACTTAAGTATCCCATTCCTGCTGCTTTCAGACGCTTTTATACAGCTAAGTGTCCAATGATCATTCAGGAGGTTAAAATACTCGCTGATTATGTAGTTAACTGTTCAGTGATCATCCGAGGGGCTAAGATGGTTGCTAATCTGTGTGTGGAGTGGTGTCGGCGTGTGCTCCGGCTTTTTGCACCCGAGTAATGATCCAGTGAAGCCCTTGTTGGTCTGAGGGGTACAAGTCATGGGGCTTATGTGCTTTTGAGCCCTTGTGCCTGGCCCGCTAATGGTGGCTACGGAGGTGTGTGTGTGCTGGAGTCATGCTTCACTTCTCTAATGGTGACTGTGTGGTCATACGTCAGAGAGTGAAGGATGGAGGGGAGAGAGAAAGATAAGAGAAACAGATGAATCAGGGCAATGTGAAGCCTGTGAATTAAACTTGATCAAGATGATATAAGTGTGTGTCAATTTTTCCTCTGTTTGTGTACGTGTGCGCATGAGTAAAAAAAAAAAAAGTGAAAAGAACACGGGAAAGATTTTAAAATTGGGAAAAAAAAATGTCTGAGGTAGCAAAAAAAAAAAAAAAATGTAAATAAGAAGATATTATAAATATACTGGCATGTCTCTCAATATTTTGTGCTGACGTGTGGAAGCGTTCACAAGTGGAAAGGAAAAGGAGCACGACAGCCTGAAGAAGAGAGGAAAAAACATGAAAGTGGCAAAAAGAGGGTGTTATATATTCATACATTCTTGTCAGTCTCTGTTTATGTGTGCGCATGCGTGAAAAAGTGAAAAGAAAATATGCGGAATCCAAAAAAATAAAAAATAAAAAAGAAAGAAAGAAAGGAAGCGAGAACAATCCTTAAATATGTAAAGATCCTATGAATATCTGCATGTTTGTTTTCATTGTGCCATAAGTAAATATGTGAAGAAAGAAGACAAAAATATAAAAGGAAAGAGAAAAATACCTGAATGTGTGAAGAATAAAAGAAAAAACGGGCGTTATAAATATATATATATTTTTTTTTGCTAGCTCGCACGCAGGGAATAACAATCATCATCATCAAAATTATCATCATCATCTGCCATAAAGAGTAGGACCTGGAGCAGGAAAATTAAGGCTGCAGTCATTAAGTCCTTCGAAATTTTTAGCTCTATTTCACAAACTAAGAATAAGAAACAAAAATATAATGACCGAGAAGAAAAAAAAAAAAAAAAAAGGAGGGGCGGGGAATAAGCACGGAAGAGAAAGACGAAATTCTAGCAAAAGGTAAGCAAATAATGAGAAGGAAAGGAAGACAGAAAACAAAAGAAAAAAAAAGGCAAAGTAATACGATGGCAGAATAATAGATTATGTGGGTAAAAGGTTAAAAAAAAAAAAAAAAAAGAAGAAGCATGGAAAGGAAAAGGAGAGAGTGTATTAAATTAAACTGGGGTTAGAAGAAAGGCGAATATGAAGAGGAAAGAAAGTATATCACGGCTGGGAAAGGAAGATATATTATGAGAAAGAAGTAAGAATATAAAGACTGGGAAGAAAGTAAGGCAGAGAATGGACGGGAAGACAGATAAATGACGTTGAGAGAGAGAGAGAGAGAGAGAGAGAGAGAGAGAGAGAGAGAGAGCACCATACCCCTTTTTGACCCTGATCTTTGACTTTCTTCACTCATTGGTTGATTTCTTGTTCTTCAAATGGTCCCTCATCATTATTCAAAATTCTGTACCGTTTCATCCAGTAGTTTTTCCATAATGTTACTAAAAGTCATACAAACAGACAGACAAATGGTATAAAAATAAATAAATAAATAAAGCTCCCTGGCAGAGGCACTGAGAGAGGTGATAAAGAATAGCAGTGATCATTTTGTTTTCTTTTGCATGTGCATGTAACTCAGCGAACAAGAGAGGGAGGAAAAGAAAATAGAATTGAAATATAAAACAGACAATGAACATTAGAAAAGGTACAGATTAAAATGATAAAATATTTCCTTGTGTGTGTGCATGTGAAAGGAAGGTATGAGGAAAATACGAAGGAAAAATAAGAAAAAATAAAAAAGAAAAGACAAGGCAGACTCTGAACGTGTAAGGAAGGCGCAAGGAAGCAGATAACTTATATTTGTTTGTGTCATTTTCATTTTTCTGCTCGTGAGTGAGAATGCAAAAAAAAAAAAAAAAAAAGAAAGGAAAAAGAAGATAGATAATTAAAGTGTGAGAAGGTTAAAAAAAAAAATGTATTCGAAGTGTTAACTGTACTTCTGTGTCTATGCCATACAGAGAGGAAAAATTGTGAAAGCTAAGGTAATGAAGAACGGAGAGAAGACATACATGACGTGTGAAGGAGGTACTCGTACAAGAAACCAGACAGAGTATTTTTTGGTATCATTTCTGCTCTCTATTGGTGTTCGTGGGTCTAGGGATGAGAAAGGGGAAAAAATATGGAGAATTAAGGAACGTGTGAAAAATGAGACAGGAAACCGAATATTACAACTGTATTTCTTTTGTGTGTGTGTTGGTTTTCGAAGTTGGAAAAAAGTAGAATAGGGGAAAATATTAAAAAAAAAAAAAAAAAAAAAGGACAGAGAAGGAGACAACAAGAAGTAGGATGAAATGCAAAAAGCCAGAAAATACACATTGTTGCATATATTTTTTTTTTTCATTCATAAGAAAATGCCAAAATTGAAAAAAAAAAAGAAAAAGAAAATAATGAAAACGTAAAGAAGAAACGAAGCCATACCATGAATATGGAGAAATATCTATCATTTTCATTTTTGCTTGTATTTCTATAATAAAGTTAAAAGGGATGTAGATAAAAGTTGAGGAAAAATAATAAAGGAAGAGAAGAGAGGGGAAGACAGAGCATGATCACTTGAAGAAGGCAGACGAAGACATATACCGGAAACGCTATTTACATATTAACTTATTTATTTTTTTTTTTTGGTTGTGTTTGTGACTTTGTGTGTCGATGTTTGAGTAAAGAAATTGTTGATAAGGAAAAATAAAAGTAAGAAGAAGAGTAGCGAGAACAGTCTATGAACGTGTGAAGATGCCACAAGAAATTGGACAATAAGCAGATGAAAAGAAAAAAAAAAAAAAAAAGGAGACAAGAAAATACACATGAAAATATAAGAACAGGAAGACACAGCATGGTGTGAATCAGGTGCAAGAACCCAGATAATACTCAAGTGTAATCAGACCCAGACATCCTCCAAGAGTCTATTAACTTTTAGGGTGAAAAAAAAAAAAAAAAAAAAAAAGTTTCCCATAGTAAAGAATTTCCGAAGTTGCCCCTGGAGCGACCTGAGATGACCAATTTTCCTTGGTTAAATTTTGCGTGTCAGCTTGATTGGAGATATTAACATTCGTAGGGATGATGATGATGAGGAGGAGGAGAAGGAGGAGGAGGATTATGATGATGCTGGTGATTCCTAGTAGTAACAGCAGCAGTAGTAGTTGTAATTATAGTGACAGCAGCAGCAGTAGTAACAGAAGTAGTTGTAGCAATAATAATAACAGCAGTAGAAGGACCACTATTAACAATGTCAACAATAAAAACACCATTACAATTACCATACACATTATCTCCATTATCACCAGTAGCCTACCATTAACACCATTACATCCTACACCTCCCCTCGAAACCATATCAAGCTTAATGACCTTCCAACAATAAATATGCCCAATTTAATGACTAATTATAAGGTGTAAAGAGGTGTTCCTAAGCAATCAGATACTAGACAATGCACTGTTATTAGCTCATATTCCAAATGGCTCCTCGGTCGTTAAGCAAGGGTGGTTTGAAGTAATTTAGTTAGAGCAGTTAAGATGGGGGTATATGATGGTTTTTTACGAGTTTGTGATAGAGTTCAATAAAAACTAGAATGACTAGTTTACGTGTCTGATTGTTTGAGAGAGAGAGAGAGAGAGAGAGAGAGAGAGAGAGAGAGAGAGAGAGAGAGAGAGAGAGAGAGAGAGAGAATCTTCCTTATATTAACACCTCAACCAGCACCACCACCACCACCATCATCAATCGCTAGTTCCATCACCACATCAGCATCACACATACACCACACCAAACCAAGCCTTCAGCACAGCCAGCATCACATCAAAACCACATTACCACACACCACATCACCACACCTAACTACACCACCACACCATTGACACCAAACCACACCATCATCACCAACACGCACCAAACCATATTATTGCAGTCCACACCTCAAAAACACACCAGCACCACCACAGCACACCAAAAGTTGACCACACCACACCACACCACCACACCATATCACCCCATCAAACTATAATCAATAGCCTACACTACATAAAACACCTCACCACACCGCACCAACAACACTAACTACACACCTCACCACACTACCACACCACCACCACACCACATCACACCACACCAACCCGGCAGTTACCAATGACACAGGCAGGTAGGAACACGAACACCTGGGTATCCGGAAAAACACACCTTCCCGCGTAACGTGAAACCGCGAAAGTTAAAAAAAAAAAAAAAAAAAAAAAAAAAAGTTGGCCAAAGTGAAATTACGATGGTGATTTTAGAGTTAGGGAGCGGGGAGAGGGGAAGGGGGGAAGGGGAAGGGAGGAGAAAGGAGGGGAGGAGAGGAGGAGAGGAGAGAGAACATAAAAATTTTAGAAAAACAGACAGAAGAGAATGAGGAGGAGCACAGCATTAATTACAGAGAGAGAGAGAGGAGCTGGAGGTGCTTATGTAGGTTACCATTCGTCTTGCTTAAAAAAAAAAAAAAAAGATATTCGTCCTCCCTGAACTCCACACCTCTTAATTCATTCTCCCAGGGCACTTTTTTAATTTGTTTGTCTCATGAATATATATATATATATATATATATATATATATATATATATATATGTATATATATATGTATATATATATATATATATATATATATATATATATATATATATATATATATATATATATATATATATATATATATATATATATATTTTTTCAGTTGAGGATTCAAGTTTTAGCATTTTCATTTAACCCGGAGACATTTCTCTGTTCTTAGTGTAAATGTTGGACTACATAATAGATAGATAGATAAATAGATAGATAGAGAGACAGATAGAAGCAGGAAGTCAAATGATGAGAAGGTGTTGTGTCTGCGAGAATCGAGCAGTGCTAAACATGCTTACACACTCTTAACACTGAGGAAAGCTGACGACAGCGGCCAGTAAGGAGATGATGCAGTTAGCTGTCAGCAGTCCTCTCGTGAACAAAGATCCACGAGGAACACACGTGACACACCCCTGCTACACCAGATTTTAGGAAAGAGAGAGTAGAAGGAGACAAGCGACCCTAGAGAGAGGTCGAGACGGAGATTAGCCTTAGAACAGAGAGAGAGAGAGATAGCGAGACAGGGAGGTAGCTACCCGGGACTTATACTCTTTCCATGTAAGAGACCTGTTTAATATTTCCAAGACAAATAAAAATAGTCCCATACTATTCTTTACCTCTCCCGTCACTACATGACATCTGGTGGGGAAGCTACTACAAGATATAAAAGCCGCTCGACCACAAGTCTAAAATATCCTGCCTCTACAAGCAAATACAAAGTCGCTGCTTTATGATACAAAGTTTTTATGACATTTGGTAGCAGCGAACGTATACGAACCTCGTCTACGAATCAACATTAAATTCCTACAAAATATCAAGATTGAAAACAACCAACAACATCAGCTCCTGACAGTATTCTCTCCATCCAGCCCCCTCCGTCTCCCAGATCATTACGCTGATGCAGAGGTCAAGAGATCACTCGACGCCTTGCAAGTAGCTTAACGACAAACCAGCAAATCTGCGGACATCGTCTCCGAATTAAAAGCAAATTTCTACAAAAGCAACCGAGACTACAAGATTAGCTTCAGTTCTACATTGAATCCTACAAAATACAGCCTACAGTGCAAATAGTCTACAAGTCTACGACGAATAAGCGAACTACAACCATCTACAATCAACTACAATTAACAACTCTACGTCGTCTGTATAATCTTCTACACGCACCTACAAGAAGCGGCAGTCTTCATCCTACAACGAGTAAATCACAAGGAAAAAAGGACCAAGAATACATCAAGAAAGAAAGAAAACAAACAAACAAACAAACGGAGAGTGAGAGACGACTCACAACTCATAACCACCAGACCTCACCCTCCTCTCTCTGCTACATCCACCCAACCCCCACCGCTTACGCAGGTGTGAAGAGGTCAGGACGACGAAGCAAACACCAAGTCCATATTCACAACTCATCTTACTCACTCGTCTTCACTCAAGTTACTCATCGCTACTCATTCACTCACCACAGCTACCAGTGTGGGAAGCCGACGTCACCATGTGCTGAGACGTCAGCACGCCAATCAACCCGTGAAGGACAACGCTATCACCACGTGCAACACCACTCACACCATTTCCCACCACGGTAAAAATTAGTGAGTTACATAGTTACTTCATTTATACAATACACAGTGATAGACAATAAGCTTCTGCACAAACATATAAAACGTGTTGTATAGTTACAGCTTAAATACACATACTTACTTCAGTTATCTGCATAACTCAATCACTAAATAATCACCAACAATAATTATTCTACACGGTATATATTCATTCATCTATTATAACATTTATTTACTACCAACGAGTGTTACCATTTATACCTACGTAAAATACGTGTTTCATACATACAACTATACATTAATTATATCTACAAAGTGATAAAGAAAATATACCATCACAGTTACTCAGTGAGCAATTAAAAAAAAAAACTGTATTAAACATTTATTTATTAAAGCTACCTAGTGGAAACAGATAAATTAACTTACAAGAAAAAAAAAATGGCCAACACAAATGCCGTTAGCAAGAGTGAACATCTTCAACACAATCGTGAAGACAATGATTTCCACACAGTGCTGACACACATATTACTCACGATAGGTACAGGTGAACAACAAATCAGTGTGTATAGTTAATACTGTATATAGTGTATATATTTTTTATATAAAATAACAAAATATGGGACTATATAATATCATTTTCAGTAGTATCTGTGCAATATAAACTAAACTTTGAAAAAGTATCCCAAGGAAATTAGCCAGTAATTATGTAACCATGAACAAAATGGAAAAAGCGTACACAAGCAAAGAGAAACAAACTATGGAAAATCAATACATACAAAAAAAAAAAAAAGAAAGAAAAGGAAAGGAAAGAAAGAAAGAAGAGTGAGAAGGAAAAAAGAGAAATAGAGTAAGATCACATAACAAACAAATGAAAATAAGTGTAAGTGTTACTACATATGCCAAAATACCACATAAACTACAAACAAAAAAGCAAATTGTGTCTCCACAAACAAGTGGCATGACACATCATCACTATCATCGACCGCAGCATATGTTAGGACTGCAGTTATTACAATTATGTTACTCCATATTACAATAATGTAACTACAAACGATATGTTACACTTGTTACAATTATGTAACTACAAACAATATGTACCAATTAATGTAACAGTTGCATTAACAAGATGTAACTTTTATGTAACTTTAACTACAATTATGTACCTACAAACGATATGTAACAATTATGTAACGACAAACGATTGCATTATGTTACACTAACTACAATTATGTACCTACAAACGATATGTAACAATTATGTAACGACAAACGACTGCATTATGTTACACTTTGCCAATTATGTAACAGTTGCATTAACAAGATGTAACTTTTATGTAACTTTAACTACAATTATAAGGCCAAGACACTTATGTAATAGTTGCATTAACAAAATGTAACTACAATTATAAGGCCAACACAATTATACATTAACACAATATAAGTCATACAATTATAGCACAATTCTGTATTACCAGTATCATCATACAAGTTAGGTGAAATATTAGACATTACTAAAGTGATAACTCAAATATGTCATGTATAACCTAGCAGTATTACCATTGCACAATTATATGCGTACGTCTGTTGTACATGCACGTCTTACAAGTGTTATACAACAACCATTGCATTTATTCAAATATGTATACAATTTATTTAAAATGTAATATTACTGAATAATCACTATTTACTATGAATAATATATGTATACAATATTCATACAATTATGTTACTTTTACAATATTATGTATGTCACTTAATTAGCTTATAAGTTCATTATAATGTGTATGTAGTATGTATTAATATGTTATAACTATTAAATGTCGATGGTACGCCATTTTTGCGCGGCCGAGCAAATGTAGGACTACATAATAGATAGATAGATAAATAGATAGAGAGAGAGACAGATAGAAGCAGGAAGTCAAATGATGAGAAGGTATTGTGTCTGCGAGAATCGAGCAGTGCTAAACATGCTTACACACTCTTAACACTGAGGAAAGCTGACGACAGCGGCCAGTAAGGAGATGATGCAGTTAGCTGTCAGCAGTCCTCTCGTGAAGAAAGATCCACGAGGAACACACGTGACACACCCCTGCTACACCAGATTTTAGGAGAGAGTAGAAGGAGACAAGCGACCCTAGAGAGAGGTCGAGACGGAGATTAGCCTTAGAACAGAGAGAGAGAGAGATAGCGAGACAGGGAGGTAGCTACCCGGGACTTATACTCTTTCCATGTGAGAGACCTGTTTAATATTTCCAAGACAAATAAAAATAGTCCCATACTATTCTTTACCTCTCCCGTCACTACATGACATCTGGTGGGGAAGCTACTACAAGATATAAAAGCCGCTCGACCACAAGTCTAAAATATACTTCTCTACAAGTAACTACAAAGTCTTTATGACATAAACACCTCATGGATTTCACCCCCCCCCCCGCCTTAGGACAGTGCTTTAACCCTCCTCAGGTAGAGGTCGGTCCGTGTTGCATAGCAGGTAGACGTTGTCTCTCAGACCCCAAAATATAAAAATTTGGGGAAAATGTTTATGTTTCGTTTATTCTAATACAGAAAACAGAGTAACATATTTAATGCTTCCGCAACACAAACATTTTTTTAAAAATGAACTGTTCTTGTCTTTTTATATTTGTAACAAATTTTTGAAAAAAAAAGTGTAGAAAAAACAGTAAATAAATTTTGACCCTCTATAAGAAAAAAAAAAAAAAAATGAATGGTTGCTTGAGTGGTCCCATAGCATGGTATGGGATGGTTCTTCATGGTGTGAAGAAGGGATGCCAGATTCTGCAATTTTATCTGCAATCAGGGAGAACAAAACCCCCACACACCTCAGGCAGACATGGGTCTCACAGACCCGTAACATATAAAACAACCCTTATACTGGGGAAAAGGAGAGACAGCTTGAAGTAACTCCCTCACCCCTTGCATGGAGACACAAAGTTAGGAAGCTACTGAGAAGAACAGGGCTCCCGGGTATTTAGAAGTTAGTGAACTAGACAATGGGACAAGGGGGGTGGGTCTCACAGACCCATGTCTACCTGAGCAGGGATGGATTAGATCCGGAATTAGTAATCATCATAAACATAAAAACGAAAGATGTATTAGTAAAAAAAAAAAAAAGCGTGACATCGGTAAAATTAAGATTTAAAAATGACACCTGGATGCAAGGGTTAATTCATTTACCTGTAGACTTTTTTTTTTTTTTTTTGCTTGATTCCTGGTTTCTCATAACTATTTTTATTTCGTTTAGGACAGACTTCACAAACTGGAGGATTAAACGTGGCCTTTCCTTTGGTTGAATAAAATCAACTGACAAGAATAAAAAGGAAGAAGAAGAAGAAGAAGAGGCTGAAGAAAAAGAATTCGTCCCCAGTGAACTCTCAAGGTCTTAATCTGGGTAATACGTTCGCCAGGGGAGGGTAATCGGGTACTTGCCAGCATGTAACTGGGAACTTTCTTCTTTATTATAATTTCACTTTTATCATTTTTGGGATCAGGCCTCTTCTGCTCTTGTGTACGCTGTTACAAAGAATGTTTTTCGCCTTTCGCCTTTCATCAGGGAAGTATCTACTAAGCTGAAAATTTCTTTGCGCTTACCCTGAATAGAGTGAGAAAATAAAAGAGACGTTAAGAAATAATGGAATTTAAAAGGGGAACGCAATATAAAAAAGACGTCATCACACCGAACCAATTATGCAGTGCCACCTTAAAATGTCCTCAACTGCTCCAGAGAAAAGCAGGAGAGGACTCTAGTGCCAGCAGGTGATGGGACAGGCTGCTCCTGTGGTAGGGGGCTGAATCAATGGATCTATGGAGCAGACGGGAGGCCTTGGTTGCGAACAGGAGGCCTGATTCGTTCTGCCTGTCACAGTTCCTTCCCCACTTTAAAAAGAGGCCGTAGTCGAGAGTTGCAAGTTCATGGTGACACCTTTTGTACACCTGGCAGTTTACCTCTATCAAATGAATTAGTGCTGTGAAGAGAAAGGGTAGACTGAGATGGTTTGGGCATGTGGAGAGGAAGTAGGACAACTGGGTGTAGAGGTGAGAGGTGTGAATGTTGAGGGTACAGTTAAGAGTGACAGAGCGAGAGAGAAAAAAAAAAACTTGGGACAAGGTCAAACAGGTGACCTCAGGGATAACAGACTGAACAGAAAGGCGGTTTGAGATCACGCAGGGTGGACAGCCGCCATTAGATGACCAAGACCGACGCATGCAAGCATGCTGGAGCCTTTGTAAATGAACGAAACAAAGCTAAAGGACAATAATTTAGGGCACGTATTCCATAGTTTGGGGTTGCCCATCTTGGAAGTTCACCTTCCAGTTCTCCTTCAGTGGGTCATCGTGATACATTACGCAACAATGTAATGTCAGGCGAGGGTACAGCTGCCCTCTGATGGTTAACAAACTACTGTGGAAAAAACAGTACTTTATATCTCATTCACCAATAGAGTGTTCTTTTAAAAAGCTTCAGCCAGATGATTTTCTTGCTACCACCAGACGATGTTTTGATCACTTTTTTCTTTTTTTCTTCCTTTTCTTTTTCTTTTTCTTTCTTTCTTTTTTTTTTTTTTTTTTGCTTCCATCAAATGTTTTCTTCTTTTCTTGCTACCCCGAATAGGCTTTCTGCTCCTATCAGACACTTTTTGCTTTTAAACTTTTTCGCTGTCAGACACTACTACCAATATTTCCACCCCCCCGTTTTTTTTTTTTTTTTTTGTCGTACTCTTATACAGTATTTTCTTTTGTATAAAAATATACACCACAAACTTACGAGTATATTGCATTCCAGTAAGACACCAAGAAGTCCATTGTTAAATTGCAACTTGCTTGATCAGCTTAATATTGTATGGATTTAGACAACAAAACTTTTGCGAGATTCCTATACTATTTTGATTGCGATCAAACACTCCAAATGTTTCGTCTGTGGTACTTTTTTTTTTTTTTTTGCTTTACTTCAGTCTTCTACTATACATAAAACGATATACATGTTTAATTCACGATAAATGCAGATCTGTTAATTCACAATCTGAATTTATGTTAATGAAAAGCAATGAATTAACATGAAATTACAAAAAAAAATGAATAAATAAATAAAGCCATTGTATCATAGAGCACAATGATTTTTTGCTTTAAATGACAAACATTGGAAGTAACCGTGAATGTCACTACAATTATAAACCATGGAACTGAAATCGAATATATCAGAATTTCAAGTGCTCGTATTTATAATCGTATCCAAGGAATTATTACGTGATCGTCATCGTAATCAACAATATTACCGTGAGATGAGCTGAAAGTGGCTACCGATCTTTATCAGGTTGGGGAAAAAACGCGCTATAATTTTTTTTTTCCCACTCCCAGGTACGTTTTTTTTTTTTCTTTAACTATCAACATACTTTTTGTGCACAGATTTTTTTTTTCACCACTAGATAGGCTACCTTGTTCTTTTTTTTTTTTTTTTGCTACCTTGCTCTTTTTCTGCCATCTGTTGAGGCTTAATCTGAGTATCACTTAACGTTAAACTATTACCACGAGCTGATTATCATTATTATTATTATTATTATTATTATTATTATTATTATTATTATTATTATGATTATCATTATTATTATTACTAGACACTTTCCAACCGGAAATTTTTGAATCGGCTGCTACAAGACTTTTTTCATAGTTTCTACTGACAAAATATTACGCTCGCCACAGCAAATCACTTTCCACTTCCTTTTCACAGTTCTTTCTCTTTTCAGCCACTCATGCAATTAAGCAAAGATCATATGAGGCTTTGGGGGTTTTCGTGACGTCTTTTCCTTACCGATATATTCTGTACATCACACCTTAATATCCTCTGTACGATACTGATACAAACCATGTCGAAAGCAAAGCGAGATCAATTACACACACACACACACACACACACACACACACACACACAAGCTCTCTCTCTCTCTCTCTCTCTCTATCTCTCTCTCTCTCGTCGCCACCAGCACCCTGCACAATACCACACATCCTTATCTGATCAATCATTATAGCCCTTCTATCTCTAGTCCCTATCTTTCTTTCTCACATTTCCCTTCATATCTCTAGTGGCTATCTCTGCCCCCACCTTACACTGCTTATCTTATCTGTATCTGTTGCCACTGATGCCCGGGTCCTGCTATCTTGGGCTATCTCTCGGGCTATCTCTCGGGCTATCTCTTCGACTATCTCTGGCTATCTTTCCTCATGTTTTTGGCTGCCTTATATAATAGAAGGGACTGTTAGTGTGACTGATCGAGGTACAGTGTGTGTGTGTATGTGTGTAAGGGTTACCCCAGTTGACCCTCTGGTGTTACGAATCTTGTAAATGTCCTTAATCAGTGTTACCAACACCACATACCTGAAGAGAGAGAGAGAGAGAGAGAGAGAGAGAGAGAGAGAGAGAGAGAGAGAGAGAGAGAGAGATTAATCAAAAGCACAAAAGAAGCACATACACACACACACACACACACACACATACAGAGAGAGAGAGAGAGAGAGAGAGAGAGAGAGAGAGAGAGATGGGGAAAGGGGGTAGGAAGCCGAGCCTATATCGGGTGAGGTGAGAGCGTATAACGTCTAGCCAGAAAGCTTAGAATCAGAAGCTGGGGGCGGTGTAATTAACCTGGCTGAGTATGCACGTTTGCAGGGGAAGGGCGTTGCTAAAACTGTTCCGGGTCATTCACTTCCCGACACATCAAGAAATTTGCAAAAGCACTTCCGACACTCAACAAAGATATGCGAATTAGTAAACAAGTAAAACTATCACCGAAATTAGGGGGGTGACCACTTGTAACACTGAATTTACGAGAAACTGATAACTGAAATGAATAACGGCTGGAGATGACATATATACATACATACATATACATAAATATGAGAATAATAAAAGAAAATGTTACTCATCTTCCTAATTACCTGCAGTGACCTTTGTTGATTATCCTTTTCCTTATATGCTTTCCATTTGCCATTTCTGAATTCCACTCACATCAGTTCTCAGAAGGAACGAAACTAGAGTTAATGATGATGATGATGATGATGATGATGATGATGATGACGATAATTACTGACACATGGATACATACAGGCATAAATATACATAGGTCCATGAAAACATTCATACAAATATTTATGTAAAAATTGATGATATCCCAGAAAACGTCAGTCGTCCTTTAGGTTCTTTTGATTTAATGCACTCAGGGTCCTTCATGCAGGCTACACAGCTGATTACCTCTGGAACAATTTTTCTTTCTTTCTCTGGCCCTCTGTTTAGGATCTCCAGTCGTCTAACCCTTGGAACACTCTTCTCACTCTCTCTCTCTTGCCCTCTGTCTAACATCTCCAGTCGTCTAACCCTTGTAGCATGACCTATCTATATTTACTGTACCTAGAAATACTGTGTAAGGTTTTACTCAACATTGGGTTAGCTTCCTGAGGTCTGACGATGAAGTACAACGTGACTCAGGTATTTAAAAAAGAACGTCTTGATTTTGGTAAAGCTCCCTTCGAGGAGTAGGGATCCAAGGCTAGGCTGCAGTAGTTCAGTACATGTAAATCCAGAGGACCAGCCTACTTTCCTTTGTGGCGTTATAAGATTGAAAAACTCCCGGTCATTTTCCGGGGGTCGAACGCCTCTGACTGAGGCACTCCAACCATTAGATCACAAAGTGCTTTTCTTTGGGTTAGATAACTTTTTCATACTTTCAGCCTTTGGTTCCTTTCCTCTGTATACAGTAAATAATAAACATACCTATTTAAACAGTAATTAAATTTTCCGATCTACCAGAAAATATCGATGATCGTGTAAACAGTCAAGATTTAAAACGAAGATGGCGGTATTGCTCACCACCCAGTTCCCCCACTCCTTCTCCCTCTTTCTTTCTCCAGCCACCAATCCTTCTCTCACTCTCTTCAGTGAGTCCCTCTGCTTCCTCCCTTTTTCTAGTTTTCCCTTTCCCTATCTAATTCCTGCTCCCGATTCCCAATTCCCCACACTCTCCCATTTCCTTCCAATACTCCTAGACACACTCTGTAGTCCCTTTTCTAACTCCCATTCCCATTCCTTCCCCAAGCTTCTTCCATGACTTACTCTTACTGCCCTCCTTCAGTTTCCTTTCCATTCCCTCCCTTTACACCAGCCCCCTACCAACTCCCTCCATCTGTCCCACCACTCACTTCCTCACTCCCTTCTCACACTCTCACACTCCCTTCCCACGCTCCCTCACACCCTTTCCGTATCTCTGCCCTTATTCCTTTCCCCCACTTCCCTTTTCACTCCTTTTCCCACTCAGCTCCACCATTCTTCCCTATCCTCCCTCCTTTACCGTCCTTCATACTCTCCCATCAATTCCTCTCCCTACTTCTTTTCCCTATACTCTCCCAAACTCCCACACGCACTTCCAACACCCACAACCAAGAAACCCGGCAGACAAGACCCCAGCTCCTGGCACTTTCCCCAGATACTTATGCCCAGATGGTCGAGGTGAAGACTTACATGCATAACTGCCTTCCATTCCCGGGTTCTGCCGATCTGATAACTACTAAATGAGGCTTAATTTCTGACTTCTGGCTTGGCAGGACACAACGCAGGGTCAATTACTTCATGACTAGAAGGTAATTAAGACGCTGGAAGAGCCGACTCAGAGAGGCTGTGGAGTTTTAATAGGGAAGCTTGGTTGGGTATGATATTTTCTTCTTGCCCCGTACCTCACCTCGCCCCACCACATCCACAGTATACCATCTTCACCTTTTGTTTAGTTGAGGACACCCCTTACATGATGCGGTATCAGGTAATCGATAGACAGATCATACTACATCTCTCAACTACATCACTTAACATTACAGCACCGTTTAATCCCACTCTTGCTTGGGTACTTCATTTGTTACTCATCAGCACTACATCACATCCCTACCAAACCACAAACTTCTTCATCATACAGTGCCCCCTGTCTACTGTTGTTTGCACCTCTCATTCCTGCAACTCATAAGTACCACACCACATACCACCACACCACACCAAATCGCCACCGCACACCACTCCAGCACACCTCCTTCACAGTTTCACATTATCATGCTACCACCACACTCTCCCGTCAGTATCTTGCACTCATGATACCTCCCACACACCACAACCACACCACACATTCTTCACCACACCACATCCCACACCTCCACCACAGCACCACATTGTCATACCACCACCACCACACTCTGCCCTTGTGCACCCTTCATTTCTGCCACTCATCTAACCACACGATACGTTTCTCCCCTCCCTCATTTCTCCACGCACATGTCAACGCCCCTTCCACGTCCACCGGTTCACTTCACACAACTACAATTACACAGCATTAATTTCTCCACCCTCACATAGCACCCTCGCCACATAAAGCCATCTCAACCGTAAGGGCACTACCGCAAGAAACCATTACAAATTTAAAAACATATTCTCAGATTTTCTCCTATTCCCTCCAGACGTTGATTTAGCAAATGGAGAAGTTAGATATAGCCTTCATTAGCCCATTTACTACCAGATGTCTCCCTCAAAGTGTAAATAAATAAAATGATAAATAAATGAATGAATAAAATAAATAATAAAAACATAAATAAATAATTAAATGTACGTGTGTAGGTAGAAGAATAAGGCAAAAATACATTCTCGGGTTGAAGGAGTTAAATATCATCACTGATTGGAGATAACTATTAGCTTTTTCACTATGAGAGGTCTCTCTTAAACAGGTATAATTGTAAGGCAGCATGAAGAAGAATATAAAACAGGTGCCATACGGTGACGGGGTTAAGGAAAGAAGTATTTAATCCTGAGAATAAAATGACGTTTTTATATTTTCACAGGGGAAGACCTCTCGTATTGACAAGGGGAGGGGTGGGGAGGGAAGGGCTTTAAAAACATCTAGAGTAACTGTCGTACTTTTGAGTTTTACATTTCCCTGACACTTAGAGGGCAAAAAAATGTTCAGTATCTAGACTATCACTCCCGTCACTACTACTGATATTAATACATTATTGTACCAGCACACTAAAGAATCACTAACATATTAGCATCAGATGACTATTTCCTACTACCAAGTAAGGGGAGGGTATAAACACACACACACACACACACACACACACACACACACACACACACACACACACACACCAAAGTAGGAGAACTATCATTAGTATGCCACGTGAAAGACGGACACAGCTTCCACTCCACTCCTACCTTCGATGTTCGTATTTCAGCAGCACAGGGAGTCAGCACACCACACCACCAAGCCGACCACAGTATCACCCATTTCCACGTCCTTCACCACAACCACACCATCCACCATACCCACACCATCCACCACACCCACACCATCCAATTCACCACACTTTCACCTTCAGACAACCGCAACATCATCTCCCGCATACCACAACTCATTCACTTTTCCAATACACCACACCACCACCATCCTCACACTGGCACCACATTCCCGAACCACCCCACTACAGCCCCACTGGTACACTATTACCACTATCACACCACACCACTTCCCCTACACCACGCGACCCCAGCACCTCCCCCACTCCATACCACACCAACAACTTTTCCACAGCATACCACCACTACCCTCACTCCACATCATCACAGCACACATTAATAACCCTCAAACACAACCTCACCTCCATCACCCACACTAGCTCCTTTCCCATACCACATCACCACTAGAACTCAGCATCACTCCCACACCACCCCGACACTATCACATCACTCCCACACAACCACACACCACCACCACAAGCCCTACTGCTCTTCGTGACGTGGATTCCAGCAACGCCGCGGAGATGGGAAAAACGATTACGCAAGTCGAGAGGTTGTGCGGGAGACAGGCAGGCAGACAGACTGGGTGGAGGAAACAAAGATTTCGGAAAAGACCACAGCGAGCAGGTGAAAGAAAAAAGAAATGGCTATACATCTTTATATGACTTCGTGAACAGAGATACCGGTTGTTGTTGCTTGTGCTGTTGCTGTTGTTGTTGTGGTCCCTGGCTCATCTAAAACTTGAATTCGGTACACTTTTATGCTGACCTTCTCCTGCAGTCTACCCTCCTTTTTGGGATGGGGAAGTAACTGAGGTACATTGTTATTAATGGGCAGTTGAGCCACTCGGTTATATCAATTCCACCACAAGAAGGCGTCCCTCTCCTGCGCCGATAATATGGGTAGGTGGAGGATATACTGAGATTCTGGGAGAGACCACAGACAAAGCGGCAAAGACCACAGACAATGCAACAAAGAAAAAGTGAATGAAATGCAAAATGAGACGGTAAGAACCACAGTCAACGTAGGACACAAACAGTAAACATAATTTTGGAGACAGATTTTAGCGGCTTAGGAAAAAAAAACAAAAAAAAAAAAACGCATCATTCATAGATTTGGCAAAGATCAAAACCAGCACAGGAAGCAAAGAGAAGTTATGCACCATTGTACAAACACGTAAACAGACGTGTGGGTAGGCATGACGAAAATGAAATGTGTGGATTGTTTACTGGAAGAGAATTACGAAAAGAAAAACTTGCTAAGATGGAAAGATGGATAAGGGAATATGTGATGAGGGCTTTTACTGCTAAGGCTTTCCCACGGTAAAATAAAACTGTCTAGCATTAACCAAAACTAGATAACTGAGGGATTTAGGAGTCTCACTTGCTCCTCTTCCTGTATTTTTCATTTTACATCTTTATAGTTCCCTGTCTATTATTTTATGTCTTTTTGATGTTAATATTACGTTGCATAAACAATCCACAAAGTAAATAATATGCAAAAAAAAAAAATAATAATAATGACATGAAAGAGCAGTTGCATTAAAACCTTATGCAAGAAATAAACCTCTGAAGGGAAAGGGATTAATCACCTTAACACTCGAGTACATGACCCTCAGAGAGAAAAAAAAAAAAAAAAAAAAAAAAAAGAGTAGTAGCTCCTGATCGTGAGTGTAATACCTTCACGGGCTACTTAATCCTCCAACATTACGATCCAATTCCCCGCCAGTCACGAACCGATTCTGGGCTAGGATCAGTCTCGTTCCCCTGAAAGACCTGGAATTCCTCTGTGGTGTTTTCAGCTCCCTTTAAGATATTTTTAGTTCCCGTAAGATATTTCAAGTTCCCGTAAGAAATATTTTAATTCACGCAAGTTAAATATAGTCCCTCTGAGAATAAATTAATGATGTTTAATTCCTTCAATTCGATTGTGCGCTAGTTTTGTTAATTCTTGCTGCTTCCAGACGATTTTAGTCAACGTAGGAAAACCCTCTGTTACTGAAGGGGTTAATGAAGGCAATATCTAATCCCATCATTTATAAAATCCCTCTAAGCTGAATGAAATCGTTTGGTGGTAGCTTGGGTAATAAATATACGCCATCTTTCTGGAGGGGATTAACTCTTCATAAAGATATTGAATTCCCGTGAAAGTATTCTGGTGTGTGTGTGTGTGTGTGTGTGTGTGTGTGTGTGTGTGTGTGTGTGTGTGTGTGTGTGTGTGTGTGACGAACAATTCATTTCTGTAGTCTTGTTGCTTCCAGACGATTTTCTTCAACTTGCAGGAGCCCACCAGGAGTCCAAGAGGGTTAATGAAGGCTATAATCTAAACCTCTGCAGTGCCAAAGGTAAATTCTAAGCTTACTAAAACCGTCTGGGGATGGCAAGAATTAAACAACAACGACTTTCTTAGGTTGGAGGAAGGACAGACAGATGGACTGATTATAGGTAAGATGTCCATAGCAAGATCGACCTTCTTCTTTCGACCACTCCATTCTTCCTTCCCTCCTTGCTCTTTCTTTTTTCTTTCTTTCCCTCTTCTTTCCTTGTTCTTTTTTCTTTCTTTCTTCCTTCCTTCCTTTTTCTTTCTTTTCTTCTTCCTTCCTTCCTTCCTTTCATTTTCTTTCATTCCTTCTTCCTTTCTTCCTCTTTATTTTTTCTTTCCTCTTTCCTTGCTTCCTTCTTCTTTTTCCTTCTTCCTTCCTTCTTCTTTTCTTTTTCTTTCCTTTCACCCTTCCTTCCATCCAGAACTATTTCCTTTGTGATCTCTTCCCCCTCTCCTCTCCTCTCCTCTTCTCTTCTTTCCTTTATTCTTTCAGCCTCTCATTTTGCCCTGGCAAAAATATTTCAAAACTACCCAATTGACTAACAAACAGAAGGAAA
This sequence comes from Coenobita brevimanus, assembly GCF_032717465.1. Taxonomy (NCBI): domain Eukaryota; kingdom Metazoa; phylum Arthropoda; class Malacostraca; order Decapoda; family Coenobitidae; genus Coenobita; species Coenobita brevimanus. Next base: position 40,495,049 of record NC_136977.1, read on the forward strand.
TGGCTGGGTTCAGAGAGATTCAATTGAGCTATTTTGACGTCAACGCCAAAATCGCGAAATAATCTAAACTCGGCGTCTTTGGTACACAAGTTTGGGTTCGTAAATATATAGTTTTTTTTATTTTTCGCGTCCGCCCAATCACGCATGGTGAGTAAGCATAACCTGAGCAATATTTAAGTAAGGATTGTGTGCTGTCAAAACGAGAAGAAAAAAAAAATGAAAAACATGAACTCCCTCTAAACTGCCGACACACACACACACACACACACACACACACACACACACACACACACACACACACACACACACACACACACACACACACAAGCGATAAAAATGACGTCCCTCTAAACTGCCGACTTTCGTTATAGCTACACTTCGGTAGGGTTATCACAGCTTGTCGTTTCTACACACAACTAACACGAATCCATAATAGGGGAGAATGGAGACGGCCTCTGATCTCTCCACTACGAAACGTCGCTATTAAGCAAGGTAAAATCGTCTGGCGGAGGCATAAATCAAACCAACCCTTCCAGCATGACGATTTTTATTATTCCAGCTGCTGCCAATTTCATCCAACTAGAGGGACGTTTCGTAGTAAATGAGATAAAAACACTTCACTCTAGGACACTGACGCCATATTTATCGTACTCTTTCTCCCTCCGGTGGAATGTCCTCCGCGTAATGGAGACGTCTTGAGGTGAAGGAGGTAAGGAGACACTGGAGGTTAAGAAACAGGACGAAGAACAGAAAATTATTAGTCTGAAATTGAGGCTACGACGTTTCTGGACCCAAACGACGTAATTCTGGTTTTATTCTCGCTTTCTCCGGACGATTTTATGCAGTTTAAGAGGGCACCCTATAGCAGTGGAAGGGTTAATGAAGGTTGCATCTAACACTTCCAATCTGAAAAGTCCCTCCTAAGCTGAAGAAAATCGTCTGGAGATAGGATGAATAGGAGGAAATGCATCATCGGTTTCAAAAGGTTAACCCCTCTCTATCTGATGATTTTTTTTTTTTTTCGACTCTGCTAATTATAAGACGCACCTACTAAACTTTAAGTGCTTTATTTACGCTACTCCTACACGGTTTTATTATGAGTAGGGAGTGAAAAAGTTAACGCAGATGGACGTACAAATTGCAAAACAAGTATATTTAAACATTTAAAATAACGCAAAGGAAGTAAAAAAAAAAAATCAGAAAGATGAAAAGTACCAGGGAATTATATAAAGTCGAAATATAACGCGGAACGACGTGAAATTACCTAACAGTATACTACAACACAGACGTAAGTAAAAGTTTGTAAAAATCCAATAAAAATGTAATTCTCTTGTATCTCGTGAAAAATTCAATTTAGTTCTGTGTCCATAAAAAGAGGACAGTGAGGCGGTCATGACAACAAGGCCTGACAACACGCGAGCATAACGCAGAACTTGGTGGTGTGCGGGCGTGTGGGGATGACGTGGGGGGGAGATGGAGGAGTGTGGGTGGTTGGAGAGAGAGAGAAAGAAGTGTAGGGAAGTGTAGGGGAAAGGGAGATGATGTATGAGCGTGAGGCGCGGTGTGTATGAGAGAGGGGGAGAATAGGTGCATGTGGGGGAGTGTGTGGGGAGTGGGAGGGATGTGAGAAAGTATGAGAGGGTGTGAGAAGGTATGAGGGGAGTAATGTCGGAGAGAGTGAGGAGTTGTGCGTGCGTGTGGGGAAGAAAAATGGGCAAAGGGGATGTGGGAGGGTAGGAAGGGGTGTGGAAGAGGTGTATGGATAAGTGTATGAAATGAAGGGATGAAGCGTGGGCATTGTAAGGTTGAGCGTGGGAAAACGAGGAGTCTGTTTAGTCTACTGGCATGGAGAGTGTGCGAATGAGAGTGTGACAGAGGGGGAATGCAGGGATGAGGAGAGTGAGAGAGAGGGGAATGTAGGGTGTGAGGAGGGACGGTGTGGGCTAGTGTAAGGAAAGGAGTGGCACTGTGTGGGGTTGCATAGGGAGCTGAAGAGGGAGGGAGTGTAAAGCTAATTAGTGTTCAGAGAAGGGTTGGGTATAGGGTTGCATAGGGTGTTAGGGAGTGTGGGAAGGAGGGAGGGGGTTGGGGAAAATGGAATTGAATAGTGCTCAGGGTAAGGAGAGGTGCAGGACTGTGTAGTATCTGGGAGAGGGAGGGGTATGGGGCTATGTGGGCGAAGGTGCAGGTGTGAGTACTTCTTCAGGCTCTACTTATAATAAAGGTCAGGGAAGAACTCCATATATACAACACTCTTTACCTTTACCTGTCTCTTTATCTTTCTACCTATCCATCTTCCTGACTGATATTTGTCCCTCCTCATCTCTGTTTACCCACCTAATGATCTATATATCTGTCCACAAAACTTATCTATGTTTTTCCATGTATTGACTCTCTTCCAGCCTATCTACCTGTGTGTGCTCTATCAATCTACATTTATCTATTCTTCTATCACCCTAGTTATCTGTCCATCCATCCATCTACCTATCAGTCTATCTCCTTATCTCTCTTTATGCGAGTATGCATCTTTCTGTCTCCCTCTCTTTCTATGTATCTATTTATAAATATCAAGCTTCGGTATTTATCATAAGTAAAACACCTGCCAAATTGCTGTGATTAAAACGCAAGTATTTCCTGAAAGTGAGGGACGGGGAGTGGCTCTGACCTAGACACGAGACAAGGCTGAAGAGTGGTGAGAGAGAGAGAGAGAGAGAGAGAGAGAGAGAGAGAGAGAGAGAGAGAGAGAGAGAGAGAGAGACAGACAGACAGACAGACAGACAGAGAGAACCGGCGGAGAGAGAAAGAGAAGGAGGAGGAGGAGGAGGAGGAGGAGAAAAGAGACGGGGAGTGGCTGTGACCCAAGATGAACGGAAGACAAGGCCGACTAGAGAGAGGAGGAGAATGAAGGAGAGGTGGAGAGGTAGGAGGAAAGGAGATAGGGAAGGAAAGGAAAACTAAAAACATGAGAGAGGAGGAGTGAATCGGAGACGAGGAAGAAGAGTAGGAGGAGGTGAGGTATGATATTAAGAACAAGGGAAGGAAAAAATTATAAACGGAAGAGGAGAGGAGGGAGAAAATTTGACAAGGAAGGGTGTGGTGTGGCAGGAGAGAAGGAGGAGGGATGGAGAAAAAAAGTTGAGGAGGAAAAAGGAATAAGCTGAGAAGGAAAGAGAAAGTGAAGGAGGGAAGTGTGTGAAGTGGCAGGGTGTGAGGTTATGTGGGGTTGCTGGATATGGAATGACAGGGTGTGGAGTTGCAGAGTGTGGAAAGAGGGTGAAGTTTCATTACACAAACACACACACACACACACACACACACACACACACACACACACACACACACACACACACACACACACACACACACACGCACTAAATTTCCCATATCCTAAAATTAGAAAGAAAAAAAAATCTAAAAAGAGTGAAGTAGCGAGGAGAGTAAATTTCAGCAGAACATTCGCTTCAGTGCGGTGACGTCTGTTCTAAATTAATCTAGGTGTTACCTGCCTCATAATTCGTGTTAGAAGAGGGCCCCCCCCCCCATAGAAAAAGGCGTAAGATACATGCTACAATGAAGGCGTGGAGAGTAGATTACATTATAATTTACTGGATTATAACACGACCTTCTATATCATATACACACATTATTGTGAGAGCCTAAATCATTATAAACACGGTTATAACAAAGATTTAAAATATATAGCATACTACACTCATACAGGATTGGACAGTAAATTATGTCTGACAGCATTACGATACACTTAAGTACTATAAACATGGGTATTGCCAAGTATATATTACATTTACACCAGGATATATCACAATAAGGAACTGGAGCACAGATTATATTTTTAGCAATACGTTAAGAGAAGAGACTCAAGATTTATATACATGATTACTTTTGGCATTATACTTACAGGAGAAATTTAAGAATTATAAACAGTGATTCAAACTACGTGAAGATATACTGAAGGAGAGTGTGTCTGTTACTTGAAGACAAATAGAATGCGAAGACAACAACAGGACAAAGCTGACTATACAGTAAACCATGTACTACGAACTTGTACTGCGACTGCGCCGAGGGACTGTACGATGTTCTATGGGGCAATATTAACAACGAAGCACGATGGGGGGGACCTTTGAGGATGCCGCGTGAGTATTATAAGCAGGGCGTGTAATTAGATAGTGTGAAGCATTTAGATAAGATAGTAAGCTGGGTGTACATGGCAACATACATCCACTTGGTAGGAGGTCATGCTGGGAGATAACGCCAGGGGAGATGCCAAAGGTGAGGACCAAGAGGAGATAAACGAGGTTCTTAGAGGTGTGAGATGGGATGGGTCTGGTGAGTACGCTTTGAGTGAAGGAGATAGACCAGAGTTAATTATCGCATAAATACATTCTAAAGTCTGTGTCTGTGAGTACGTAGCATCAGTCCCGGCCAAACTGCAAGGCCAACTTCCATCAAACTGACACACATACCATTTTCTCCTCGTGCATCTGAATCTGTGCATAAGTCGTTCTGTCTTTCTATTATAATGGATTATTTGTCTCCATCGCTGACAAAACAACCAAGTTTCGTCTTTTGGTACATATGGGCTTCTTTACTTTTGAGGTTCTGAACATCTGGTGTAAAAATTAAGTCACCAGTCACTTCCAAACTCCTTGGACATACTGTTTCTACGCACCCGACTACTATTATGGAGTAGACAGTCCATTCCCTGAGAGCTGGTAGTTCTCCCATCCTGCCAATGTTGACTAACAAACAAAACTGGACCTCCTGGTGAATAAAAAATGCATCGTTTTGCATTTCTGAAGGCATTATACACGTACGTAAGTCTCGCAATCATCATAGAGTCAAATGCCACCAAAGTTCACAGTTACATAAACCATACGTGGCCTCCAGGTGAACACAGGCTACCTAATTCTGGGACTATGACTGCACACCTGAGTATGAGCAAAACTCTGTCTTTGCATCGTTGCATTATTAGACACTTGCCACCAAACTTGTCCCATCAACCAAACTGCATTATCTAGTGGACATGGACTACCTGTCTGGGGGCTTCTGTGTACGCATAAGTGTTCCACACCCCATGAGGATACTACTACTACGCTGAATGTAATAATCGGACAGTTAGGCAAAAAAAAAAAAAAAAAAAAAAAAGGAAAAAAGAAAGAAAAAGAAAACAAGAAGGAAGAAAAAGAAGAAAGAAAAAAGAAACACGTCTTGAAAGGGTTATTCCTTTAACCTGATACTCCCAAATGTAATGGTCATGATAGCTGCGGATGTGGTAATGGAAATGATGAAAGCAGGAGAAGTGAGGATAGCGGTAATGGTGTTAGACATTTAAAAAAAATGTTCAGTCTACTGTTCTGCACGTTTTGATAAGACAGTATGTGAAGTGCGGTGCTGACTCTCCTCACCTCAATAAATACTTCTCCCGATTCCCGTACACCTTGATAGCACTTCTAGGGAATGGGAATTCTAGAAGTATTAATTATTTTCTGCTATCGACAGACGAGGTAATTTAGAAGTTGCCTCTCTTGCTGTCTAAAAGTAAAAAAAAAAAAAAAAAAAAAAAAAAGTGGAGTAATCCCAGGGAGTATGGCATTCTAACTACAGTATCTCGTTCTTGCTTCAGCCCAACGCTCTTATTCAGCCTGGGATTAAAAAGAAGAAAATAATCTCATCAGAGTGTAAATCCCCATCTGTTTCGTCCTTGTTTCCTCCAGATGCTTCTATTCGTCTCAGCAGCAGCCTCTCGCAGTCCTGGGGCTAAATATAGTTGGTCAGTAATGAGTTAGGTTGCGGGGACTGGTTTTTCTGACGTCCTCTCTGACCCACACCGTCTATCCCTTCACAACAAGATGTCTACCTCTAGTTGAAGAAAAGCATCTGGTAGTAATGATAATGATGATGGTGATGATGATGATGATAACGATATTAATAATAATAATAATAATAATAATAATAATAATAATAATAATAATAATAGTAATAATAATAGCAATAATGAAGGGAAAAAAGACGTCATGGAGCTGAACGGTTAACTACAACTGCGTCTAACCCTTACACTAGCAGAAGTCTCCAATACCCAGAGTACAATATTCCGGCGATAGCACGAAAACATGAAAAATAGTGTCTTACAGAGAATAGCTATATTAGAGTAAAAGACTGGCTTCTAAGTCGACCTAGCTCACTGAAATCATCTACCTTCTGCCCATGAGCACGAATGAAATATACCGCAATAATACTAAAAAAATAAATAAAAAATCATTTTCATTCATTCATCATCCAATCCTACATTGCCCCATGAGGAGCGTAGGAGCCCGGGGCTAGGCAAGTTGGTCCTGACATTTAAGATTAGAGTGACCAGCCTCACTCATCCCTGAGTGGCAGTACGTGAGCAATAAACCCCAACCATCCCTTGGATATAAACCTTCACCGGCTCAATCCGTCTGGAGCTCCGTAATTACCCACTAAACCACCAGGCGCCACAATTTGGTTATATAGTTACCACCCAGCGTAGTAAATGGTTTCCTGTTGTACAGGAAACCATTGTCACTCAGTGTAGAGTCACCTACAGGCAGAAGGAAGAGGAAAGAATGAAGGAAAGAAAGGAAGAAGAGGGAGTGTGAAGTCACCCATAGGCAGAAGCAAGAGGAAAGAATGATGATGAGAAAGAAAGAAGAGGATGGAAGGAAAGAAGGTCGGAGGAGAAGAAAGGGCAGACACCCGAGAGCAGCACTGCATCGAGTAAGTGGATGGTGAGCGCCCCCACCTACCACAAAAAAAAAAATAAATAAATAAAAAAAAAATAGAGAGAAATTAGTATATGTTCGAGGAAAAGACCATGTTTCTGAATCTATCTTTTTCATCCACACCATGTACCCTCAGTGAATAAAATCCTTCCTTCTGCTAAAAAAAAAAAAAAAAAAAAAAAAAAAACACGTCGGCAGCACCAACAAACTAAGAAAAAGAAAGAAAACGTTATCCTACAGAAAAGATTCATGTCAGAGCGGGATAAATGGTTCTAGATTTGACCTCCCTTCTCCAGACCTCCAACCCCTTTACTAACAGAGGTCTCCTTAACGCGGAATAAAATCGTCTGGTCAATAATGAAAATAAAGACGTTGCAGCAATGACGAGGTTTAAGATCATTTCAAACCCTTTTCGCTATAAGAGATATGATATTTTTATGGCAGCACAAAAAAAAAGAAAAAAGAAAATAGAAAAGAAAAAGGGAAAGACAAAAGTGAAAAAATAAAGAAAAAAGAAAAAGAAAAATACAAAAAATACAAAAGAAAATAAGAAAATACAAAAGACAACAGAAAATACAAATAAGAAAATAAAAAAAAAGAATATAGAAAAGAAAAAGAAAATGGAAACAAAAATAATATATACTAATATTTTCCCCCTTATACCACGAGAAGTCTCCCCCAGATTGAAAAAAAAAAATCATTCTAACAGCAGCCAAAAAAAAAAAAAAAAATCTCCCAATCCACCTGAGGAATATAGTGTCTGTAATCATTTTTTTAACTTTGACACATGATATATTTCTTTCATCTCTCTCTCTCTCTCTCTCTCTCTCTCTCTCTCTCTTTTGTTACTGGGACTGGATACGGTACCCGAATGTTAGATCGAGATCCTTCTTCATGCCAAGCTGGATGTACATGTGTCTGAGATGCTGTGTGTGTGTGTGTGTGTGTGTGTGTGTGTGTGTGTGTGTGTGTGTGAAGGTGAATGGGGCTAAGGGTTAACCACTTCAGTACGATGACCTCCTGTATTATTTTTGCTTCTTTCAAACCACTATGCTCTGCCTGTGAGAGACTTTTGAAGTGAGGGGGTTAAATCCATCCATAATTAACAACCCCTTTACTACTTGACGTATAATTAACAAAAACGTCTAACGGTACCAAGAAAATAATAAAAACTGCATCACCCTTCTCTCACACCCGCTTACTTCATTCTTACCTCACTCTTATATCCTCACTTTTACTTCAAGCGTTACTACATCTTCCTTACATCACGTACCTCCCTCTTTCCCTCCCTCTCCTTCTTCCTTCACTTTTCTTACATCCCTCTCCTAACCTCATTTGTTCTTACCTTCCTCTCTCTCTTTTACTGCTCTTCTCTCTGTTTTACTCAATTACCTTTTTCTCCTTACCTCACCCTTCATAACTCATTTTACGTACCTGACTTAAATTCTGTCCACCAACTTACACACGCACACACACACACACACACACACACACACACACACACACACACACACACACACAAAACGCAACAAACTGCCTGTTATCACAGACTCCTTTCACCGTGTTATGCGCTCTCCCCAGATTCATAAATACACACAGATACTTCTCCTGCTCCTCCTCCTCCTCCTTCTCTTGGTACTTTCTCCTTACCCTTGCCTGCGTGACTGTCGCATATTTACTTTCAGTATCTTTGCCTCCTCATTGGGTCTCATTCTGTTCTTCTTCGTCTCTCTCTCTCTCTCTCTCTCTCTCTCTCTCTCTCTCTCTCTCTCTCTCTCTCTCTCTCTCTCTCATATATATACTTTTAATTCTGAAATAATACCAGACAGTTACATTAAGCTAAACTGAGAATATTCTAATATAGCTCTGCCCACTTATATTCCATTAAGACCACCGTGATGGGATGAAGAGATAGGAAAAAGGAAAATGTAAAAGCAGGAAAACTAATCATCCAGGCATCCAAAGAAAAAGGTTAACATTTTCCTCCACCCATCACTCAAGTTTTCGAAATTCCCGGCTCCCTCTCACAGGCCAAAAGCATCCACACAATTTCATTTTCTCTGTAACTACACCAAGAGGTAAAGGGCTAAACCTACACGCAATTCACTTTTCCTTCCGTTCGTCCACTTTCCGTGCTCTGTTCGTTTATTCTCGCGTCACGCTGAGTCACATGAATCAATCCTGCTCTCTCGTGATCCCTCTCAAATTTATCTTCCTCCACTCTTTTCCTTGCCTTCCGTCAGTCATCAAAGTTCGCATTCTCGTCGACTTTGTAGTCTTTTTTCTAATTCCTTCATTACGACGATGTATATTTTTTATTTATCTGTATATTGTTTTATTTATCTCCAAAAGATATGACCACTTAGAAGAGATTTATCGATCTGGAGGGGTGACATATAGCCTTCAATCAATCTATCTATCTTTCTATCAGTCTGACTCTCTCTCTCTCTCTCTCTCTCTCTCTCTTCATCTATCTATATGTCTTTTTTTATCACCATAAATCACACAAAACAAGAGATTACTCCCATGCTATATGCAGAAAATTAACGAAAAGAAAGAGGTGCCAGAAACCTTCCTAAGCTGATGGGAGCAAGACCCTAGTGACCTCTCAGCCCCAACACATCCTTCCTACCACCTTTTCTTATGCAAAGTGCATGTCCTTCCACCTCCCTCTAAACTCAGCTTCTTTTCTCTCACAGTATTACACTTTTCCAGGTACCCTTTCACTTTCCTATCTGCTGGCTGTCTGGGTCTCTCTCTCTGTTGTACAAAGTCGACTGCTTATTTATTGGAATTATATAAGGCAACTTTGTTATTGTCTCCACATAAAAAATAAAAGAGGAAGAAGACGTATTCGTTAAGTTTGAAGACATTCTGCCTCTCAAATGGCCGAAAAACTCTCTCCATCAACCTATCACTATTATTTGAAACCATTTTGGTATTTCATTTAGACAGACGATTTTGTTCAGCGAAGAGAAATTGTACGGGGTTGAAGATTTAGAACCTTTCCTAAAATCGCTCGTTGCTGTGGACTCACAGGGATTATCTGTTCAGACTCACACCTGACGATTTTGCTTACCTGAGAGCCATTGCAGAAGCCAAGGGATCGACACAAATCTCTTTTAGGTTCTTAGGTGTCATGGAGGCCCTTATGTATTTAATAATGAGAGGAATCCTAGTATAATTCATTCACTTTGACTTGGCCCAGATTTTCGTCTTTTTGCAGCTTATTTCACGTGGGTCAGTAGCATAAAAGACGACGCTGTGGCTCTACATCCTTTCCATAGCACTTCTTCGTGACTAGCATCAGTGTTATAATATTGCTATAACTCAGTGTACAAGATGGATGGCATTCCCTCAAATAGCTAATCTCCCTGTGGAATACCGTTCGAAAATAAGCTCTTAAGCCATCGAAATCTCCTAGACGAAAATTAGGAACGGTGGAGGTATTTTCAGTGGAACAGACATCCCAAATAAATTTGAACTTAATTTCTTCATGATCGCTATTACCAAGTCGTCCACCAACCTCTGGGAGGACGTATTGAAAGAAATTAATAAGTTAAAACCACAAAAATCGCCAGGTCCGGACGATATATATGCAAAAATTATAAAAGAAACCAAAGAAGAATTATGTCAGCCACTTTTAACGTTATTTAATGACTCTTTAAGTTCAGGAGAAGTTCCAGAGGCGTGGAAAACCGCAAACGTAGTGCCCATCTTTAAAAAGGGTGATAAATCAGCTGCGTCGAATTATCGTCCGATAAGTCTAACGTCAATAGTAGGAAAAATGTTAGTCAATTTTGGCAAATAAGATTAGAGAACACTTAGAAAGATTTAATCTTATAAACGAAAGTCAGCACGGATTCAGGCAAGGACGATCCTGCCTCACAAATTTGTTGTCATTCTACTCGGAGGTCTATGAGGCAGTAGATAGCGATAAAGCTTACGATGTTATTTATCTGGACTTTAGTAAAGCTTTTGATAGAGTCCCACACGAAAGGTTAGTTAGAAAGGTTCGAGCACACGGTATAGACGGCGATATCTTAAAATGGATAGAATCCTGGCTGAAAGGACGAAAGCAGAGAGTATTAATAAATGGAACTATGTCGGACTGGGGATTAGTAACTAGCGGTGTACCACAGGGTTCAGTACTCGGTCCCTTATTATTTATCATATATATAAATGATCTAGACTTAGGAGTCAATAGCAGCATCAGCAAATTTGCCGATGATACAAAAATAGGGCGTATCATTAACTCGACTGACGATTGCCATAACTTACAAAAAGACCTCGATACATTGTCCAAATGGTCTAAAACTTGGCAAATGGAATTTAACGTTGAAAAATGTAAAGTACTTAACGTAGGCAAGACCATTGGAGATACTAAATACAGCTTAGATAACAAAGAAATTAGCAAATCGGAATGCGAGAGAGATCTAGGAGTTATGATTAGTAACGACCTTAAACCTAGGCAACAGTGTATTAATGCGAGAAATAAAGCAAATAGGGTCCTAGGATTTATTTCGAGAAGCGTGAGCAATAGATCATCTAAAGTAATACTGAAACTTTATCTAGCATTAGTAAGGCCACATTTAGACTACGCAGTACAATTTTGGTGTCCTTACTATAGAATGGATATTAATTCGTTAGAAAATGTACAGAGAAGAATGGCTAAAATGATACAAGACGTCCGGAACCTGTCATATGAAGACAGACTGAAAAGACTAAGTCTGCATTCGCTAGAGAGGCGTAGAGTAAGGGGAGACTTAATTGGGGTGTTTAAGTGGATGAATGGTATAAATAAGGGAGATATTAGCAAGGTACTTAAAGTTAGCATACAGGATAGAACTAGAAATAATGGTTTCAAACTAGAAAAATTCCGTTTCAGAAAGGAAATCGGTAGAAATTGGTTTGGTAACAGAGTAGTAGACGAATGGAATAAGCTACCTAGTAAAGTAGTTGCTGCCTCTTCCATTGAGAGTTTCAAGCATAGGCTAGATAAGCATATGACAAATAAGGGGTGGATATAGAATAAAGAAAATCTTATAACCAATACTAATTCAAAAAAAATTTTCTTTTCAGGTTACACTATGATAGTCTCTATTCTCCTTTCACACTTTCCTGTAAAATGTCCACGCCAGTTTTTCTATACGGCGTGGTGTTCTTTCTGACTTTTTCCTGCCGGCTTCGGCTGGAGGGTTTGGAGGGCGGGGGAGAGCCTTCTTCTTTGCTATCCTTATCTCATTCTAGTAGTTCAGTTACTCTTCTAGGAGCTGCCTAGCATGGGCCAACCGGCCTACTGCAGTTATCCTCTCTTCTTATGTTCTTATGTTCTTATATGGTGATACCACTCTAAACTGGCTGTTTGGGTGGGGCACGAACCTCTGTACAGTGTGCCACATGTTCCATACCTGCGATGTCTGTCTGTCTGTCTGTCTGTCTGTCTCTGTCTGTCTGTCTGTCTGTCTGTCTCTGTCTCTCTCTCTCTCTCTCTCTCTCTCTCTCCTGGGGGAAGATGTGCATCACCCTAGGGAATTTTGTTTCTTTTATGTCTTATAAACTTGTGCTGTCATTTCTTTATTTTGTTTTTATTTATATTATTGTTTTGCATGTGGCGCCTGATGACCCCGGTGTTGCGGCGCCTTGATTTGTTTTCATTCAATCATTCTCGCCCTCCTTCCTTCCCTCCCTTCATCTTTCCCTCAGCTTGACAATGCACTCAACACTGCCCCTGGCCTGCCTTCTCTCTCTCTCTCTCTCTCTCTCTCTCTTTCCTGGGGGGAGATGTGCATCACCCTAGGGAATTTTGTTTCTTTCATGGCTGACTTATAAACTTGTGCTTTCATTTCTTTATTTTGTTTTTATTTTATTTAATTATATTTAAAAATATTATTGTTTTACATATGGTGCCAGATGACCTCGCTGTTGTGGCGCCATGATCTGTTTTCATTCAATCACTCTCTCCCTCCTTTCTTCCTTCCCTTCCTCAATAGTAGGAAAAATGTTAGAGTCAATTTTGGCAAATAAGATTAGAGAACACTTAGAAAGATTTAATCTTATAAACGAAAGTCAGCACGGATTCAGGCGAGGACGATCCTGCCTCACAAACTTGTTGTCATTCTACTCGGAGGTCTATGAGGCAGTAGATAGCGATAAAGCTTACGATGTTATTTATCTGGACTTTAGTAAAGTTTTTGATAGGGTCCCACACGAAAGGTTAGTTAGAAAGGTTCGAGCAAACGGTATAGACGGCGATATCTTAAAATGGATAGAATCCTGGCTGAAAGGACGAAAGCAGAGAGTATTAATAAATGGAACTAAGTCGGACTGGGGATTAGTAACTAGCGGTGTACCACAGGGTTCGGTACTCGGTCCCTTATTATTTATTATATATATAAATGATCTAGACTTAGGAGTCAATAGCAGCATCAACAAATTTGCCGACGCTACAAAAATAGGGCGTATCATTAACTCGACTGACGATTGCCATAACTTACAAAAAGACCTCGATACAATGTCCAAATGGTCTAAAACTTGGCAAATGGAATTTAACGTTGAAAAATATAAAGTACTTAACGTAGGCAAGACCATTGGAGATACTAAATATAGCTTAGATAACAAAGAAATTAGCAAATCGGAATGAGAGAGAGATCTAGGAGTTATGATTAGTAACGACCTTAAACCAAGGCGACAGTATATTAATGCAAGAAATAAAGCAAATAGGGTCCTAGGATTTATTTCGAGAAGCGTGAGCAATAGATCATCTAAAGTAATACTGAAACTTTATCTAACATTAGTAAGGCCACATTTAGACTACGCAGTACAATTTTGGTGTCCTTACTATAGAATGGATATTAATTCGTTAGAAAATGTACAGAGAAGAATGATACATGACGTCCGGAACCTGTCATATGAAGACAGACTGAAAAGACTAAGTCTGCATTCGCTAGAGAGGCGTAGAGTAAGGGGAGACTTAATTGAGGTGTTTAAGTGGATGAAGGGTATAAAGAAGGGAGATATTAGCAAGGTACTTAAAGTTAGCCTACAGGATAGAACTAGAAATAATGGTTTCAAACTAGAAAAATTCCGTTTCAGTAAGGAAATAGGTAGAAATTAGTTTGGTAATAGAGTAGTAGACGAATGGAATAAGCTACCTAGTAAAGTAGTTGCTGCCTCTTCCATTGAGAGTTTCAAGCATAGGCTAGATAACCATATGACTAATAAGGGGTGGATATAGAAAAAAGAAAATCTTATAACCAATACTAATTCATAATTTTTCCTTTTCAGGTTACACTATAATAGTCTCTATTCTCCTTTCACACTTTCCTGTAAAATGTCCACGCCAGTTTTTCTATACTGCGTGGTGTTCTTTCTGACTTTTTCCTGCCGGCTTCGGCTGGAGGGTTTGGAGGGCGGGGAGAGCCTTCTTCTTAGCTATCCTTATCTCATTCTATAATAGGACTCGCGCACGTTTGCGGCTGTGGTGTGGCCCGCACTTGTGTACAGTGTTGCCACGTTTTCTATACCGTTATCTCTCTCTCTCTCTCTCTCTCTCTCTCTCTCTCTCTCTCTCCTGGCGGGAAATGTGAGCCACCCTGAGTACTTTTGATTCTTTTATAAGTTATTTATAATTGTGCTTTCATTTGTTAATTTGGTTTTGTTATATTTAGTGATGCCGACAATGCATTCAATGCATGCCCCTCTCCTGCCTCTCTCTCTCTCTCTCTCTCTCTCTCTCTCTCTGTAGGGAAGCTATCTGTCAAGACCACCGACTGGGTGTGGAAGTGTTGCCGCTCGCGAGTGAATAGTTTTTTTTTTTTTTTTACTTCGGTATTGGTATATGCCTACTATTTTGTCCTAAATATTAGCTTATGATTATAAATGTGATTATTCCTCGCCCTTAAAATTATGGTAAAAGCCAGTAAATGTGAGCATTTTTCCCAAGCAACACCTGTACAAGCTATGGTTGGGTATACGGAGGGGTACGTACTTTATTTTAGGCCGGACCCTAATCCTACCTCTATGGGCCGGACTGGGTGTGTAAGTGTTGCCACTCACAAGAATTACATGAATTATTTCTTTTACTTTGGATATTGGCATATTTCTTCTTTTTGCAGGCTCATTATCTTATATCCTTAACTGTGATATTATTACCCACCCTAAAACTACGCTAAAAACCATTAAAAGTGACTACAATTTCTTTTAGCAACACTGTACAATATGTATGCCATGTTTCTGTGTTACTGTATAAATATTTTATGCATAATAAGATTACTGTTGATTCATCCATCAAAATACACAAGTGTAAGTTTTATTCATCTGAATTTATCGAATTTGTGATGCCTTGTACATAAATAGCTTCCGTTTCACATCGCAAGTTGGGGAAACGTGGCACCATTGTACACAGGTGTGGGCCACACCACAGCCGCAAACGGGCGCGAGTCAGACTATAGTAGTTCAGTTACTCTTCTAGGAGCTGCCTAGCATGGGCCAACCGGCCTACTGCAGTTATCCTCTCTTCTTATGTTCTTATGTTCTCACTAAGCTGCACTCAACAATGCCCTTGGTCTGCCTCCCCCCCCCTCTCCGTCTCTGTCTCTGTCTGTCTGTCTGTCTCTCTCTCTCTCTCTCTCTCTCGTCTGTGGTATTTTAGGATACAGTTTGGTTATTTTCTTTTACGTTATGATGTACATATTGTAAATTTGACATTATTTCCACACCACTCAGGTGATACGAGGAAGCTCTGGCCAGGTCGGACTGGGTGTGAGTGTTGCCGCTCACGAGGGTTTAATGTATTATTTTTTTCTTACTAAGAAATTTGCATATTTTTACTTATATTCCTGCACATTATCTTATAATCATAATTGTGACATTATTACCAACCCCAGAAATACGGTAAAAGCCAGTAAAAGTGTCTACGATACTTTTTTTTTTTTTTTTTTAGCAACACTAAAATATTTATGCCATGTTTCTGTATTGCCTTATAAATATTTTACGCATAATAAGTTTATTGTTCTTTCATATATTATAATACACACCATTGTATTCGTATGTGTTTATCTTATTGTGATGCCTTTTACATATATCAGAGCCGTTCACATCGCGGATATGGAACACGTGGCACCACTGTACAGAGGTTCGTGCCCCACCCAAACCGCCAGTTTAGAATGGTACCACCATAGTCGAAAGGTTACACGCTGCGTATTTACACTGCTTCTTCTTATTATTCTTACGAAATTATTAACCAGGAATTATTAATGAGCTAAAAATGAGTCTGCATGGCGAAAATGAGGGCAAAAACTGAAATTACATCATACATTAAAGTACCATTATGAATACAAATGAATACAAATGTAAGCAAAATGACGTCACACACTTAAGAAACCCCAAGATATCCAATGAAACAACGAAAAAGAAGAGAAAACAAGGAAAGCAGTAATGTAGAAAATAATGGAGGGTGAAATGGGGAAATGGGCAAGAAAGCGTGTCCATTGTAACAGTCCAATAACCACAGACAATCATAAGAGACTCGTTGCCAAAATTACCTATAAAAAATACACTGTAATTTTTCCCCCATTAAAAGAGAAAACTGGATATGAGACAGACAGGCAAAATATAGACAGATAACTGGAAAACGTATTAAGTAGTATAAGGTGAAGGACATGGTTTTGGAAGAAATTTTTCGTGCTAACCTGTTTCGTTTCAGTGCAGTCAGAAAATATAAGAAAGAATATGAAAGTGCCCCTTCTTTAACCGTGTCGACCCCCGAGAAGAAACGGCGGAAATATCGTCTATAATGTGCATGCAAACTGGGCCGTAAAGGAGAATGAAAATTTGCAAAAGGCTGAGGAAAAAAAGGCAAAACCAATGAGAGAGAGAGAGAGAGAGAGAGAGAGAGAGAGAGAGAGAGAGAGAGAGAGAGACGGTATTACACACTGATACAGATGGATACATGAAGAAATAAATACAGACAGAAAGAGAAGAGAGATATAAAAAATAATATGATATGGAGAAACACACACACACACACACACACACACACACACACACACACACACACACACTTCAATACAATATTATGCACCGGGGCGAAACTAACAACACAAGAAATGCCATAAAATGTTAAAACACTTGATCCAGGAGTGAGGTCAGGTAGTGATGAGCTTTCCTGGGGGTCAAGAGGGGGGGGTCAATAGTGGGGGTCAAGAATAGTCGCAGAGTCATAATATCGTCGAGAAAAAGGTCCGCATTCTCGTGAGTTGAGGAGGCTTCCTAACACCTTTTCTTAAGCGATTTGTATAGCTTATTACTCCTTACTGTCCTCGTCTGTGCCATGTAATTCCTTTCATTATAATCATACTCAGTATAAATAATGTTAAAAAAGATATTAACCACCCATATTCATAAATAAATCGCTAAGGAAATGGTGTTAGGGAACTTCCTTAACCAACGAGAATACGAGCCTAAGAATCAGAGTAGTGGTGTGTTTGTGTGTTTGTGCGTGTGTGTGTGTGTGTGTGTGTGTGTGTGTGTGTGTGTGTGTGTGTGTGTGTGTGTGTGTGTGTGTGGACTATACATAAACAGTAACGCATTAACACAGTACTCTCTCTCTCTCAACAACTGCATCCACACTGCATTTACAACCACGGCATTCAATCTACCATGAACAAATGCGAGAGTATTCTGAACAATGGACGTCTGGGGTTAAGATCCTCCCGTACCCAAAGTATTGTTCAGGTACATCGGCGGAAGTTTATTAGGTGTCGTAAGGTGTCATATGGCCTTATTAGCACAGGTATGTGTTTCCACAGGTGCCTCATTTCCTGTGTGTGCTGCGTTTTATGTGAGCACTTGCAACATAACTCTCTCCCTCTCTCTCTCTCTCTCTCTTTCTCTGGTGTGACTCCTTGGAATGAAGTGGTTCTCTCTTTCAGCGCAAGAGAAATCATACCAACTTATTTTCACTGACTTAAACACATCTTTATTCAGGTGAGGAGTAGCCTTTCCTCCCATAAGGTTAATTAGTTCAGTGAGCAGGGCAAAGGAAAGTATGACATGCTTTACAACTTTTCTCTTCCATTTCACTCGCACCCAGCTGTCTTTCCTGCACGTTTCTCAGTCTTATCTATATTACCCAGAAGTTCTGATACACGAACTCCTCCCCCCATATCTTAAACTCTCCGATGTCCTTTTATCTCTTCCACTCCCCACTCCCCTTCTTATATCCCACTCCCTATTCCCTTTCTTATCTCTCTCACTCCCCACTCCCAAGATATTCTCCCCAAACCTACTGTGCAACCTTCCTCCACTCACCTATCTACTGAAATCCTGTCCACCTTCCATGCTATTTCACGTATTCCCTGGTCATCCCCATGCCCCATCCCAGGCAAGCACCCTTCCCTACCCTCTCCATCCTTTCCCACTGGCCTATTCATTCGTTCCCCACCTATACACACCCTTCCCATCTGCACCACCCCTCTCCCCACCCACTGGTTCCCCTTCCCATGCACAATGTCATCCTTCTGCTCAGTTTTTCTATGAACCTTTTTCTATCACAGGAGGCTTCTCATTATGCCAATATATCTATCCAAACGACCTTTCTCCCATACACTTCTAAAATTCACATACAACATTGCTTTCCTCTTCTTAAATACTCCACTCCACACACAAAAACCTTCCTATTCTCAAGCCCTTATCATATATCCTTCTCCAGTCACATACCAATTTCCATTATTAAATTCCTCATGTTTTCAAACGTTTCCTGGTCTAACAATTCCTTCCCATTACTATATATTTCCTTATTCACTCATTTTCTTCCCCTTTATACTTTTTTGTAATCCACGCGCATCCTTTACATCCACCCATCCTTTCTCACTCACACTCTCTATCCCATCCAAAATATCAATAAGACTTTCCCATCCATCCGTCCCTCCCAACTCACACATCTTTCTCCCAAACACTCATCCCATCCCATCCACACACACTCTCTATCCAGCCATTTAGAATCTTTCATACTCACTTAACACACCCACAGAAACACATACTCTTCCCACACCCACACGAGCACACACTCTTCCCACAACCACACGAACACACACTCTCCCTGTTTCCCATGCACACTTCCTTACCAACCCACACATACACACACTTTCCCCTCAAACATTCATCCTTCCCTATTCACGCACTTTTCCTTCCCATCCATCCACATCTACAACGCACGCTGTCAACACACACACACACACACACACACACACACACACACACACACACACACACACACTTCCTACCGACACATCCACCCTCATCCACATTGTCTGAACACCCACATCCACACACTCCCTCTCTCCCCCTCTCCCCATCCATACCTTGTCACGCTTCCACGCTCGTCGATTATAAACTTATCTACATCTTTCATTATTTTCAAAAGCATCCTTAGACTGACAGGAGGGGTGATAAGGACGGGAGGAAAGTTGAATTCATTTTAACTAAGAGATGATAAGGAACGGAAGACGGCGCAGGGGTCAGAGAGAGAAGGAGAGAGAGTGGGGGGAGATGAAGGTAGTGTGAGGAGAGTGGGAGGAGCTGGCGATAACAAATATTAGATCTCTCTCTCTCTCTCTCTCTCTCTCTCTCTCTCTCTCCTGAATACCTTGATTTTCTTTGATTTTTTTGTCACCTTTCCGCTTCTCGCAATCTTTCTCTTTTCATTCTTCGCTCCCGAGGAGGTTGTTTCTACATATCTATATCTATCCATCTGTCTATCAATCTGTCTAACTGCCTACTTATCTATCTATCTATCTATTTATACGCGTATTAATCCACCTATCATTCTTATGATTTTATTTCCGTACTTTAAATATTCATTTTTTTAGCTTTTTTTTTTTCCTCTCTTCCATTCATACATCAACGTGTTAACCTATCAGTTTATCTCCTCCTTTAACTACCTTACCTATCAGTTTTCCTTCTTCATTTATTACCTTTTCTACTCTTCCTCGCATTTTTTTTTTTTTTTTTTTTACAGAAGATGAACAGAAGGAAAGACAAATAAAAATTATATATTTCCTTATCTATTTATCTTCATCTGTCGTCCCTTCTATCTCCTTTGAATACTTACCTTTCAGTTTTCCCCTTTCCCTGGCTACCCCTTCACCTCCCCTCTTTCTCTTCAAGCAGCAGCGGGGGGTTGTCACGCACTGGAACGGCGCGGCCCCCGCTGTTCCAGCCCCCAAAATCGTGGCTGCTTTCCCAGCCTAATATTCCCTTTGACCCTCTCGCTCATTACACGCACCCCAATCACCCATAACCAAGCACACAGACTCCATTACACGCTTTCTAAACACCAGGACAGAGCGTAGTTAAAAGGAAGATACGTAATGATTGTCCTTGTGTCTAGAGTGGGGGTAAGGTCATTATTTTTGCATTTTCAATGGGGGAACGTGATTGTTTTTGCGTTTTAAATGGGGGAAGGTTATTAGTTTTGCTTCTTAAATGGGGCAACGTGATTATTTTTGCATCCTGAATTGGGAAAGATGATTATTTTGACGTCTTAAATGGGGGAACGTGTTTATTTTTGCGTCTTCAATGGGGGAACGTGATTATTTTTGCATCTTCAATGGGGGAACGTGATTATTCTGGCGTCTAAATGGGGGAACGTGATTATTTTTGCATCTTGAATTAGGAAAGATGATTATTTTGACGTCTTGAATGGGAGAACGTGATTATTTTGGCGTCTTCATCGGGGGAACGTGATTATTTTTGCGTCTTCAATGGGGGAACGTGATTATTTGGGTGTCTTCAATGAGGAAACGTGATTATTTTTGCATCTTCAATGGGGAAACGTGATTATTTTTCCATCTTCAATGGGGGAACGTGATTATTTGGGCGTCTTCAATGGGGGAACGTGATTGTTTTAGCGTCTTCAATGGGGGAAAGAGATTATTTTTGCATCTTCAATGGGAGAACGTAATTATTAGGGTGTCTTCAATGGGGGAACGTGATCTTTTGTGCATCTTCAATGGAGGAACGTGATTATATTTGCATCTTCAATGGGGGCACATGATTATTTTTGCGTCTTCAAATTGGGAACGTGATTGTTTTTGCGATATAAATGGGGAACGTTATTATTTTTGCGTCTTAAATAGGTGAACGTGATAAGTTTTGCATCTTGATTGGGGGAACGTGATTATTTTGGCGTCTTAAATGGGGGAACGTGATTATTTTTGCATCTTCAATGGGGGAGCGTGATTATTTTTGCGTCTTCAATGGGGAACGTGATTATTTTTGCATCTTCAATGGGGGAACGTGATTATTTTTGCGTCTTCAATAGGGGAACGTGATTATTTCTGCATCTTCAGTGGGGGAACGTGATTGTTTTTGCGTCTTCAATGGGGGAACGTGATTATTTTTGCGTCTTCTGTGGGGGAACGTGACTGTTTTTGCATTTTAAATGGGGGAACGTTATTATTCTTGCTTCTTAAATGGGGGAACGTGATTTTTTGGGCGTCTTGAATGGGGGAAAGTGATTATTTTTGCATCTCAAATGGGGGAACCTGATTATTTTGGCGTCTTCAATGGGGAAATGTGATTAATTAATGCATCTTGAATTGGGGAAGATGGTTATTTTGACGTCTTGAATGGGGGAACGTGATTTTTTGTGTGTCTTTAATGGTGGAACTTGATTATTTTTGCGTCTTCAATGGGGGAACGTGATTATTTTTGCGTCTTCAATGGGGGAATGTGATTATTTTTGCGTCTTCAATGGGGGAACGTGATTATTTTTGCATCTCGAATGGGGGAACGTGATTATTTTGGCGTCTTCATCGGGGGAACGTGATTATTTTTGCGTCTTCAATGGGGGAACGTGATTATTTGGGTGTCTTCAATGAGGAAACGTGATTATTTTTGCATCTTCAATGGGGAAACGTGATTATTTTTCCATCTTCAATGGGGGAACGTGATTATTTGGGCGTCTTCAATGGGGGAACGTGATTGTTTTAGCGTCTTCAATGGGGGAAAGAGATTATTTTTGCATCTTCAATGGGAGAACGTAATTATTAGGGTGTCTTCAATGGGGGAACGTGATCTTTTTTGCATCTTCAATGGAGGAACGTGATTATATTTGCATCTTCAATGGGGGCACATGATTATTTTTGCGTCTTCAAATTGGGAACGTGATTGTTTTTGCGATATAAATGGGGAACGTTATTATTTTTGCGTCTTAAATAGGTGAACGTGATAAGTTTTGCATCTTGATTGGGGGAACGTGATTATTTTGGCGTCTTAAATGGGGGAACGTGATTATTTTTGCATCTTCAATGGGGGAGCGTGATTATTTTTGCGTCTTCAATGGGGAACGTGATTATTTTTGCATCTTCAATGGGGGAACGTGATTATTTTTGCGTCTTCAATGGGGGAACGTGATTATTTCTGCATCTTCAGTGGGGGAACGTGATTATTTTTGCGTCTTCTGTGGGGGAACGTGACTGTTTTTGCATTTTAAATGGGGGAACGTTATTATTCTTGCTTCTTAAATGGGGGAACGTGATTTTTTGGGCGTCTTGAATGGGGGAAAGTGATTATTTTTGCATCTCAAATGGGGGAACCTGATTATTTTGGCGTCTTCAATGGGGAAATGTGATTAATTAATGCATCTTGAATTGGGGAAGATGGTTATTTTGACGTCTTGAATGGGGGAACGTGATTTTTTGTGTGTCTTTAATGGGGGAACTTGATTATTTTTGCGTCTTCAATGGGGGAACGTGATTATTTTTGCGTCTTCAATGGGGGAACGTGATTATTTTTGCGTCTTCAATGGGGGAACGTGATTATTTTTGCGTCTTCAATGGGGGAATGTGATTATTTTTGCGTGACGGTTTTTGCATTTTAAATGGGGGATCGTTATCATGGCTTCAATATTTTACATCTTGAATGGGAATGATTATTTTGCATCTTGAATAGGGGAACGTGATTATTTTGGCGTCTTATATGGGGGCAATGTGATTACGTGATTATTTTTGACGTCTTAAATGGGGGAACGTGATTATTTTTTGCGGTCTGCAATGGGGAACGTGATTATTTTTGGCGTCTTCAATGGGGGAACGAGATTATTTTTGGCGTCTTCAATGGGGGAACGTGATTTTTTGGGCGTCTTGAATTGGGGAACGTGATTATTTTCGCATGTTCAATGGGGGAACGTGATTATTTTTGCATGTTCAATGGGGAGCGTGATTATTTTTGCATCTTCAATGGGGGAACGTGATTATTTTTGCATCTTCAATGGGGGATCGTGATTGTTTCTTGCATCTTCAATGGGGGAACATGATTATTTTTGCGTCTTCCATTTGGGAATGTGATTGTTTTTGCGTTATGAATGGGGAACGTTATTATTTTTGCATCTTAAATTGGGGAACGTGATTTTTTGGGTGTCTTGAATGGGGGAACGTGATTAGTATTGCGTCTTGAATTGGGGAACGTGATTATTTTCGCATGTTCAATGGGGGAACGTGATTATTTTTGCATGTTCAATGGGGGAGCGTGATTATTTTTGCATCTTCAGTGGGGGAACGTAATTATTTTTGCGTCATCAATGGGGGAACGTGATTATTTTTGCGTCTTCAATGGGGAACGTGATTATTTTTGCGTCTTCGATGGGGGAACGTGATTATTTTTGCATTTTAAATGGGGGAATGTTATTATTTATGCTTCTTAATTGGGGGAACGTGATTTTTTTGGGCGTCTTGAATGGGGGAACGTGATTATTTTTGCATCTCGAATGGGGGAACGTGATTATTTTGGCGTCTTCAATGGGGAAATGTGATTAATTTATGCATCTTGAATTGGGGAAGATGGTTATTTTGACGTCTTGAATGGGGGAGCGTGTTTTTTTGTTTGTCTTCAATGGGGGAACGTGATTATTTTTGCATCTTCAATGGGGGAACGTGATTATTTTGCGTCTTCAATGGGGGAACGTGATTATTTTTGCGTCTTCAATGGGGGAAAGTGATTATTTTTGCGTCTTCAATGGGGGAACGTGATTTTTTGGGTGTCTTCAATGGGGGAACGTGATTATTTTTGCATCTTGAATAGGGGAACGTGATTATTTTGGCGTCTTCAATGGGGGAACGTGATTATTTTATGCATCTTGAATTGGGGAAGATGGTTGTTTTGACGTCTTGAATGGGGAGCGTGATTTTTTGCGTCTCTAATGTGGGAACGTGATTATTTTGGCGTCTTCAATGGGGGAACGTGATTATTTTTGCGTCTTCAGTGGGGAAACGTGACTAACTCTGGAATGTCTCAGCACGATTTTACTCATGACTGCAAAGAAAATTGGAGCGTGCCTGGGAGTAGATAATTATATAATAATTGTCTTTTTTGTCTTGAACGTCTTCTAGAGTATGAAGGGGAGGATGGAGGAAGTGTTTAATTCTAGCCATCTCCTTACGATTTTCTTCAAGACTCATACACTACCCAGACTCAAGACAGAGCAGAAGGTACACAGCAACTCATCTCTCTGGAAGTCGCCCTATAATGCACGGGAAAGTCGGATTCGTTATATATATATATATATATATATATATATATATATATATATATATATATATATATATATATATATATATATATATATATACTAATTTTCCCACTAAGATGCGATTTTTTTTTTTTCATATTCTGGTCACCTACGGATAATTTCAGTCATAATTATACGCTTTCCAAACACAGAAATTTTATTTGTCTTGATCGTCGCCTCTAGTGTGATTAAATGGAGAGTGTGATTATATGGGATTCCGAAAATCACATAGACTTTCGAGTATTCGGTAGAAAATAAAGTTTAATATTACCCTGGAAGAAAAAAGATTCAAGTAATGAGGAGAAAAATAAACCAACGAGTAAAGTGACCTTTTTGGACTTTGAATAATAATGATAGTAATAATAATAATAATAATAATAATAATAATAGTAATAATAATAATAATAATAATAATAATAATAGTAGTAGTAGTAGTAATAATAATAATAATAATAATTGTAGTAGTAATAATATTAATAATAATAATAATAATAATAGAATAATAATAATGATAATAATAATAATAATAATAATAATAATAATAATAATAATCCATGAGGGAGCAGGAGTAACCCATATTATATGTGAGTTATTTTGGCCCACTTCAGCTGATAAAGCAGGAAATACACATAAGGTTTGATATAACAGTTTAAAAGGTAAATACCAGCTTACTGGGTAGAACTTAAACACACACACACACACACACACACACACACACACACACACACACACACGCAACCTGCTATGACACAGATAGCATTAAGATACACACACTCACACGCGTACACACCCACACACACAGGCATGCATACACACACGCATTATTACTGCAGAAAACACGCACCATGAGGTCCTGGAACTAGCAACAAAGGACCCCGACTTGACATTCCTATAAAAATAAAATAAATAAATAACCTAAGAAATAAAAGCCACACACATTTATGCAAAGTAAGTGAAGAACCCCATAAATTGCTTTACCACTTTTGGACTTCCTCAACATTATTCCTCAGGGCTAGACGAAGGATACAATGAGCTGGCTTTACCTTACCCAGACGTTAAAAATATATTCATGAAAGTAAATTTCAAGAAAATCCATAAAGATAATGCTGAATGATGTGAGTTAGGATTTCCATGCTCTCTCTCTCTCTCTCTCTCTCTCTCTCTCTCACACACACACACACACACACACACACACACACACACACACACACACAAATAATAGTTGTACGAGCATGTGAGTTAGATCTACATAACCACCAAAAAGGAAAAAAAAAAAATACCTTTTGCCGGATGAAACACAGCTGCTCATGAAGAATCAGACAAGGATAGCAGCTACAACTTTGGGAATCTGAAAATATGGGGGTTGAATCAGATGAAGAAACAAGTTGATTTTATTTTACTTAAAAAAATAAAACAAATACTACTACTACTTCTACTACTTCTACTGCTACTACTACTACTACTTCTACATCAAGTTACTACTACTACTACTACTACTAATAATAATAATAATAATAATAATAATAATAATGAAAAATTAAGAAACTGAAAATTTTAATGGCTATCGGCATGGCTAGACACAAAAGTTTTACGATAGTTTCTGAAGCACTTGACGAAGATGAAATACGTGTGACACTTGCCTCCGTATAACACTTGCGACTGCGGTTTGTAATGATGGGCATATGGCTGGTTAAAAATACAGAGGCATCAAAGAGTCTTGTTCTTATCTCCAGCTTTTCTCTCTACGAATGTTAGAGAAAAAAAAAGAAGAGGAATGAGAGGTGAGGGAGTTAAGGAAGGGATAAGAGAGTGTGGGAGTTAGGAAGGGATGAGAAGTCAGAGTGTTATGGAAGGGATGAGAGGTGAGTGAGTTAGAAAGGTATGTAGGGTGAGGGAGTTAGGAAGGAATGAGGGGTGAGGGAGTTAGGAAGGAATGAGAGGTGAGGGAGTTAGGAAGGAATGAGAGGTGAGGAGTTAGGAAGGAATGAGAGGTGAGAGAGTTAGGAAGGAATGAGAGGTGAGGGAATGTTTTGAAAGGGATGTGAACTGCAAGAGTAACAAAAATATGAAGGATGAAAGTGGGAGGGATGAAGGCAAAGTTAGAAAGCGGTGTGTGGGGGCAAGTGAGAGGGATAATAGGGAGGAGTAGGGGGACAAAAAGAGGGAGAGAGAGGGAGGAGCAGGGGACAAGAAGAGAGGGGGAAGATTAGGGGATAAGTGGATGACAAGAGGAAGGGAAATTAGGGGACAAGCAGAGGGGTAAGAGATGGGGGGGAGTAGTGCACAGTAGTCAAGGGGTGTGGGAGGGGGTAAAGGGACAGCAGAAGTTGGGGGATATACTACGGGAGAGCGGAACCAGTTGCGATCCGTTTCAGATAACACCCACTCTGTCGAAGTCTTTTACACTGAGGGCCCCCTTTAGGCTTCACCACGCCAGTACCTACCGACGTGTTTGCTCCACTGGCTTGACATTCCTCACGGGTATATAGCAATCCCTTCAAGACGATGACGCCACATTTAACTTGATTCTTAATACCTTCAGGCGATTTTATTCTATAAACCAGATGAGAGGAAGTTTATATTCCTGAAATTAAAAGGTGTGTCCCATAAAACTGAAGAAAATAGTATGACACCTGTAAGACCGAACTACAAAAAAAGATATCGTAGTTGGGAAGGAGTTAATGGCAAGCTGAATAAAATCGTTTGGTGACAGCAAGAATAAAAAAATTCATAAAGACATAATTTGAAGGATAAGGGTTAACGGGATGAGACAGCCACGTCCCTCGGAGTACAGTACTTTCTCATTGAGGGAACTGGAGCACACTTTATAAGGGGATCAGTTCTTTATTATGAGAGGAACTTGCTTGCTTTGCTAACACTGTCTTAAGCTCATAAAAAGATATATCACCGCCACAGTCTTTGTACTCCACTCTGTGAGCAGAAGTAGCCAGAGCCATACCCATACCGCCGCTGTACCCGACATTCCACGGCGGATAGGTAGGTACAGCGGGTATATCGAAGCCAGGTCAGGTGGGTACGGTACCTTTATCACTGAGGCCTGATGGGTGTACGTACCGCATGATCCCTAGGATGGGGAAGGGGGAAGGAGGATGGAGGGAAGAGAAGCAGAGGGAAGGGGGTAGGTGTGGGTGGGGAAAGGAGACAGTAGTAGTAGGACAGCAGCAGAGGTGAAAAGGGCAGCGAGAGAAGGAGAGATGTGGGATGGAAGGGAAGAGGTTTGAGTGGGGACAGGTGTACAGTGCAAGGAGAGGTAGAGGAGAGGGAGCGAGCGACGTCAGAGAGAGGGGACAAGAGATGTGAAAGGACAGGCAGGTGGAGAGAACTGGAGAGAGGTGAGGGAAGCTAGGGGCTGAGGTGAGACGGGTTGAAAAGGAAGGCTAGGAAAGTGTAGACGGAATAGTGAGACTGCACAGAAAGAGAAGAAGGAGGGGGAAGGAAAGGAAAAAAGGGAGAAGGAGGGAAGGGGGAGGGAGGAAAGAAGGATAAAGAAGGAGAGGGGATGAGTGAGAAAGCAAGTGAATGGGAGGGACGAAGGTAAGAGGGCAAGACGGCAGAGGGTGTGAGTGAGAGGTAAGGGAGGGGGAAGGAGGAAAGAGAGATGAGAGTAAAGGGTGATAGGATAGGGGAAATGAAGAAGAATGAGAGGGTCGGGGAGAGGGAGAAAGAAGAGGTTTGAGATGCTAAACGAGATGAGGGGGAGGAGGGGGGAGACGACGGGTTGGGGAAAGCGAGCTGAGAAGGAAGGGAAGGTGTGAGATGAAGAGAAATGGAAAGAGAGAGGAGGGTAGTGACAAGAGGGGATGGAGGAAGGAGGAGAAGGAGTAAGAGCTAAGCAAGAAAGCGAGTGCGAAAGGTGAAGGAGGAGCGAGAGGAAATGGAGAAGCGGGAAAGAGCCAAGAGGGAAGGGAATAAGCGGGACAGATGGGAGACAAGTGGAGAGACATGACGGAAGACAGAGTTGGAGAGAAGAGAGCTACGGGAGATGATTGAGAGATGCAGAGACGTGAAAGAGACCTGAGAAAGACAGATTGTGAGAAGGTGTAAGAGAGAGAAATGATGGAGAAATGTAAGCAATACTGGAGGATAACTTCATGAAAAAGAGATGATTCCGTAAGAAACAGATACGTAAGAGAGAAAGCTGAAAAAAGTAAACTGGAACGAAGCTAGGCTGCCCTCGTCATCATATTGTTCACCCATCCCTCAACTTCCACCCTCATTATATAAACAATTCCTTAGTACCCGGATTCATAAAACCTCTAGCCATTCCCGTCCTAACTATAATGCGTGTCTGTGAGGAGGACAAGGAAGATAGACAAGTAGAATCTTCAGAAGCCTATTCCTCTCTCTAGAGACAAAATCTTAGCTACGAGAGGGATAATATCGTAAGTCAGTTTGTGAATCTGCCAGTACCGTCTGTCCAAACAATCATTCCACCTTAGTCACCATCCATAAACCAAAACCACAAAGATTCAGGACAAATTATCAATAGGACTCTTAAATTCTTCTTGTTACGATACTAATTTTCCATTTTTCCATTTGGGCTATTAGATGACGATTTTAATTTTATTAGGAAAGATCTCCCGTAAGCAGGAATTAAAAAAAAAAAAAATCTCTTAATCCCCTTACTGTCTCGAGGATGCAAGAAGAAAGTATTACAAAAAAAAAAAAAAAAAAAATCCTGCTCAAGGATGTCTCTTGAGCGAAAGGAATTGG
>NC_136977.1:40524215-40649215 GCF_032717465.1 Coenobita brevimanus
GCTAGACCAATAGAGGCATTTAACAACGATTTAGCCGCCTGTAATCCAAATAAATTTCTCAACACTGACATCTCACAATAATCTCTTCCCTGCCTTTTACAGACATCTTGATATATCCTTTTAATCCTGCACTTTGGTTGTGAGATTATTTCATCTTCTGCAGGTCGATTCATCTATATCCATATTATAGGTGCATTGACCCATTTTTAGGTAGGAAAAAGAATTAAAATTGATGACGATGATGATGAGTAAGATGACGATGATGATGATGATGAAAATGACAATGATGATGAGTAAGATGACAAATGATGATGAAAATGACAATGATGATGATTTGTTTATATTCAGAAATTTTTCAGAAATAACTTTTTAACAGTTGTTTTTAAACCTTATCTTTTATATTTCGGACACATGGCAGAAATTCTCTTTAATAATACACTTTGCAAGGTTCTGATAATTCATCTCCTGCAGGCCAGACCACACCGACGGGTCTCACTGCAACATAAGGCTCCCAGTAACAGCTCCACCCACTGATACGCTTTTTGCCCGATTTCTTAATGTCGGGGAAATGCCTAATCTGAATACAGTTTCTCAAGCATGATAATGAGCCACTTGCAGCCGCATTCACCTTGAATTTGCATACCAATTACTCTGCACGAAATTTAAAACAACTGCTGAGGGTGGCATATGAAAAGATCTTAACCCATTTAAGGGATAGACGCGCCATATTTTTACCAATTTACGTGAGAAATAAACTCTCCCATTTATTCGCTGAGAAGCGTAGGGTGGCTGTAAGAGTGACGTCAATCGTAAATTCAAGCAGTCTTATATACATCATAGGCTTGAGAGGTTAATAAATACGACCCTGGTTTCTTCTCTACCTCCCCTCGCTAATGAAAAAACGATGGATGTTCAGAAGCCTTTAATTACCAGTTGGTGTTAGTCATGTGAACAATATACAGTAGCAGAATAGACCATGTTTTTGATATTTTTACTTTGACTCCTTTTTCAATTTATATTATTTTATTTTTTTATCACTCCATCACCTGTCGATTTTAGTCAATAAGGAAGGATTTTTGGTAGTGAATAGGCTAGTGATGGATGTTACTTTCCTCTTTAGTTCCAAAAGTCTCTGTAAATGAAATATATGGGGATAAAATGAATACACCTGGCTTCCTCTCTCCCTTACACTGAGTCCAAGTGGAGTTACGGAAGCCTAATTACCTGTCTTGGGAAAGTGACGGAGGAGAAGGTTGTGGAATCTCTCTCTCTCTCTCTCTCTCTCTCTCTCTCTCTCTCTCTCTCTCTCTCTCTCTCATTAGAATTATAGGAGACCTGTTATTAGAGTGTTTAATGAAGGCTATATCTGACCTCTTCATTTCGACCTGTCTGCCTTAAATTGAATAAACTCGTCTGGAGATGGAAAGAATATTATTTACAACACGTCATCGTAGTGAAGTGGTTGAAAGAGAGCAAGTTCGTTATAGCCAGTTCGGACGAGACATACCGAAGTTATGAATTCGTCCTTGCCCAACGACAGAGATGATCAATAGACTGAAGTGGCGTGAGGGATGCGTCTTGTAGCACACCAGGTAGACTCATTTCCACTAGGTGTAGTCGTAGTAGTAGTGATAGTGGTGGTAGTAGTTGTCTCAGTAGTATAGTAGCAGTAGTAGTAGTAGCAGTAGTAGTAGTAGCAGTAGTAGTAGTATTAATAGTAATGGTGGTAGTAGTAGTAGTAGTAGTAGTAGTAGTAGAAGTAATGGTAGTAGTAGTAGTAGTAGTAGTAGTAGTAGAAGTAATGGTAGTAGTAGTAGTTGTAGTAGTAGTAGTAGTAGTAGGTCACTCTCGAGGAAGTGTGCCATCCGTAAAGCAATAGTATCGTTACCCTCACCCTAATTTATATTCTGGATCGCGGGACGAAGAGCGTTTTTACCCAACACTTTTTTCTGGGGGGGTTGGAGGGGGAATTTAATGATGATGATGATGATGATGATGATGATTTTTTTAATGACTGTATTACTGCAACTCTTACCTGTCAGGCTGTTTCCTTGTGGCAGAAGTAAAATCATGTGGCGTTACGAGAATAAAATACATGGCCAGCTGGTAAGACGTCAGCCGTCGTTATTACTCAGAACTGAAGACATACCAAAGCATGTAGAAAGTCAGCCACAGCCATTTTCATCGACCCCGTTAGAATGAATAATAATAATAGTTGTTTTGTTGGGTGTACAGTTTAAAAAAATACCTTTATCACTAGGATCGATGACACTGGCACTGAGATGTTTTTCCTTTATTTCAGTATGTCTGTCAATTCTGAGTAACCATTAGCAGGCTCCATTTTATCTTTCTTTTAATTAACAGCATAATAGAGAATAAAAACATTTTCACTGAAAGAAACATAGGACATTGTACTTTAAACAGCTGTATTTCGTTTTGTTTCGGAATGCAGACGAGTCAGAAAGTAATGATGAAATATTTATCTTGTGTTTCTGAATGTAAACTACAGAGAATTACGTTACTCATTCCTTTCACAGTGTACATAACCTCTTAAGAATTCTTCGTGTTGTCTTCAGAATGTAAGACCCACAGAGAGAACTAATAATTACCGTACCTTCTTTTTCGAGACTGTACATACATGCAGGTTGGGCTTGAGTCAGTGGAAGGGAGGGAGAGCTTGGGGGCGGCATTGTGTGGTCTCCCCTCCCTTGCACTGCCTCCCGTTTTCTGTTGGGGAATTAGTTGGGGAATTAGTGAGACATGCACAGTCGTCGGAGGCTTTGTTGAAGGTTCCTTGTTCCCTAACCTTCCCTACCCCCCTACTTTCCGACACATATTCATAGCAGAACTTAAGCAATTTTTTTTAAAACAGTTTCTCCATTGCAGTCAGTCATGGTCTTACTTAATTTGTTTAGTCTTTTTTTTTCCCCACGTTATTCACACTAGTTTGGTCGTGTGTATTTATGCAACTTTACCGAGCTGTGATAAAAAGCATAAAAGATATTATACGCAGCTTAAGTACAAGAAATTTTATGAATACGTCCCCTAGGGTTGGGCTGGGTCAGATCCACCTACCACAATATGCTGGGTCAGTTTGATAGAGAAGGGCAACATTGCAGCACTGCATTCGTTATCTTGCTTGAACCGCCAGGGAGCCCAGTGGTAGTACAAGATGTGTATTTTTACAAGAAATTGTCTGTAATTTAATGTTCTATTTTTCTTCTTAATTTTGGGCTTACTTAAAGGTTTCCTCTCGCCTAAATCCAGTCCTCTGTTGCATGGTAAAATAAAATAGCTAACTTGATGCCCTGTACTTTAAAGAGTAAATTTCCCTTACTACTCTGCACTAAAATTTTGCACAGGTAAGATCTTCAGAGTGTTTACTCAGATAATTAAAACCTTGAGGTATTTGCTCTAAGTCGTTTTATTTTACGCATCCGATTCTGGACATAGACCAGACCTAAGTGCATTCATAAGAGCAAAGGTGAAGCTGTTGCAAAAGGTACCGGATCCTCCCTCTGTCTACGCACCATTCTTTTTAACTGCAATTGTACTCCGTTGCTGGAAAGCTGACCTGGTTGCAGTGGGCGAGTAGTTAATTTATCACGTCTGCTCCTTATACACGCTCCGGTTATCGAAACAATCACCGCCAAATGAAACTTTGAACTGCGAATTCCCTCTCTATACTTGAAGACAGTTTTATCAATCGAAGAACAGTCGGGGTCAGAAGTACGTGGTGCACTTAGGGTATGTCTGGCGCTCTCCTCCCTGACGCCTCATATCAGTGGGGACCATCTATGGGCAGAGAAACTAACCAAGTCACTACTGGATTAGATATTTTTAGCCAGCAGGAGGAACGTGAGGAATAGAAGAGTTGGAAATATAAGGCCAACATTTCTCCCCGTCTGTATATACCAAGGTTGACTGTTTCTTTTCCTGAGCACAGAAGTTATTTAGCTTTACATATCACTTTTGCTTTGGGTGTGACTGATCAAAAGTAGATTTTAACTTTTCACCAGGAAATGATTTTCCTCAGGTGATTGCAATCGTGTGGCGTATGACTGATAAGAAAAATGTATGAGAGACGCCATTGTATTGCATGAGTTAACGGAACCTGATCTTTATCATGTAATAATAGTCCCCTCACAGCAGCCGAATTAGATCGTCTGACGTTAGAGAGAGAGAGAGACAGAGACAGAGAGACAAGACAGACAGACAGACAGAGACAGACAGACAGACAGACAGAGACAGACAGACAGACAGACAGACAAACAGAGGAGGCATATAAGAAAAAGATGTCCTTGCAATTCTGAGTTAGACATAGTTCTTAACCCACTCACTATAATTTTTATTACCACTGAGCAAAATAATATCTTCCGGAGATAGCCAGAACAAACCAATACAGACATCATATACGGGAGAAAAATACGGAATTGCATGTCCGGTTTCATCTGCCCTTGTTCTGCTTTTTTGTTCTCAGTTCATTCCTTGTTGAACATTTACCGCTCTCGACAGGTGGCCGTGGCGGGGCGAACAGGTGTGTAATTACTAATGTTCAGTTACTGACCTGAACATCATGTGGGAGGGAGGGAGAGAGGTAGGGTGTAAAGCGAGAGAGGGAGGAGGGAAGGGAGGTAGGGAAGGTGGGTTTTGAAAGAAAGAGGGAGAGGGAGGGAGGGGGTAGAGAGAGAGGGAGGTACAGAAAGTCTGTATAATTGTTGTGCTGGAGAGAGTACCATATGGAAGTTGTGTGTGTGTGTGTGTGTGTGTGTGTGTGTGAAGAACACTCTTGTTTGTAATTATTTCAGTGTCTGAGGAACTGGGTCATATCTGACAGTTAATACATTTGAGTTCGTGTTTGTGTGTGTGTGTGTGTGTGTGTGTGTGTGTGTGTGTGTGTGTGTGTGTGTGTGTGTGTGTGTGTGTGTGTGTGTTTGTGTGTGTGTGTGTGTGTGTGTGTGTGTGTGTGTGTGTGTGTGTATGTGTGTGTGTGTGTGTGTGTGTGTGTGAGAGAGAGAGAGAGAGAGAGAGAGATTATTTGTAAGTTTACACGTATAGTTGCTCCGAATTTACATGTGTAAGCCCACCTTTTGAATATTCATGTTCGAATCTTTAGGTGGGAATATGGGTCGAGATGAGATGCTGCTGCTGATGTTGTTGTTGTTGTTGTTGTTGTTGTTGTTGTTGCTGCTGCTGCTACTGTTGCTGCTGCTTCTGCTGCTGCTGCTGATGATGATGGTGATGATGATGGTAATGAAGAATATACACCTGTAAACTCATATATCCATCAATATTTGTATCTGTATCAGTCCTTATCAGATCCAGTGCAGGACTCAGGATATTCCCGCAGGAGAAGTAATAAATAGACTTTGACTCTTCTCCATGTTGATAAAGTTTGAATGGGAAGGTGTGTCAGGGTGGTGGATGTGAAAGTCGGTGTTGTTATGGCTGTGTGTGTGTGTGTGTGTGTGTGTGTGTGTGTGTGTAAGTCATCGGTAGAACAGACAGGGTGCAAATATCGTGTGCCACATGATAGAATGTACAGTACATAACTAACAGCACCCACTTCAGATATCTTCCACGGCTGGGTTTCTGAGCATTGAACACGAGGCTTACGTATCGAGAGACAGCACACTAACCACCAAGTCACCTGGAACATCAGGACGTAAACATATGCACCTAATGAACTAAATAAACACGTATCAGTCACCTCTGCTCAGTCACACGCATCTCCCACCTTCTCTCCCCACGACCAGCCACTTTGCATCTAGACACAGTACGAAAACCAGCTGTCGACTGAGGGGACTGGGGCCACAGCGAGAGAAACTATTTTAAGGACATGAATTCAGTCCTTTGAATGCTGAGTGGCGAAGGGTGGTGTGTGGATCGGCGTGCCGGAGAAAGGTGAGAAGTGTAACAAGGTGGAGGTTTTATTCTTTTGTATCTGCCTCTGGACATAAGTTAGCAAGCACGTTGACGAGGTGTAAGGATATTAAAGTAGTCCTTTAGAATGCTGAGTGGTATGATGGTGTGAGATAAGAGAAAGGAAGTAGCTTTTCATTCTTTAACCCCTGAATTAGGTTACATATTATATTGGTTTATTCTTACCACCTGCAGACTGTTTTACCCATTCGTCTTAGAAGACACATGTGAAATGAAGAGGTCACCAAAAGCTGCATTTAACACCTCCAGTTCAAAACGGCTTCTCCAGGGCTTTATAGAAAATCGTCAGGTGGTGGCAAGAGTATTCACTGACTCCTTTGAGAATGTTGAATGGCAGGATGATGTGGGGATGGGCGTGGCGGGGAAAGGTGTGAGCTATTTATGTATCTGACTCTGGACACAAGACAGAAAACCTGTTTTCGAGGTTAAATAGTCCACCTATGACGCACTAGGAGGAGCTTATCCGCATCTGCCTTCAGTGTCATTTTTTTTTTCCTTTTTTAATGCATCGGACATTGGACATTGATTGAAAAGCCCGTTCCCGAGGTCAAGGACGATAATTTCACATAGAACACGCCTGACTGATGGTTCACCATTCTCAATAGTGCTCAGATTTCAACATTTCTTTTTTCCAGTTGATTCTTTATTTTCATCATCATCATCATCATCATCATCATCATAACCATCCGGATATATTTTCCTACGCATGAAGACAGAGTGAGGTGTCTTAAAAACCACCGTTCTCAACCCCTAAGATGATAAAATTCTCCCTCCAAAGACCTGCCAATCATCTAATAAAAATCTCCGCCATAATCACAGAGGGATCCGAACCCTAACCCAGGCGTACACATTAGAATCAGAGGCGTTGTATTAGTAGCCGGGGCCGACCGCAAGTATGTGCAAGAGTTCAATATGATGCCTGGGTAGTGTAAATTCAATTAGTGTTCTCTTCGGCTGTGCTGGGCCCCGCAAGATTAGAGGTCGTAGGTTTTGGAGGAGTAAGAGGGGAACTATACTCAGTTATTTATTTATATTTATTTTTTTTATTGAGGCGAAGATGCACTTGATAGGTTGGTGACGATTGGCTGAATGCAACATGTCCGAATACCATTTACTAACCCAAATTTCCCCATCAGATATATGTTGTCAAATAATAATAAAGACATTATGAAATAAAGTTGTATTCAGCCAATCATCACCAATCTGTCAAGCGCATCTTCGCATTGATAAAAAAAACTGAGTATAGGGGAATAGGGAAGGGGGCGGTGGGAGGGGGAAGGGGGTCTGCAAGGAAGAGGAGGAAGGGAGGCATGGGGACAAGAGGAAGGGGGGAAGGGACAAGGGTGGAAGGGAGGAGCGACAGAGGGAAGGGTGGCTGCAGGGAGAAGAGAAAAGGATAATTTCGGGGGTAACGGGGGCAAGGGGACAGGAAGAAGGGGGAGGGGCAAGGGAGAAGCAACGGAGAGGGGGGAGGGAGGATACTTCAAAGGTGCTGCCGTTCACACGGGTAACCATTTTTTTGCTAGGCACCTGGAGTCCTATTTATAAACTCTCATAGCTTAAATCGTGTGCAAGATTCTTTTTTTATACACTTGCTTTCAGTCACACAACTACAGAATATTTCACAATCAAATGAGAGTGAAAACCGGTGTTGAATTACGAGAAACGACACGACCTCTGAGTTAACTTTAATGGAGAACCGTTTATCATCAAAATTGTTCAGGATCCTTCATAAACACCGTCAGAGGAGTTGCGAGGTGAACTTTGCTCCCGGTTGGCCGTCACTGAATACTTAATATATGCCCGGGGTAAGTCGGGATTGCATGATATCTATTTGCGCTTTCATTAAATGCTTAAAATTGCCTAATGATACACTTTGCGGTGCAGGTCATGAAGAGGGATTACGAGTTGCTTGGTAGGTGGTTAGAGGTCTTCTTTGCCTCCCCTCCTCCCTTTTTTCCCCAGCGGTAATCCCTCGATGGTATAATCAGCGTCAGGGGATATAACATCAGGAAGATCCCTGATTCCGTTTTAAATACTGTAGCCAGCGAGACGAGGCGAAGTGTGGGGTGGCCACATACCTCCCTGACCCGGAAGTAGCTCCTCAGACTCACACATTCCCTGCCCTCGCCCCCTCGCTTCACCTGACCGCCACCTCGCCTTACTCCCCACCCCACTTCACTTCACCTCGTCTTACCCCGCCTTACCTAGCTCCACCTTGTCCTGTCTCTCCGCACCTCACCTCCCACCTCGCCCCCCATGTGATATTCCTTTAAAAAGTCCCCCACTGTAGGGGTTCACCCCTTTGACGTGGGTGGTGGGGGCTTGAAGCATGGTTGGCAGTGCCACCTACTTGGGAGGCAAGCCTTCCTTTGTAGGGTTTGGCATTTGTCGGCCTTGTGGACCAAGCACCCCCTACATCACTGGTAGAGGAGGCCTACTGGTGATGTCAGTCCCTGCCCATTTGCCATCTAGGGCGGGACTGTTGCCTCCCCACGCGTTTGCCGTGCGTGGCGTCCCGTAATGCTGGGAGACGGGAGTCCTGGAGGTTGAGTGATGCTGCATGGTGGCCCTGCAGCTAGCAATACACCTCTTTGGTCCCTTATTCTGGCTTGACGGGTGGCCTGGTTGGGCCCGACCAGGTCAATCGGCTGGTCACTGGCTAGCCATCCAGGCTAGTCACCTAGTGGCTTTAGGGTCAAGCGGGCACTGGGGGACCTGGTGGCTCCTATCGTCCTGGAGTCACCCTTGTTAGGGTCCCTTTGGTGGTTACCTGCGTATACTTTCCCACTACCTCTGGGGTCGCCAGTGGTGCTTTCCCTGGCATATGGCCTCCCCTTGTTGGGCTCCATGGTGGGTGGAGGGGTGGGGGAATGAAGGTGGTTTATTTTGAATATGGCCTCGTATAAATCTTTTACAGCTGACGACCCTGGTTCCGTCCCTGACCATCCATTACAGTCTCCCTCCTGTGTGCCTCCTGTGCCTCTGGCTGGTGAGGCCCATATTGCCACCCTGGAACCATAATTTCCTGGTTCCAATGGTTTACGGTCAGTGGCCACTACAAAGAAGAGCCGGCAACAGACAACATATTGTGGACATGCCTGTGAGGTCCTGCCAGGTGTCTTTGAGAGGGTTGATTTCGCAAGGTACTACACCGTTCGTACTTTGGATGGTCAGCCTATTGGTAATCTGGACATATTTACTATTCATCGGCGCATTGTGTCAATCTGTGGGAGGGAGCCGAAGATCTCACCTCAGGGGGATGGTAGCCTCCTAGTGGAGGTTACATCCCCTGAGGAAGGGATTCCCGGCTGGCTGCCCAGTGTAAGGACCCGGATGCACTGTTCACTTGTGTTCCCCATGCCTTTTTTAATCATAGTCGAGGTGTTGTTTTCTCAAAAGACTTACTCCGATACAGTGAAGAGAAGCTGCTTGAAGAACTCCAGGTCCACAGGGCGGTTAAAGTGGAAAAGGTTTCAGAAGAAGGTTGATGGTGTTCTTACCCCAACTCCATCCTTGTTGCTGACGTTCGACTGTACTGTTCTGCCTTCATCCATCAAGGTGGCTTGGTTGTCCCTTAGGGTCAAATCCTTTGTCCCAAATCCACGACGCTGCTACCACTGTCAGATGTACGGGCATGTTGGGCGAGCCTGTCGTCGTTTGCAACAGGGCCTCCCAGTGGTGTGTGTCAGTTGTGGAGCATCCACTCATGCAGGACAGGACTGTCCTGGACCTGTTTGTTGTTTGCACTGTGGCGAGGCACATCCTGCTTCATCTAAAGACTGTGCCCGGTTTTGCTTGGAGAAAGAGATTCTCCTCATCCGTAATCGGGATAAAATAAGCTTTCCTGAGGCCAGGAGTAGAGCCATGTCATCTGTTTTCCGTAACGGAGTGTCTTATGCATCAGTTTTGTCCGGTCATAGCCGTCCTCATCGTCCTGTCCAGCAGCAGACTCGAGTTCCTCCTGTTGTTTCAGCTCCTATGCCTTCATCTGTCGATCCCATGCCAGTGCAACAATCTCCCGCACTTGCGACGGTTGCCGCTACAGTTCAAGACTCGACCTTTACATCTATGGTATCCCCTAGTAGTCATGGTGCACATTCTTCATTTGCTAAACGTCATCGTGGTTCCTCAGAGTCTTTGAGTCTTGAAGATCCTCCAAGCAAGGTGTCGGTCGTGGAGTCCACATCCTCTGTAGTTAGTCCATCTGTGCAACAGCCCTCGGACCCTGCTTCTGGGTCTTCGGGGGCTTCTGGGGTGTCAGGTCAGTCTGGCACCTCTTCCTCCGGGGAATCGGATGTTCCTCCTCTGGTTACCTCTGAGGATCCTGTCCTGCCCCCTCCACGTTTGGAGGCCAGGACCCCAATCCCTCCTGCTCGACCTCTTGGTTCACTGGGGGCCCCGGGCAGGGTTCGGAGTAGCTCTTCCTCTCCTGCTGGGCAGCGACGGGTGTCTGTGAAGTCTCCCAACACTTCGCAGACCCCAGGCCCTCTTTCTAGCCATGCTGCTGCCCGTGGCAAGTCCCTTAGTGGGCGTATCCGCATTCCCAAGAAGATTGTCTCCCAGGGTCGCTCAGTGGTTTCCACTAAGTGACCCTTTCTTTTGTGTATATAGTTCCTCCATTTTAATATTTTTAGTATTTTTTTTTATGGTTTTCTGTTTGTCCCTCTCCCCTGCCCCTTTTTTTTTCAATAGTTTTAATGGCTAATATTATTCAATGGAACTGCCGTGGTTTACGAGCCAACTGGGAGGAACTCCGTTGGCTTCTGGCTGAGTATTCACCTGTGTGTGTTTGTCTACAAGAGACAATGGTTGGTGATGCTGCGCCTCCCAGTCCACCTGGTTACCAGGTTTTTTATTCAGATCCTCTTCCTGGACAGGGTTATGGTGGGGGTGTGACTATTCTAGTACGCAGTGACATACCTTTCACTGCTGTGAATCTTAACACTCCACTGCAGGCTGTTGCTCTCCAGATTTTCCTTCCCTGTCGTTATACTGTGTGCTCTTTGTACCTCCCTCCTAGTGCCACTATTGAGAGGGTTGATCTTGAAAATCTTATTCGTGCACTTCCCTCACCCTATTTCTTGCTGGCTGACATGAACAGTCATCATCCCTTGTGGGGTGGCTCCACAGCTGATGCTAGAGGTACTATGTTAGCCTCCATTGTGGAGGATGTGGACCTGTACATTTTAAATTCTGGTGAAGTTACTTACTTCCATAGTCAAACAGGTATTTTTACTTCTATTGATTTGTCTCTGTGCTCTGCAGGGATAGCCCTGAATTTTACATGGGTTGTGTTACCAGACTTATATGGCAGTGACCACTTCCCTATTTTATTAAGATCGACACAGAGTGTGCCTCGGCGTCGTCTTCCCCGCTGGCGCTTGGATAGGGCGGTCTGGCCGGTTTTTGAGGAGCTGTGTTCCCCGAACCGATGTGTGGAGGATTTTGTCAGCACTGATGCTGCTGTTGAGTATTTCACAGACTTACTACATTCGGCGGCACTGCAGAGTATTCCGAGAACAGCTGGTCACTTTCCTTGCCGTCCAGTTCCCTGGTGGACTGATGAGTGTGCTTCTGCTGTTCGGGCTAAACGTGCTGCTTTCTCCCAACTTCGTCGTCACCGAGGTGACCCTGGTTACTTAGCGGCAAATAGGATGGCCCGAGCTCATGCCCGGCGGGTTATGAAGGAGGCTAGGAGGAAGTCTTGGGCATCATTTGTTTCTTCAATTTCTTCACAGACTCCTCTCACAAAAGTGTGGAAACGGGTGAGGAAGATTTCAGGGAAATTTCCATTCCCTCTCCTCCTGTTGTATCTCATGCAGGTGTGGTGGTGGCTCATTCTTCGTCTGTTGCCGAGATATTTGCAGCTCATTTTGCTAATGTCTCTAGGAAGGACACCTCATCCCCGTCGGCACGCCGCCGACGGCACCTGGAATCTTTGGGCATTAGTTTTCCATCTACTGCAGAGGAGTCATATAATGTTGCTTTTTCTGCTTCTGAACTTCAGATGGCATTGTCGCAGTGTCGCGACTCATCTCCAGGCTTGGATGATGTCCCATATGCCTTCTTACACCACTTGCCTGATGCAGCCCTTCATTTTCTGTTGTCACTGTATAACAGAATTTGGTGCAATGGTGGGTTTCTGACCTCATGGGGTGTTGCTGTGGTTCTCCCCATCCCTAAGCCGGGTAAGGATCACTTGCAGGCCACTAATTATCGCCCTATCTCGCTGACGTCTTGCCTTTGTAAGGTCCTCGAAAAGATGGTGAATAGTCGGCTCGTGTGATACTTAGAGAAGGGTGGTTACTTGTCTCCAGTCCAGTGTGGGTTTCGGAAGATGCGGTCGACCACAGATGCTCTCCTTTCTTTAGAATCTTCCATCTGCCAGGCTTTTGCAACTAACCA
This sequence comes from Coenobita brevimanus, assembly GCF_032717465.1. Classification (NCBI taxonomy): domain Eukaryota; kingdom Metazoa; phylum Arthropoda; class Malacostraca; order Decapoda; family Coenobitidae; genus Coenobita; species Coenobita brevimanus. The sequence goes on from NC_136977.1 coordinate 40,536,567, forward strand.
GCATCATATCACAGTGTTCTTTGATTTGGAGAAGTCGTATGACACTTCCTGGCGTCATGGTATATTGCAATCTCTTTATGAGTTTGGTCTCCGTGGGCAACTCCCCACTTTTATCCGGGAGTTTTTATCTAATCGTTTTATTCGGGTCCGAGTCGGGAGTGAGCTGTCTACTGCACGTCCCCTTGAGGATGGTGTGCCACAAGGGAGCATACTAAATGTTACCCTTTTCGCAGTGGCAATTAACAGCGTTATTTCTGTGCTCCCTGATGGTGTTCGTGGCTCTCTCTATGTTGACGATTTATCAATCTCTGTCACTGCCTCACGGATGTCAATGGCAGAAAGGAGGATGCAGATGGCTCTCAACCGTGTCTCTAGATGGGCTGATGAACGAGGTTTTCGATTTTCCTTCAAGAAGACCGTTGCCATGTATTTTTGCCGCGTTCGTGGAGTCCACCCTGACCCAAACCTTTTTTTAGATGGGCGTCGTATTTCGTGTTTAAAGGAAACCCGGTTTTTAGGGCTGATTTTTGACAGCCGGTTGACTTGGGTCCCTCACTTGAGGTACGTAAAAGCTGAGTGTCTCAGAGCATTGGGTCTCTTGAAAGTTTTAGCGCACACATACTGGGAGCTGATCGCAAGACCCTCCTCCTCTTGCATCAGTCTCTGATTTTATCCAAACTTCATTATGATGTGAAGTTTATTCCTCTGCCTCAGAAGCCCGGCTTCGTATTTTAGATTCCATACATCATGCTGGTGTTCGTCTCGCCACTGGGGCATTCCGATCTTCCCCGATTTCGAGTTTGTTGGCTGATGCTGGTGTCCTTCCTCTAAACTTGCTCCGCTCTTCCCTTTTGATGAGATGTTGGTATCGCTTATCTCGTCTCCCAGACTCTGTGCCCTTTGTCAAGGTCTCTGAAGATTCTCGGTCACCTATTTTTGCCACTCGGCCATCCTTTCCAAAGCCCTTTGGTTTCAGGGTGCAGTCAATTATGTCTAGCTTCTCTGTTCCTTCTGTGCCAATCACTCCCCACCGTGTCCCAAGGGTGGGCTACTGGCTTCTCCCCAGGGTGACATTTTGTCGTTTCTTCTCATCCAGTAAGGCCTCCCTTCCTTCTCAGGTTTTATTTTCTCTGTTTTTAGAGCATGCCTCTTCTCATGGGGACTCCATACCAGTTTATACTGATGGATCTAAGTCTGATGTGGGTGTGGGCTTTGGTGTGGTGTTTCCCACCTTCTGTCGAGGTGGGAGCCTCCCTGTGACTGCTTCTGTTTTTACGGCTGAGCTGACTGCTATTTTATTTGCCCTTCAGATTCTCTTCACTCTCCCCCACACTGCTTTTACTGTTTTTAGTGACTCACGAAGTGCTCTTTCTGCAATGGAGTCTTTTAATCCCTCTCATCCCTTTGGTTTTATCCATTTTAGAGTGGCTTTTCCTTTTAGGGTGTCGTGGACGTCGTGTAGATTTCTGTTGGGTTCCAGCTCATGTAGGAGTGGCAGGGAATGAACGAGCTGATCAGCTGGCCAAGGCGGCAGCGGCTCGTCCCCCTCTTGCACAGTCCCCTCTGTATCGTCTGCCTGCTGCAGATATGCGCTCCTTTATTGCCTTCAGGGTTTGGTGCTGTTGGCAGGAGCATTGGGATGCTGTGGGTGCCAATAAGTTGCGCTCGATTTGCCAGAAGGTGGGCTCATTCAGTTACCAGGACTTCCCTCGTCAATGGGAGACTGCTTTGTGCCGCCTCCGCATTGGCCACACCCGTTTCTCTCACGGTTTTTTAATGGAGAGGGCTCCTCCTCCATTCTGTGATGACTGTCTGGTTCCCTTGACTGTTCGGCACCTGTTGGGTGGAGTGTCCTAGTCTTGAGGATTTGCGGCGTCGGTTCCTCTCTGACCACCAATCGGATGGAGGTGTGTATCATCTTTCCTCCGTGCTTGGGGAGGATGCCTGTGTCTTGGGAGGGGCAACCCTCTCCTTTGTGAAGGAGGCAGGACTTCTTAAGGATATTTAGAATTTCTCCTTTTTGATTGTGTGGCTTATCCTCTGTTTTTTGTTTTTTGTTTTTTACTTCTTTGTTATACGGCGGCATATGACCCTGGCAGTTGTGCCGCCATGATCATTATTTAAAAAAAAAAATATATATATATCTTTAAAGTCCTCGCTCACCCTGTCCCTCCTTTTTAATACCCTTTTTTCCCCTGTTCAGCCCCACCCCACCTAACTTCCATTATTGGCTTCCACTTTCCGCTAATCCCCTGTCTTGCAATTTCTTTTCCATCCTACTTTTTCCAATCCTCCCCTCCTTTTCTAACACGTACTTTTTCCCTGCCCTCCCCACCCCACCTGACTTCTGCTCCCCAGCTTATGAATTCCACTTTTGCTTCTCTTGCCTCTTCTACACCCTCCTTTTTCTGTCCCACTCTTTCCATTACTACTCCATCCATCTCCGCTCCTTGTCACTCCTATCCCATTTCATCTTTGCATCTAACTCATCCACCTAACCCTTAATCTTACCTACCCTAACTTGCCTATCTTAGTTATGCATTCACTCTATATCCTACCTCATTTCACTATTCATTTTACATTCCTTCCAATCCCACCCCTTCTCTCTGTCTCCTATCCTACTTCATCTTTGAGTCTAACTTTTGCAGTCTAACCTAATCTAACTTAAACTAACACTGTTCCATTCATCCTTATCCTGTCACACTCCACTTTTTCTCATCACAACTTCTCATCCACACCTCCCACTCCTATTCTGTCCCTAGAATTTTTTGTCCTTTCTTATCTCATCCATCTTCATTCAATCCTTCTTACCCAAACCTCCACCATTCACTCATTCAGGGCGCTGGAAAATGTCGCTGCACAGATGGAGACAGTAAGTATTGCAGTGTGAGGTGCTTGCAACATGAAAATTGATGACAGCCAATTCCGCACTATCTCTCCAGAATGCAGGGGCCCGAGGCAAGGCTGCCGTAGTTCAATACATTTAACCTCTTCACTTACCTTTATTATTATCCTTGATAATCTCCAGACGATTTAAAATCAGCTTTAAAGAACCTCATAGTGAAGGTTCTCATGGGGGCTATAGGTACCTTGTTAGGTTTGAAAAGTCCCTCGCATGGCGAATAAAATCGTGTGACAATGGCAAGAGTATAAAATGCGTCATCGAGTTCATAGAATTAAGCTTAGATAATCAGCCAGTTTCCTTTGATGACATTACGTGACCGATAAACCTCCAGTCGCCTCCTGGGGGTAGTACCCATGCAAGGCCGTCCCTTCAACTGGGGCGTGTTCTCCATGAGGCGACCTGTCGCCAGTTTAATTCGTAGTATAAGTTTCAAAGCCGAGAAGGTGAAATCGACTTAATACTGCCTTACCGCACCCCTATCTATCCCACTCTTACTCAGTCCATTCCCATTGGCCAGTTTTACTCAACCCCATTCTTACCTCTTCCTCCTCCACTTCTTCTCTGCATCCCTACCCCCTCTGTTCTTTCCCTTGCTCTGGTCTCCTGTCTTCCATACTCTCGTTCACCCTGCCTAATTTTACCCATACTACCCTCACATTCCCTCCTCATTTCCCCCCTTTCCTTTGCCCTGTCCCTGTTCTCCCCTCTCCCCTATATCCTCTCCCGCATTCCCGTTCTCCGTACCTTACCTCACCCTGAGTCTCTCCTCCCTTCCTCATCCCTATCTCTCTTCCTTCTGCTTCCTCACTCACCCTCCTTTTTCTCTCCCTCAGTACGTCTCCTCCCTGCTGGTAAGACAACCCCTCCCCCTCCAGCCACTCACCTACCTCCCTTCACCTTTCATTTCCCTGACACAATCATCCCTGCCACTCCCCTCCTTTCCTCTCTTCACCCTGCCACCATCCTCTCTCTTCTTACTCCACCTCTCATTCCTACCTCTCACCTACCCCCACTACCCCCGGCGTCATCTCACCTGCCCTAATTACCCCACCCCTGTACCTGGCGACACCCATCACCCACTTTATGGCAGCGGGGGCCACCTGGCAGTAATGGGGATGGGGGGAATGGACAAGAATAGCCTAACACGCGCCCTTTAGAAGGCTCAACAGTAGCCCGCAATGGTTCTCTCGCACCTTAGTTAACGGGGCGAGGTGTCAAGGGAACGTGGTTTGGGTTTGGATCTTGGAGAGAGAGAGAGAGAGAGAGAGAGAGAGAGAGAGGTAGATCTGGTATTTGGAAGGACGAATGTCAGAGCTGAAAGAAAAGGAAACATGGCTCGAGTTTAGATATTGAAAGGAGAGAGGCGTGGGATGGATTTAGACCGAGATTAAATACTACACGATGTGAGAAGAGAAAACATGGGTAGAATCTGCACCTTGTCTGAGAGATTGGTGAGGTTGTGATAAATAACGTATGGGTTTACTTGAGAGAGAAGGAAAGGAAACTTGGGATGGATGTGGACCATAGTTTGTAGGAGAGGAGAGTCAGTTGAGTTTGGACCAAGTTTGTGCGAGAGGAGATTTGGGAGAGGAATCGTAGGCAGATTTAGAACGGTGTTTGAATATCAGACTTGATAGTAAGGGAGTAAAAAATAAAGAGTTTGAGCAGCATATTATTATTATGAATTTGCTAAGAGAGAGACGTGTGTTGAATTTAGACCAATTTGTGTAAGAGGTGCCTGTGGGTTAGGACATGTAAATTGGGTTTAAGTGTACAGTTTAGGAAGGAGAGAAAATAAAGTTGAATTTAAACCGTATCTAAATTCTTTTTCTGCATTTGCTTGTAGAGGGAGTGGGTTGAATGAATTTAAATCTTGTCTGAGAAAGAGAGAGAGAGAGAGGGAGAGAGAGAGAGACAGACAGACAGACAGATAGACAGAGACAGAGACAGAGAATGTACTTTGGTTGTAGACGATGTTCTCTATCTACACTTGAGACCGAAATAGACAAAAAAATAAGTCCTGACCACACCCGGATTTGTGGGCAGAGGAACATGGTTTGGATGTAGACCGCCCCTGAATTCCTACACCTGTTACCTAGTGAGTTTTACAAAGACCTTATTTGGGACCAGAGTCGGCGCCTCGCGTTTTTACCGCAGTCACCCCTACCCCTTTGCCCTTCCTTAAACATATTTGGTCGGGAGTTTGTGTCAGTAGTTTATTTTTTTATCATATTTTTCCATTTCCTTTTTTTGTTCTTTTTTGGATTTGTGCCGTCCGGTTGACTTTTTTTTTTTTTTCTGACTTTATCGTTCTATCTTTTTCGTTACCTTTTTTGAGTTATGTTGTCCTCTCTCTCTCTCTCTCTCTCTCTCTCTCTCTCTCTCTCTCTCTCTCAAAACCTTTCCTTTTTTTATTAGATGTAGAATTCTAGAAGCGGCCCTGTCAGTGTGTCACCCACTAATGTTTTTTTCGGAATCGAGGTGCTTCACTCCCGTAGAGTTTAACCAAACCCCAAAGATCCCAAAGCTCCCTCTTCACGCCTGTAGACTTTACCAACTTTAACAATGCCCAAAATTAAGGTCACTTAAAATTAATTAAAACTTCCACATTTGCCTGGTACTTTTATCTTGTATCTCTTTCCACTCCTCCTCCACTCACTGTCCCCATCCATCTCACCAAAACCCCCTTTCCACCCTTCATCTGACCCTCTCGTTTTCCATTTCCCCCTCTCCACAAACCCCTCTCAACGTCCTTCTTTTTTTCTTACTTACCTTACCCCCTTCTTTCTTCCCTGCAGTCTTTTCGTAACACCCCTCCCTTTACCCCCACCACCCCTTCCTAACACCCTTCCCTCTCCCCCCCACCACCCCAGCCCTGACAGGACACGCCAGGGATGTCAACCTTAGGCCATAAAGTCGCCCCATGCAAAGAGGTCTCACACACACACACACACACACACACACTTCCACACTTCAACGTTTAGTGCCGAGCGAGACTATGACATCGGTGGTGAGAAGGAAGCTCTTGAGTCTACCAAATAACGAAGGTGTTGACGGGGCCTGGCTTACTGTACATACCTGCTTAAAATTTTACTTTCTCACATTCCTCTACATTAACTCCTTCTTACTATTCCCAAATTATCGTTCAGCTTTGAGAAGATTTTTTTGAGTTAGAGGAGTTAACTATGTCCTTTATTTACTCCCTCAAACCGAATAAATCATTTTTGGTAGAAGTGATAAAATGTAATGATGCTTATATAATTTTACAAAAGGGTAATGGGTTCAGGGGTCGTGCAGTGGCAAGTGGGCGTGAAGGAAAATTTCCCCAAACAAGGATGGTGTCGACGCAACCAGTCTACTTTACTTACTTTACTCGCATACTATCTCACCTTACTTTATTCTTTACTTTCTCACCTAAGCCCTCTTGAAATTTCCTTTACTTAAATATCTATACGTGGGTCGTCCTCGTTCTTGTGGCCATAACCTCCTGAAGTAAATAAAATAGTCTGCCGGTACCCCAAACAGATTCCTTAAGTGACAGCCTGCCCAGCGAAAGGATTAGCCGTTTCATGCCTTTCCCCACCTGAATGAAAATGTCTTGCCAGAATATGACACCTGTGTGCATAATTGTTGTTTGGAAAGTTAAGGAAATGTTTGTGTTTTTAATTGCTGTATATATTTTCTTTTCCCTTCTCTGGATCTCACCTACTTTTATTACTGAGAAGGAAGGAAGGTTATGATGATGATGACGATGATGGTGATGATGATGATGAGGAGGAGGAGGAAACAAGTATGGTGAATGCAATGATGATGGTAAGGAGGAGAGGAGGAGAAGCAAGTAGTTATGGTGGAAGCATTGATGATGATGATGATAGGTATAATAAAAATAAGAATGTAACGGAAACTGAACCCGACTACCCCTCTGAGTCTACACGAAGCTCTCTCAAAGAATGGCACTTTCACCCAATCAGCCTCACCCCACCACTGCCTTAACAATACCTCTCATTCACTCAAGTCCTTCACTATCACACTTCCACCCCCACCACACCCAGATCCTTCACCACTTTCTCCCAGTCAACCTCACCCCCATCACCACCAGCTAAACAATACCCTCATTCACCCCACTCCTTTAATTCACTACCACACTACCACTATCACTCCATCACTACCCCCACCACCATCACCACCACCACTACACCTTAACTCTCCACTATAACCTCAGCATACCCTTCACACTCTCGATCATCACCACCACGACCAGCACACCATAACCCATCACCATTCATCACACCACATCACACAGACACAGTCCCTTTAAAACTCACCTGATTCCCTGACACACCACGTCACATCTTCACACTACACCACAGTACGATGCCTCACCCACCCAGTCAGTTACAACCTTTCCTTACACCGCATTCCACCACACACCACAACCCCCTGTGGCACAGAATAAATTCTCTCACACACTACATCACATTCTTGCACCACATCTCCTCATATCACATCACCACACCACACCACACCAAACTATACAACATCACACTACATCCTACAACACCACGCCACACCACACCACACTGCACCACACCACACTACACCTTACTGAATCACACCACACCACACTACAGCAAGCACTCCGCATTCGCGCACACACACACACACACACACACACACACACACACACACACATCGCAGTGCCTGACACATTACACTCCATACAACTTCTCATATCGCATCTCATTCTCCTACCACACCCTACTATGCATACTATATCCACTTTACATAAAATTGTCATTCCTTCACCTTGAATGCTCCGCCATAGCAAGAGATTAACATTAGAATATGATGCTAAACACAAAGAAATGCTGTGAAACGGATGTAGGGCCGTAGTATTGTCTTATTCTGCCACTGAGATGCGTGATGTAACCAGCAAAAGGACGAAAATCTGGGCCAAGTTAAGGTAAAAAGAGTGTAGTCTTAAAATCGCCATCTCTCCATCTTGAATGCTGAGTTTTATCAACAGATTAACACTTGAAAATGATGCTAGTCACGAGGAAGTGGTATGGAAAATGTGTAGAATCGTAGCATTGATTTTTTCTCTACCAATGAGGTACGTGAAATAAGCCGCAAAAGGACAAAAATCAGGGATCAGCTAATATGAGCGAACTACAATTCCCAGTACATCTCCCCACCTGACTGTGTGGTGATTGTGATGATGATGATCGCTAGGCCCGTGAGGTGGAGCACAGATTTCGGGGCATGGATGAGGCTGTTCTTAGTGTTTTATTTTTTTATTTTTTTCATTTTTGTATTATAATCTCTTTCCTTGTCCCTGAACATTACCTCACCGCGTTATAATGGGAAAAAGGAAAAGATGATGATGATGAGGAGGAGCAGATGGGGAAGGATGTCTATAAAACTAACCATCATTCACGATAAAACCCCTTCAGACACATCGCCTGCGCCTTAGTTTTTGTTTCGAACCTTTATTTCTCTTATTATCTCGCCTAATTTATGTGTATTTTATTTATATGTTATTTTAGTATGTGTTTTGTGGATTTTGAAAAGGCGTTTGATAGTGTTTCACGTGGAGCTATGTTGAAAATTATGAGATTCTATGGTATACCAGAAAAGTTTTTACATATTATTAGAAGCCTGCATGAAGGTACCTTTTGTAAGGTAATAGTGTGTGGTTCTTTGAGTGATCCATTTGAAGTTAGGTCAGGAGTGATTCAAGGAGGAGTTCTTTTGCCATTGCTGTTTGTTTTGGTTATGGATTATGTTATGAGAAAGGTTGTAAGGAGAACAGGTGAAGGAAATAACTGGAAAGAAAATAAGAAGCTGATGGATTTGGACTATGCTGATGATATTATACTGATTAGCGGAAGTATTTACGAGATGTAGAGGATGCTTGATTGTCTGGTGGAGGAAGGAGAAAAAGTGGGATTGGTAATAAATTGTGGAAAGACTGAAATTATTAATATGAAAGTGGAGAACCAAATTGATTGTGTAATTGGGAATAATGTGGTGAAAAATGCAGAAAACTTTAAACATCTGGGAACGATTGTATCATCTAATGGATCATTAAACAATGAAATTGAGGAGAGGATTAGACAGGCTTGGCGAGCTGTCGGAATGTTGAAATCTGTTTGGAATAATAATATGCTTTCGGTACATACTAAAGTGAAAATTTACAAAGTCCCATGGTTAGGCCAATTTTAATTTATGGACATGAGTCATGGTACAGTACAATTGCAACAGATCAGAAAGAATTAGGATTTGAGAATAAAATACTGAGAAGGATTCTTGGGGTAAAGTGGCAAGACAGAGTTACAAATGCACGAGTAAGGGATATTACGAGAGTGGAACCAGCTAATGAATATGTGAGACTGTCTCGCTGGAGATGGCTGGGGCACATATACAGAAAAGAAGGCAGTTTAATATAGGATGTGCCAGAGTGGACTGCTAGAGGAAGAAGAGATAGAAGTAGGCCGAGGGAAACCTGGTTGAGGACAATGAAAAGAGAAGCAGGAGAGTAGTGTTGGTGGGACCTGAAGCAGATGGCAAGAGACAAATATTGGTGGAGAGAGTTCATTGAGGCACTATGCATCCCGTGGGGTGCCACAGGAAATGACTGATTGATTGATTGAATTTAAATCATCTCAATAATGTAAACAACGCTGGTGTTTGTGATGGTGTGCGCGTTGGCGGTGATGAGGCTAGAGGGGAAGGGGAAGAAGGGGTAGAAGGTGGGGACGCGGCTGGGACAGATGGAGAAGGGATTGCAGAACTGGGCGTTGGAGAGGTGGGGGACGGAGGGGGCGGAGATCCCTGACATGCTCCCCCTCTAGGCGTACTGCAGGCTGCATGTGGCCGGCCGAGAATCTCGCTGGAGGGAAACGAGCTAGTTTTGGGCTCTACGGAAGGCCCTCGGACCGGCTCGACATGAAGCGATAGCCGTATGCGGCGAGTCGCCCTTGCACCCTTTGGTTCCCCCGCACCAAAAGGCTCGCCGCGCCCTGGAACAGCCGCCCCTGACCCCCGAAGCCCGAGCTCTGTGTCGTAGATGGATTTCAGAGCTCGACATCCACTCTTACTCGTACAGCGCCCTTGCCGACCTACTAGCGGCGCATTTCAACGTGGCATGGAAGGGAGGAGACGATGACTTAACTGAGGGTGACTTGACTAAGGTTGAATTAACTGAGGATGACTTAACCGAGGATGACTTAACTGACTATGAGGGAGAAATGGTAAAAGTTGAAGACATGCAAAGAATAGTGAAGAAGTAAGAGATAGAACTGCTGGATACCATGAAAACTGAACAGAGAGAAATTGAAGAAGGAGAAGAAGAGACGATAAAAATACTTAATGAAACAGAAAGTAAAGAAGAAAAAACACTGAATAAAGCAGAAAATGAAGGAAGGAACTTAGAGGAAAAGATAGAAATAATGAATGAAATGGAAAACGAAGAAAGAGAATTAGAGAAAACAATACAAATTTTGAGAAAAATGGACAATGAAGAAAGGGAAATAGATGAGGAGAGATCAGAAATGAAGAATAAAACAGAAAATGATGAAAAGGAAATAAAATTGCCTGAAAATGTAATAGAGCTGAGCGAGGAAGAGAAGGAGGAAGAGGAGACAGGAAAGGAGGAGGAGGAGGAGGAGGAGGAGACGGGGAAGGAAGAGGAGATTAAGGGGAAGGAGGAGGAGGAGGAGGAGGAGGAAAAGGAGGAGGAAGAGGGAGATTTAGATACAGAAAGTAAGGAGACAAAAGACAGGAGTAAAGAACTGGCAGAAGTGAAAGATAAGATAAAGAGGAAGAGAGAGCAAGCATAATAAGAGAACATTTTGCAATGGAGATAGCGAAATTTGAAGCAATACAGGATGAAATTACTGATCAGGAATTAAAACTGAGAGAGTTAATAGGCGTATCAGAAAAAGAGCTTAAAATACTGGATGGAAAAGATGTGCCAGACGCTGAAGAGGCTCGAGAATTGCTTGAAACGATTTTGGTCGACGCCTTAGCTGAAGTGTTATATATAGAGTCCAAGAGGAGGAGTGTCCAGAGAGCAGTGAGGCAGATCTCGCAGGTCTTCCGTACGGTAATGGGACTCAAAGAGAAGGGAGCTGGAAAAAGAGTCGACACATGTAGTAGATGATGAATTTAATGATGACCATAGCGTTGTGGAAGAGGCCGAGAAGATGGGAGAGGAGGAGATGGAATCGGAAATGGGGGAGGAGAAAATAGAATCGGAGAGACAGGACGGCTCCATAGAATCAGAGTACGAATCTATGAGTACAGCTGGCTCAAAACGGGGTCAGGAATGGGTTCGGGTGAAGAACGTTCGGATGAAGTCAGTGTGGGAATGGGCAGCAGAGGACTGGAACTGGGTCAAAATGTTCACGGTGTTCAATGTGGCCGTGGTGGCTCAGATTATCTACCTCAAACGCACCACAGTAAGTTGAAGTGACTACCACACAACAGGCCCTCTCCCACACCACACCCCGGCTCCCATCCCACACCACACCCCGGCTCCCATCCCACACCACACCCGTATTACCACCTGCACCCCGTTGCACAGTATTTCTTTACTAGAGAGTGAGTAGTCCGTCTTTTTCACCTCTGTAATGAAGGAGTTGAGGTGAACAGACTGTTTGTCCAGCCCTTAAATAAGGAGTTGAGGCGAACAGACTGTTTGTCCACCTTTTAAATAAGGAGTTGAGTTGAACAGACTGTTTGTCTCCCCACCCCTGAAATAAGTTGTGGCGAACAGACTGTTTGTTCACCCTTTAAAATAAGGAGTTGTGGCGAACATGTAGACTGTCTGCCCGCCCCTTAAATAAGGAGTTGAGGCGAAGAGACTGTCTCCCCATCCCGTAAGTAGCCTACAGGAGTAGAGGCGAACAGTTTGCCTCCCCACCTCGTAAGTAAAGGAATGGAAGCGAACGGTTTGTCTCCCCATCCCTTAAATAAAGGAATGGTCTCTCCCCCCGTAAATAAAGGATTGATCTCTCTCCACCCGTAAATAAAGGAATAGTCTCCCCCTACCCCGTAAATAAAGGAATGGTCTCCCCCCATCCCTAATTAAAGGAATGGTCTCCCCATCCGTAAATAAAGGAATGGTCTCCCCCTATCCGTAAATAAAGGGATGGTCTCCCCCCAACCGTAAGTAAATGAATGGTCTCCCCCACCTGTAAGTATAGGAATGGTCTCCCCCCATCCGTAAGTAAAGGAATGGGGGTAAAGTCAACTGCTACCTGCACACACGCCTTCCTTGGAGTAGGGTGCTAGCAGTCCCCCTCCATTAACGAAAGCAGTCCGCCATCAATGTGCACTTTTCTTGATGCTCTCTAAATCACTTTTCTTTTTTCTCTCGATAAATATTGCACCATATATTTCCCTTGCACGTATACCTTACTGTGTATTTTGATATGGACATAGTGAGCTAAGAAAGTAATAAAAAAATAAATTACGAATCTACTATACATACAGAAAAATAAATGATCAGGATTTGGCACTAGGCAGCCTCCTAAGACAACGCCGCATTCTTATTGTAGTTGGTTGAGTCATAGCAGTGAGATGGGAATGAGTCTCCTTGGTTGCTAGTCAAATCAGCCGTCCATTCTGACCACATCTGGCCATTAATAGAGCTGAAAGGGGTTGCGGATCTTTGATAGGTTATAGTAAACACGCTATAGAAATGAAGGCTGTCAGACACCTCTTCCTTAACAGTTTATGTCTATGCATTCTTATTTACTGTATTCGTCAGAATGCTCATTTACGGTATTTACGCGAAGTGTGTTGGGGAGCTAGCAGGGGCAGGCGACCTACAGCAGGTGGGGCTTTCTTTCAGTAGGTCGGGGGAGGGGAGGTTCTTTCAGCTGGTCGGGGAAGTTCTTTTTTCTTTTTTTTTCAGCAGGTCGGCTACCGCACCCTACCCTCCTGCGATCTCCACTCTCAGGGGTTTTATCTGCTTCTTCATGAGGGAGCCATTACCTCACACCTCATAACTGCCACGCTCCCGGGCCGTACCGAGAATTCTTTAAATCTCTTCAGTAGCGTTTACTTATTTATTTATTTATTTCCCGCTGCAGCTTAACTACAGTATATTTCTTCACAGTAACGCTGACTTTTCGAACCGGGGAGGTTGGGTTAGGACCGCGTTAAAAAAAAACAATGGAAGCACAAAAATATAAACAAAGCCCCCTAGAAATCTACGATAAGTTTTGAAACACGTGAAAAATATAGACGAGCCTTCCAGAATTTGACGATAAGTTTTGAAGCACGTGTTGATATTGTAACATACGTCTGAACTTTGTATCGCTCCTAACTGCACTTTGAAATGTGGGATGCAGGCTGAACACACCTAATAATTACAGGTGTTCCAAAAAATAACAGTGCAGAGTTTGGCCTTGGCTTAAAGTTTCGCTCACTCAGTTTTCATAATACGGTCGTTACGTATACTCTTCATTAATCCCATCAGGGTGCTAGAGAGGGATGCCTTCATGTGGTGGAACTGATGTTAACTTCCGGGTCAACTGCCTGGTTATATATACATACACCGATCAACTACTATTCTGTCCCTCCAAAAGTAGGATGGTGTACTACAGGGAAAGGGGAACTTAAACCTGCTGTCCACTGGGTTCACTTTTAAGGGGAACATGGGGCTACAAGTACTAGTACTACTGCTACTAGTACTACTACTACTACTACTACTACTACTGCTACTACTACTACTACTACTACTACTGCTGCTTCTAACCCTTTCAGTATGACAGGGCTAAAGGAAATGGTCTAAAGGTAGCAAGAAAAGATTTTTAAAAGGTCATCATAGTGAAGAGATTACCCCGATCAGTACATCAGAGTTCTATGTATATTCCCCTGCCTATAACCCTACATTTCCTTTTCTTTCTTCTTTTTTTTTTTTTTTTTTTTTTTTTTTTTTTTTTTTGAGGGGGAGATGGCTGTGTGACTGAAAGAGATACTAGTAATCGTTGCAACCCCACGCTTATCTGAACACTTTCCTTTCTGTAGTCCTTTTAATTGTTAAGGATGCAACTGAGGGAAGTTTTAATAATCAGGCGATCGATCCACCCGGTTTACATCAGTGCCACAACACGAAGAGTTAGATACTGCTCTGCCGTATATAGCACCCCGTCTGGTACGAAAAGGAGAGAGAGAGAGAGAGAGAGAGAGAGAGAGAGAGATGAAAATAAGAGAGAAGAAAAGGTGAGAGGAAAAAAGAAATGAAATGAACGTAGCGAAGGAAAGAAAAGGGCTGGACAAGAAGGAGAAGTGAAGTGAAGAGAATAGAAAAGAGAAGGAAAACAAAGAACAGGAAAGGCAAGTGAAGGAAAGGAGTGTCAGAGAGTAGAAGTGTCGAAGACAGAAACAATGGGAAAGGAGAAGAAGGGAAGAAAGCGAGAGAGAAGTGCGAGAGAAAAGAGACCGAGAGAGACGGGGGAAAACGTGAGAAGCCAGTACAGCGAGGAGATAAGGTCAGTGGCTGGAAGTGTTCAGTGGCACAGTGTAATAGAAATGTTGGGAAGCAGTGATAACCAGGACTCTCTCTCTCTCTCTCTCTCTCTCTCTCTCTCTCTCTCTCTCTCTCTCACTTTAGATCTCACACACCCAAGATGTCACATACCAAACTTATACTCTATATATATATATATATATATATATATATATATATATATATATATATTGTGTGTGTGTGTGTGTGTGTGTGTGTGTGTGTGTGTGTGTGTGTGTGTGTGTTGTATTAGGAATATTGCATGCTGAAGCACTGAGTATCTCTGTGGAATCTACCACCCACTGTATTTAGCCACATATTAGCCTGATTTGAAAAAATATATATATTTCTTGGAGGAGCTTACTGCACCCATCATCGCCCACCTCCCACGCCTCCACCCACTTGGAGAGCACCACTGTCGAATGTGGTGACCCCCCTCCCCCAAATACACTGGTCTATTACGAACTCTTACTTCCTCACTCATCCCCCTCACTCCCCCCACTTCACATTACCATCCCCGCCTACATTCTGTTTCACCACGCCCAAATAGAGAGAGAGAAAGAGGGTAGGGTGAAAGTGGAAGAGAATGAGGAAAACAATTAGATAAGAATAATGGAATACACACACAGACTCATTCACCTATCCATTCCCATCCCACCCTCATTTGCTGTTACCGCGTCCAGATAGAGGGAGGAAGAAGAGAAATTTAAGTACTCAGTTCCCCATTCAGCCCTCCATCTTTACACACACACACACACACACACACACACACACACACACACACACACACACACACACACACACACACACACGCACACATACACACACACACACACACACACACACACAACCAACCCCCTTTAGTACATGTGTGTGTGTACCATTATGTTTGCATGTTAATATATGTACTTAAGAAGCACGATGGTATCCCCGTTTATCTCGTTTATCTACAGCAGCTTATCAGTCATCTTGCTAATGATCTACACATGTGCCACCAAACCCACCTCTTATATCATCGTTAGGGAGATTTTTACCTACATGTCGAACCCTTGGTATCATATTTAGTTTACTTTTTCTTCCGAGAGTTTATGCTTCTCCATGAAATTCTTAACTGTTCTTTATCTGGTTGATCATCTCCACTTGTTCCAACCATTCCATCTCTTATATTGACCCACCTATCTTGTTCCTGATATCAGTTTTCCCCTACCTATCCTTTCGTTGGCTTATCTCGACACATCGTAAATTTGCTTCCTCTTATCAGTTACAGCCCTAATGGTCAATACCTGTATCAGCCAATGCACTTATTTATCAGGATTAGGGAGATAATGATCCATCAGTCTTGTCCCTGATATCATTTTACCTCATCCTTATCCCACTTTTTCACAGGCTTATCCTGACTCAGTATCCCTGTATCTGCTTCCTATCAGTCGTCTTCTTCGTGGCTTACATGTGTGCTCATCAACCCAACTCTTTATCAGCTTTCGAGATATATTCATCTGCTTGTCAGTTTTTTCTCTCCCTCTCCCTCTCTATCGCTGATATATGTGGATACTATCTATCTTTATCTCTTATCAGTCGTTTTTTCTGATGGTCTAAGCGTGTACTAGCCAACCCACCTTTTTTATCAGGGTCAGGACGATCATAACCTGTCTTGATCCTGATATCAATATTCTTTGTCCCTTAATCAGTCCTTTCACTGAGTTTACCTGAATGTTATCTTTTATCTCTCTTCTTGTCTCTCGTGTTGCACATGCCCTACACGTGTACTAGTCAGCCCGTATCTTTTATTGGGATCCGGGAGTTACTGACCTAGATTTCTTACTACTGATATTAAATCCACATTTTTGCCTCTTCCGGGACGGAGTACGGCGAGGTACTGTTTTTGGTAGGGTTTGTTTGTCTGTTTGTTTTTTTATTAGCAACATCACTGAAAAACGGCTAAATGAAATTACATGAAACTTTCAGGATATGTGGGCACTGGTCCCAAAATGAAGTGATTAAATTTTGGAGGTAATCGAATGACCTTGAAAGGTCAAAATCAAGGTCACGGATTTTCAGAAGGCTGTAACTTGAAACTGGTTGAAGATAGAGATGTTTACTATTATCATTATACAGAAACTCCCATATGGACTTTCATTTGGCACCAAGACCTTTGGCCTTGAGTGACCTTGAAAGGTCAAATTCAAGATCACGGATATTCAGGGGGCTATAACTCAAAACTGGTTGTAGATATATATTTACTGTTATCTATATATAGGACATCCCGTATGGGCCTTTAATTGATACCATGACTTTTGACCTTACGTGACTCTGAAAGGTCAAATCCAAGGTCGCTGATATTCAGGGGACTATACCACGAAACTGGTTGAGGATAGAGATATTTACTATATTCTTCCAACGGTGCTGTCGGGCGAAGTTCGTTGTGCCTGGCACCACTTGTTCTACGAGTAGTCTTTCGTCGGCTTTCTCTCAACCCAGTTCATTTTTATCTACCTCATCTTATCAGTCGTCTTGCTAATGGCCTACACGTGTACCAGATTAGGGAGATAATGACCCACCTGTCGTGTTGCTGATATCAATTTACTTTGTTCTTATGCCAACCCTCACAATGGTTTTTTTTTACTCTGACTCCTGTCAATCGCCTTGTTAATAGGCTTCACGTGTACCAGCTGACCCACCTTTCTAATCTAGGTGAGGGTGGTAATAATCCATTTTGATCCTAAAATCAGTATTCCTTGTCTCTCTGTCAACCTTTCATGGGATTAATGTGAACTGATTTGCCACCTGTACCTACCTTCTCTTATTAGTCATTTTGCTAATGCCCTCCAGGTGTACCAGACAACTCATCCTTTTTTCTTAATCAGGGCTTGAGAGATACTGACCCACCTATCTCGTTCCTAATAAGTTTACCTGGTCCCTACTTTCCATTATTTATTTCATCTTTAATAAGTGTTAAGAAGATACTAACTTGTAAATTAACTGAGCTGTCCTTTTTTTTTTTTTTTTTCTTATATCATTTTAACCTCCCTACTTCTGCACATTCTTATGTTGGATTTATTTTTATTTGTCTTTAGTCAGTTGCTTTGCTAATGGCTTACATCTGTACAGTCATATCACCTCCTATATCAATATTAGAAAGATAAAGATCCGTCTTGTCTCTGATAATGTCTCTTCTCTTTCTTCCTGTCTCTTCGTCGTCTTTATCTTAACGCGGCCTATCTTTATCTTCCTCTTCCTCTTATCATTCGTATTGCAAATGATCAGTACGTGCACTAGTCAGCCGACCTATTATTATCAGTATTGAGGTGGAGCAATAATTAACCTAGCACTCTTGTTTGTGATATCAATTTGCAGCACGTATCAATACCAAATTAATCATCATCATTATCATCATCATCACCATCAGTACTTGTCATCATCATCATCATCATCATCAGTATTGTCATCGTCACAGCCAACTTCATCATCACCATTCAGTCCACTGGAAGACAAATGCCTCTCCTATCATTGTCTCCTCTAACGTATCTAATATATTTATCTGATTTAATCCAGCCCTGAATATTTGCGAATTTCATCTGCCCATCCACATCTCACCCTGCCTCTTCTGTAACTTGCAATACTTTGGTGATAGAAACTCCGTGTACAAACAGCTAGATAAGGAGTTTATTACAAGCTCACAGTAAAATAGTCTACCCTTCTCGGCTGCCCGATATCAACTGATGCAATAACGCCGTCTTCAGGCGTGGGAGAGCATGCTGACCTAGCAAATTTAGTGGGGGCATGTATGCATTGGGGGGGAACATATATACATCGGGGGTAGACATATTGTGGAGGGGGTACACTACTCCCCCGGGTAGCTGAGACGGTGTCTCCTGACACCGGGAGTTAAATGGTGGGTGAATATAGTAGTAAGGCAGGACCAGGGAGGTTCGTACAAGGGATAAGTATGATACAGGGGCAGTAGGGGAGACATGGCCATGTTGAGGGGAGGGAATTAGAAGGATATATACATATAAGATATACAAGGAATAATAGGTACAAATCCAGTAAGGGTCGAAGGGATATATAAACATAATGGGAAGTACACAATAATAGTTTGGTACATGAGAAACAAGGAGTAGATATGAGAGTTCTATTGTTGTTCTTCCTTCATTTTTTTTTTTTTTTGTGTGTATTTTCTGTAGGATACACTGTCACTCAGTAATGCATGAAAGAAATACCATAATTTTCTAGCAGGCAGAGTGCTGTTCACAGTGTGGTTAAATGTTAGTTGGCAATGGTAGTCACGGAATGCGAGGGCACTAAGTACGGGGAGTTTCTACGTCGTGTGTAGGGCGTACTATGCCTGTAGCGACTCTGATTTCCTGGAGTCGACGTTCCATTTTTCTGACAACAATGCACTGCACAGATGATGAGTAGAAAACCTATGAAAGCGATAACACAGGGGGAAACACAACTGTTGGATGAACCCATGAACGGCTGAAGGCCAGAGAAAATTGATCCATAATGAAATCACTGTCATTAAGGAAGGTGAGCATGCGCAAGTGAGGGGAGGTGATGGTAATGTTGGCAGAAGGTAGGGTTGAAGGCATGTCAATTGGTTGAAAGATGTCATAGGAGTGTTTACGAACAGCTTGGTGATAGCGAGTGGCGTAAGTGATGACGGACTCTGTTTTGATGGTACAATAGTCAGGTGCTTTGTAGAGACCACTAGCGGGGACGGAGCGAACGGAAGAACCAGGACACATGATTGTGACAGAGATGGGAACAGCAAAGAAGAAGTACTGGACATCGTTGAGGTGAGCATGGTGGACCGGGAGGTCAGGAGCTGGGACAAAAGAACAGGCCGAGTAGATGGAATGGTTGCGAACTAAAGCAGACTCACAGGGTGTAGCACTGCTAGGGAAGATAGCGAAAAGGTGGGCAGCACAGAGACGGGAGGTCGGAGTAAGGGAGGAACATTGCTGGAGGTCTGTGGAAGAAAGGAAGGCAACGGAAAGATGATCATGGGAGAGGAGGAAATATTCTGAAGGAACAGATACCTGTAACAAGGAGTTGTTGAGGCGGAAAGGGAAGGGAATGATGTGGAAAAGGTTAAAGGTTATGGCAGAACGGAGAGGAATATGGACGACGACGTATGTGGTGAGAAGAGTGGCTTCGAGAACAGGATAATAATATTCAAGGGAAGAGTAAGGGAGGATTGGGGAGATACCGAAGGTGGAGTGAGCCCATTCCAGGACAGAACGGAGAGCTGAGACAGGTACTAAGTCGGCAGTGACACGTCCATTGATAGCATCGACCAGGATACGAACCAAGGTAGAGACTTGAGACAGGAGAGAGTCAACGGCCAGTTGGAGATTATCCATGTTGAGTTTGAGGTAGAAGAACTGAGAGATAACGTTGAGATCTGAAAGGTGGCGTTGTAAGATATCGGTGAAATTGTTTAGAGTGGACGTGACTTCATTGAGTTGGGTCGTCAGCTTCTGTAACATAGTGTGTTGGATTTTAAGGACTCGGCGTTGTGATTCTAGGGCTGAAGCTAAATGAGTGAGATCAGATTTGAAGCCAGAAATGTCGGGCTGTAGCAACGCCAAACAAGCCACTCAGAATCTCACCGCCAAAGTCGAAGAGACCTCGTTTCACACGAGAACGACCCACGGGTGTCTGAATGGAAAATGTGTCATTGAGCTCAGTGAATCTGTTACTGATGTATTGCAATTGCCAGGAGAGTGGGAGGAAAAGGTTATAGAGATACTCATTCGGGTTGTGTGTCCCCATGAGGGCCGTGAGATGGTTCCTGATTCCATGGAGCTGGTGCGTGCAGGCAGGTAGGGCAATGGCTACGTCGGCCAGGGGCGCAAGATCGTAGCGCAAAGAGGCGATGTCGTCGATAAGCATTACCTCGCCTCCCGAGCCGACCAAGGCCCCGGGACGTACTCCACCATCGTCCTGACCTGACCCAGACCCCAGGAGAGTCAGCACTGCCAGCAGGGAGATCGCTAACATCGTACCTAGAAAATCAGGGTAGAGTTAATGGGGGAGGTCGTGAAGAGGTTGATGGGCAGAGCGCAGTTTGGACCGATATTGATTGATTGATGAATGAGCAGGTGGAGATGGAGAGGAAGGAGACTGAGGGATAGGTAGAGACAAAGTAGACTGAGGGATGGGAGGAGGGGAAGAGAGGGCAGGAGGTTGGGTAAGTGACTCTTCCAACACGAGGCCACGGGGTGCTTGCTTTAAGTCATCGACATGGACCCATCTGGTGTCCCTAGTGGACAGGTCTTGGAGGTGAAATTTGTTGCCTTGTTGAGTGAGGACGTGGTAGGGCCCTGTAAATTTGTCATCCAACTTAGAGGAACACGTATGGGAATGAGCAAAGACAAGATTGCCTACACTGATAGTGATAGGAGAGGCGGACTTATGTTGGCGCTGCAGCATGTCCTCCTGAGAGGAAGCCAAAGTGGATTGGACATACTGGTGGATTGTCTGGAAGTTGGCCAATTTTAGTTTAACATAATCATCCATGTTGTAGATGGGGTGGCTTTGAGGATAAGAGAGAGTATGGGAGGTCCTTGTCAAAACCAAAGAGGACGAAGAAGGGAGATTCAGCAATGGATGCATTGATGGAACTATTGATGGAGGATGCCACTTGGGGAATCCAGTCATCCCAGGACGAACTATGTGAGCCTAGATGTCTGAGGCACTCTAAGATTTTCTGGTTGTGGCGTTCTACAAGGCCATTGGAAGCCGGATGGTTAGGCACGACATTGCACTTACTGATATGAAAGTGGCGACAGATCTCATTGAGAAGGCTATTGTTGAACTCTGTACCGTTGTCAGTAAGAATGGTATGAGGGGTACTGCACGGGCAAATTACGTGATCTACAAGGGCACGTGCCACGCTCTTCGCGGTCTTGTTGGAGAGGGGTACGAGGACACAGTAGCGGGAGAAGTGGTCGACCGCTACGAACAAGTACTCAGCGCCAGATTCTGTGAGAGGTAGTTTTAAGAGATCGATTGAGACAGTTTCCCATGGTCGTGATGGGATTGGGTATTGTAAGAGAGGTGCTGGTAAGCCGGTTGATCCTTTGTGGCGGTGGCAGGAGAGGCAAGAGTCACAGTGGGCATTGATATCGCGGCGCATGGTTGGCCAATAGTATTTGAGACGTGCTTGGCGCAAGCATCGGTCTTTACCTGGATGGGAAGCTTGAGGAGTATTATGAACAATATGAAGAATCTTTGGTATCAGGGCAGTGGGGACAAGAAGTTGGCATACTTCGCGATTGGGCATATCTTTGCCTGTTAGCAGTGTTTTCCTGTACAAGAGATCATTGTCTAGCACGAACTCATCTAGTGATACTGACAGAGTAGGTAAGGTCGAGGCATCGCCAGATTCTAGGAAATAAATGACTTTGGACCACATGGGGTCTTGGTGTTGAAAGTTTCGAACAACTTCTGACGTTAGTGTAGTATTTTCAGTTACTTCAGGCTGCAGTGATGTTATAGCTGCTGCTACGTGACGTGAGAGTGCGTCAGCGACTACATTCAACTTGCCTGGTACATATTGAAAAGTGGGATTAAAGTCCTGGATGATGATAGACCATCTAGCTAACCTACCTGTTAGGTTGCGATTCTTGAACAAATCACATAGTGGAAGGTGGTCTGTTTGGATATGCACTGGATAACCATAGACTATATCTCTGAAATGTTTCAAGGACCAGATTACTGCTAGCGCTTCGAGATCTGTGACACTGTAGTTACGTTCAGCGGTTGTAAGGGTGCGACTAGCATACGCTATTACGCGCTTCCTTGATGCTTCATCGAGTTGCATCAAAACGGCACCAAGTCCAGTGCCTGAGGCGTCTGTGCAGAGAAGGAAGGGTGTGGTATAATCAGGGAACGCTAGAATAGGGGCATTTACAAGAGCTATCTTTAGCTTTTGGAAAGCCTGTGACTGGTCGTTAGTCCAAACAAAGGGCACATTCTGCTTGAGTAAGTGGGTCAGAGGAGCGGCGATCTTCTCGTAATCCCGGATAAAGCGACGATAATAGCCACTGAGGCCCAGGAAACTTCGTTCAGCGTCGGTAGTGGTAGGTTCTGGGAAGTTAATGATCGCCTTAGTTTTATCCTCATTAGTATGAATGCCTTGTGCATCTACGACATGGCCTAGGAATTTGATTTTCTTTCGCAGGAAGTCACATTTACTGAGATTGATTTTCAGGCCTGCAAGCTGGAGGCGTTCAAAGACTTGCTGGAGTTTGGTAAAATGATCAGGGATGGATTTACTCACAACAATGATATCATCTAGGTAAGCAAAAAGAGAGTGTCCCATCATACCGCTGATGACTGAATGGATAAGTCGCATGAACACGGAAGGAGCATTTCTCAGACCAAAAGGGAGTCTCTTAAACTGAAAATGTCCGGAAGGGGTGCTAAAGGCTGTGTCTGGGCGAGAGGACTCTTCCATTTCGACCTGCCAGTACCCGCTGAGGAGGTCTAAAGATGAAAAGACTACGTTATTGTCACCAAGGGATTCTAGCAAATCAGTGAGGACAGGTAATGGGAAACGGTCTGGAACGGTGACAGAATTGACCTTACGATAGTCGACTACTGGTCTAAAGTTGCTGTCCTTCTTTGGTACTAAGAAAAGTGGGCTATTCCATGGACTGACGGAGGGTTCAATAACGTCTTGGTCTAACATGTTCTGTACCATTTGATCTGTTTGCTTTCTCTGGCTGTGAGGCAATCGATACGCTGGTATGTAAATCGGCTGAGTTCCTGGGAGTAGTTCAATCGTATGTTTGACAAGGTCTGTTCTACCCATCGGTTCACCGGGTAAGGCAACCACGTTTCTGTACGAGGTCAGAAGGTCGAGGAGTTGAGGCGTATTTTCTGGGAAATCTGTGCAAGTGAGATGTGAGAGCATATCGGGTGAATGCGTCGGCGCAGATCCCGTAGAGTTAATAGTACATACACCGATTGGCGTATCATCAGTCTGAATAGCAGGAATTGAGGAATCCTGGCACACCTTTACGGCCGCTGGGTATACTAGGAAGTCTCCAATATTTACACCACTTTTAAGTTTTAGTGGAGCATTTGTGACATTGAGCAAGTACAGGTAGCATAAACTGTCCTCTAAGACTGTACACCACGCTGACTCATAAGTCAAGCCATTCACACAACACGTCTCAGGTAGGGTTAGTACATCCACTCCTTCTTTCGCACCGGCAACACAAACAGAGACTTTGGTGAACTCATGCGGTAACAAAATTGTGTACGTATTCATTACTGCACGTTTCGTCTCTGCGTGTTGGAGAAGATCATTCAGACTGTGTGAGGTAGGTAACTGAGACATGTCTGAGTCAGCGATAGTGTTGTCGGGAGAGAATGTAAGAGCCATGTTCGAGGGCTGAGATGATGTATCAGGAGACATTGAGGAATTTATGTCCTTGCTTGCAGTCAGTAAAGGAATGATCTCTGTATTCTCAGATGAAGATAGTGGTGGTTTGGGCTGGGTTGGACTTTTTGGTAGTGATAGGGACAGAGGTAATTGAAGGACTGATTTGATCGTAAGAACAGGACGGGGACATTCCATAGTGTAAACCTCTGGGGGTAGGGGGGTTTTCAAGAATACTCCCCCAGTATCCCTGCTTGTCGTAAAAGGCGACTAAAAGGGTTGGCGGAGGGTTAGTGCCCCTCCCCGGAAAACAACTAACTAAAAAAACAAACAAGAAGCCTCGGACAAGGACTGACCAAACGTTGACGACCCAGGACCGGACAAAGGACTTGGTAATGTGTACATGGAATGTAAGAGGAGCGAATGATGAGGTGAAAGAGAGAGAGATTGTCCAGGTGCTTGAGGATGCGAAAGTGGATGTATGTGGAATAACTGAAACAAAATGGAGAGGAGAAAGTGTGAGAGAATGGGAGTATGGATGGGGTATATGTGCAGGAGTAGATGAGAATGAGAGGGCAAAGGAAGGAGTGTGTATAGTTGTGAGTAAAAGATGGAAGAAGAGCATAAGACAGTATGGATCAGTTGGGTCAAGGATTGTGTGGGTAAAGTTGAAAGTTGGAATACAAATGTGGGCGATTGTGTGTGTGTATGCGCCAACGCAAGATCGTGCTAGAAGAGTGAGAGAAGAGTTCTGGACAAATGTGGAAGTGTGCATGGAAAAGTTTGGAAGGAATGAGAGAGTGTTTTTGATCGGTGATATGAATGGTAAAGTTGGTAATGTGAAGGTGGATGGAATAGTTGGTGAGTGGGGTGTGCCTGCTGAGATAGATGAGAATGGGAGTGCGTTAGTGGACATCTGTGCTGGGAGGGGTTGGTAATAGCCAATACCCTCTTCAGGCATAAAATGATCCACAGGTATACATGGCGAGTGATGAGAAGGGTGGGTGGTGAACTGAATGAAAGGAAGGCAATGATTGATTATGTGTGTGTGGATGAAAGGATGCGAAGATGTATATTGGATGCAAGAGTTTATAGAGGTTGGGGGAGTGGCCTTTCTGACCACTACTTGGTGGTGGCCAGAATTAGGATGCAAGTAAGATGGAGGAATAGAAGAAGGGAAAGACGAGAGGAAGGAGTAGTTGCAAGGAGAGTGGAAAGGTTACAAGAGGATGAGAAAAAGGCAGAGTATAAGAGAGAAGTGGAGGAACGATTGGGCAAATATGAATTGGAGCAGATGGGAGACGTGGAAGGTGTGTGTAAGATATTTACAGAAGAAATATGTGCAGCATGTGATGTGGTGTGTGGAAGGAAGAGAAGACGGAGGGGGTGCAAGGAACAGCGTGGTGGACTGAAGAGGTGAAACAGGCTGTGGCACAAAAGAAGAAAGCATACAATGAATGGATGAGAAATAGGGGCGTGGAAGAAGTTGAGAGGCAGAAGAGAGAGTTATATGTGGAAAGGAAGAGAGAGGTGAAAAGTTTAGTAAGAGAGAGTAAGAAGAGAGTGGATGAGGAATTTGGAAGGAATTTGAGTGTAAAGTGGAGGGACTGTAAGAAAATGTTCTGGAGAGAAGTGAAAAGAGTAAGACAGGGTGGAAGTGAAGTTAGCAGGGAGTGAAAGATAAACATGGTAGATTACTAGTGGAGAAGGGAGAAAAAGTGAGCAGATGGAGAGAACACTTTAAGGAATTGTTGAACGTAGAGGATGGAAGTAATGCGAGTATAAGTGGCTGGGGAATGGCTGGGAGAAGGAGGGAGGTGAGAAGACAGGTAGAAATCAGTAGGATAGAGGTTGTGGAAGCAATGAAGAAAGTTAAATCGGGGAAAGCCCCAGGAATTGATGGAGTGTGTGGTGAGATGCTGAAGCATGGGGGAGAGATAGTAGTAGAATGGATGTGGAAGATGTGCAGATTGGCCTGGGAGGAAGGTAGAGTCCCGGAGGATTGGAAGTCAGGTATAATTATTCCCTTGTACAAAGGAAAAGGGGAAAAAGAAGTGTGTGGTAATCATAGGGGCATTTGTCTTCTTAGTATAATAGGAAAAGTGTATGGTAGGATACTTATAGACAGAGTTAGAGAAAGAACAGAGAAATTAGTTGGAGAAGAACAGGGAGGCTTTAGGAAGGGAAGAGGTTGTGTAGATCAGATATTCATTCTTAGATCTTTAGTGGAAAAGTTTCTAGAGAAGGGAAAGAAGTTGTATGCGGCTTTCATGGATTTGGAGAAAGCATATGACAGGGTGGATAGACAAGGATTGTGGAAAGTGTTAAGAATATATGGAGTAGATGGGAAGTTGTTGAATGCTGTGAAGAGTATGTATGATGGTGCTAAGGCTGCAGTGCGTGTGGATGGTGAACTAAGTGAATTTTTCTCTTTGAAAGTTGGTTTGAAACAGGGATGTGTCATGTCTCCATGGTTGTTCAATCTGTACATGGATGGGGTAATAAAAGAGGTACAAGGTAGGGTAGTGGATGTTGGAGTGGCCCTGGTGAGAGAGGATAGTGTTTGGAAACTCCCTGTACTGTTGTTTGCAGATGATACTGTGTTGTTGAGTGAAGATGAAGGGGAGCTGCAAGGCTTGGTGGATGAGTTTGAGAGAGTGTGTAAGAAACGGAACCTAAAGGTGAATGTAGGGAAGAGTAAAGTGATGGTCTTTGAGAGAGGTGAAGTCAGTGAATGTATAGCGAGGTTGGATGGTGAGGAATTGGAAAATGTGAGTACGTTTAAGTATTTGGGTAGTGTGATGAGTAAGGATGGAGGTTTGGAGGGTGAAGTGCTTGAAAGGGTACAGCAGGGAAGAAAGGTTGCTGGTTCCTTGAAAGCAGTGATAAGAAACAGGGAAGTGAGCATGGAAGTAAAAAAGTTACTACATGACAGTATTGTGATACCAACTCTAACGTACGGAAGTGAAGCTTGGACGTTGTTGGAAGGACACAAGTCAAGAGTGAGAGCAGTGGAAATGAGTTATTTAAGAGGAGCTTGTGGAGTCACGTGGAGAGACAGGCTGACGAATGAGGATATAAAGGAGCGTTGTGGTGTTGATGTGGATGTGATAGGGAGCGTTGTGAGGAACACACTGAGGTGGTTTGGCCATGTGGAGAGGATGGAGGGTGAAAGACTGACGAAGAGAGTGTATGTGAGTGAGGTGGAGGGTGGAAGAGGGAGGGGGAGACCGAGGATGAGATGGAGGGATGGGGTGGAGAGGTATATGAGAGAGGGGGGTGTGAGTTGGGAGCAGGGTAGTGAAATGGCGGGGGACAGGGCGACTTGGAGGCGATTTGTTTGTGGCCACCCCAAACGGGATTGAGGCGTCTGACAATAGATAGATAGATAGATAGAATGTTGTGCCATGGTGGAGAAACCAATAAGGGCATCTGCGGGATACTGCAAGTCATTAGTGACATGAAATTCAATGAGGATAGGGGGCAAAGCTCTGTGGAGTTTGACTTCAAGGGTGACTCTTCCCTTAACCTTAAACTCTGAGCCGTTAACACCACATAAGCGAATGTCAGGTGGTTCTAGGAAACTGACGTGGCTGTGATGGCGATGAATAATTTGTAAGGAATTTTCGGAGATGAGATGTACTATAGATCCTGTGTCCAAGAAGAATGACGTTGGTATGTCATGACTGCTTCCGAGAATGACTAAACCCGAGGATGTTATGGGACCTACATGGCGGATGGGGAGATGGGTTTCTGGTTCTACGTGATATTGGTCCGATACGGGCACGGCACTTCCCCCGACTGTGGGCGGTTGAGGTAACGACATTCCTCAGTGGTGTGAGTCGTGCTTGATTTGTGGTATTTGCAGTGTGGACGACGTGAGCGGGAAGGCGTACGCTGTCTGGTTTGGGAGTGAGGACGTCTGTATGTACGGTCGCAACTGGATGCTCGATGTCCAGGATAACCACAGTACCAGCAAAGAATCGAAGATTGTCTGTTCCGTCGGGCGCTAGATTGATCACGGCCTGCGGTAGGAGAGCGATGTGTGGCAGGTCTGCCGCATGTGGTGGGACTGGAGCGAGATTGGTTTGGGGTAGTGGAGGTGTGACAGACTGAGGAGGCCAAGGGTTGGGTGGTGCCCTGACGTGTGTAGTTCGAACCTGTTCTTTCATGAATGGCTTTAGTGACCTGAATAATTTTATCTCCTGGATTGAAACCGATTTCCAAGGCTAGCTCTCGCTGTTTAGGAGTAAGCCAGTGAAGGAATCTCAGGTAACCAATTAAGTCAGCAAAGTTGGTGAGTGAAAGCATTGGAACGCCATTCTTGTCTTCTAACCATTTCGTGCCTACCAGTCATTGGGGCATCTCGCTACTAGTTGCTTTCATGGCGGCGGCAGCTTCTCGGAGCTTGGCATATTGCGCTGGGACGGGCAAGTCCTCATCTAGTTGGTTTAGGAGATTAATGAATCCCATGAGAGACGCGGTATTTGAATGCTGGCAACAAAGGCTGATGAGTTCCGTACGAAAATCAGCAAAGGTACGAATGCTATCGAAATGTCCTGCACGGATCGCGGATCCGATGTCTGATTTACCGTGATGCAAGCGACCGAGGAGGTAAGCTACTTTGAGCGATTCCTCGGTAATTTGTCTATTATTTATTTCTGTTTCGACTTCTCTGAGGAAATCATAGACAGACCAAGTTGGATCCTGGCCGGTAAATTTGGGACGATTGGCATCGTCGAGATAGATAGACTGTGGAGGGTTGACCATGGCTGGAAGTGCAGAAGTGGCGGCAGGAGAGGAGTGGGAGAGAGAGAAGGTAGTGGCAGTTAATGGCGAGCAAGACGGGGTATGAAGGGAGGCAGGAGAGGGAACGACAGGGGAAGGAGTAGAGGAAGAAGAAGGGAGTGTAGAGGCAGGAGTAGAGGAGGAGGTATCTGGATTTACGAGGGTAGGACGGGTAGTAAGTGATTCTGCGGGAAGTGAAACGGGAGTCTCAGGTGCAGGGCGGTGGTACTCTTTGCCACTTCGTAAATGAGTGATTGTGTTAGAGTCGGCAGACGGGGGAATGAGCAGGTGATGTTTCCGGGGCTGGTGGTAAGCGGTTGACGTGGAAAGTATGACATTTAATGCGGCAATGGAAGATGAAAGGATGAAGATGGATACGTAGGTGGAAATGTATAAATAACAATGAGAGAATGGAATACACTAGGTGTGAAAATGAATGAAGGTGCGGGCATGGATGGTTTAAATAAAAGGCGAAGGATGAGATGGATAATAAATAACGTAGGTGAAGATGAAAACGGGGCAATGGAAATGAGATGGAATATTTACAATAACCAATCTGTAGAGAAAATCGAGGATAATCTCTAGAGAAAGGAAAGATATACTATAGTTACACAGTAGAAACGGGAGTGTCGAGATGGATGACGTGCAGGGTGGCTGGGCATAGCTGGGCTGGGGCGGGGCGGAGCGACGGGGCGGGGCGGGTTGGGGCGACGGGGCGGGGCGACGGGGCGGGGCGGGGGTGGAGAGACAGCTGGGCGGAGAGGAGAAGAGACGCCGCGATGAATCACTGGCAGGGAGTGGCGGTCTTAGGAGGCTCCGTAATGCAGACCAGATGCGGGCGACGGCGGAGGCCGGTGGTGGGTGATGAGGCAGATGTCGGTGCAAGGCAGGTGTAGAGCTGGTGAGTTGCAAATGCAGAGAACAATGGTGGGCAGGCAGCGGGCAGACAGTGATAAGTGGCACCGTGGGGGCAGGAGCTATGATGAGTCCGGAACAGGTGCTGGGAACAGGTGCAACAGGTGCGTAGGTCGGCGACGGCGACACGTGCGGTCAGGAACAAGGCGTATGGGTGCGGTTGTTTGAGAGGTGAGCACTGGGGAGAAAAATGGTACACTCGAAATGCACAGCCAAGGTATAGAGGCACGGAGGAGGGGCGAGGCTGGCAGATGCGAGACGTCCTGTATCTTGTTGTATCACTAAAAATCCAAGGAGGCGGTCAGAATGTGATGGTTCGAAACACCGCTGCTACCAAATGTAACTTGCAATACTTTGGTGATAGAAACTCCGTGTACAAACAGCTAGATAAGGAGTTTTTTACAAGCTCACAGTAAAATAGTCTACCCTTCTCGGCTGCCCGATATCAACTGATGCAATAACGCCGTCTTCAGGCGTGGGAGAGCATGCTGACCTAGCAAATTTAGTGGGGGCATGTATGCATTGGGGGGGGACATATATACATCGGGGGTAGACATATTGTGGAGGGGGTACACTTCCTTCCACTCCATCTTTGGGTCACCACTCCGTTATCCTGACTGCCCCTCCTTTATCCACCCTCCCAACCACACCATCTTGCAGGAGTGTCCCTAAAATTAGTTTTCCTTTGTCCGTGTGCCCATTCCGTCTCTGTTTATTTTCATCGACCCTCATGCCTTCCCTTGTAATAGCGTCCGTAAAATCAGCTTCCTTTGTCCCCTTGCTCTCTCCTTCGGCTCTCTCCTTGCGAATATTCAAGTGTGGTCGATAGGCCATTTATACAGACTCGAAACCTTATCCAAACCTAATGAGATCTTGCTAAAGGGTTTGGAGACTCATTTCATCAGCTCGGAACCTCTAAAATATAAGGAAATGGTAAATCACTTTACACTTTTCTAAGCATTTCACCCCTTCTACGTCTCGCTTTTTTCTGAGAGCTACCTATCCTTACTTGAGAGAGGTCTGGCATGTTTTATTGACCATAGATATGATGCGTCTGGGGGGAAGTGACGGGCATGCTCAAAGAGTAACGTAGAGGCAATAAAAAATAGAAATGTTTGACTTTGCTGTATTTACCCCAATTAACCATCGTACTTGACTTCCTGTTTGTGAGTCAGGGCAGGAAACCGATATCTTGGCACAGTTCGAGAGAGGCAATGTAGCTTTTAACCTCAACTGTACACACCTTACCGCAGGATCTATACAGGTCTTGCCGTACCCGGTCATTAGTTGTTTTGTGGTTCCGACACAATCACTTGATATCCTGTGTGTGTGTGTGTGTGTGTGTGTGTGTGTGTGTGTGTGTGTGTGTGTGTGTGTGTGTGTGTGTGTGTGTGTGTGTGTGTGTGTGTGTGTGAGAGAGAGAGAGAGAGAGAGAGAGAGAGAGAGAGAGACAGAGAGAGAGAGAGAGAGAGAGAGACAGAGAGAGAGAGAGAGAGAGAGAGAGAAAGAGAGATGCCAATTCCGTGACACAGCTTGGAAAGACAAAGAACTTAATGATATCTAAGGCATAGTTACTGTCAATAGTCCTTTTGCACAATATATAACTTTATTAAAAATAAATAAATAAATATTGCTACACGATAAAAAATCCAAGCAGTTTGGAATGGTTGGCATCTTTTTCCAATAATTACGTGCCTCGGACGTTTGAAAGGATTATTGACCTCAATCATATACAGATAATCACATCCTTCCTTCCACGACTTCTGAGACCAATTCCTTACTTGCATGTCAGGCCGGGAAATCAGTACGCTGACACACACTCCTTCCTTGCAAACACGACAAGACCCAACTATCTTAACCCTAAGCTCAGTTTTCCTTGTTCCTAAATCCATTCCTGCCTTGGATTCACCTTTTTGATGTACGTGCCTTGCCCAGTTCTCACCTGCCTCTACAGATGTTGACATTCGTACCATCTCGTTTGCGTGTCAGACCAAGAAACCAATCCACTGGCAGTTCCAAGGGGGTACAACGGAATTACTGACAACAGCTTCCCTTACATTAACTCGGAATCATTGTAAGTCCGGCATGGTTACCGACAAAGGCCACTTAGTCCTTGTCTGGGTGTCAGTACAGGAAGCCAGCCCAATGACACTCTTTTTCTCCCTGCCAACACGACTGCGGACAATAGCACGGTGTATGCCGCTAGAATCCATTTTGATCCCCCTGCGGATGTCGGTGCGTTGGTTGGCGTGGGTTTTGGCCTCTCGTAAGGCTTGGATTGATTACACTTCCATTCTCTAAAAGTCATGAAGGTCCGTTTACCTGTGTGTAAGAGTTAAAGGGGATTAGGACAAGATCTTACGGAAGCTCACAATGCAGGCTCCCTAGCACATTTCCATAGGGATTTATTTTGTATATTACACACTAATGGTTGTCACGTGTGTGTGTGTGTGTGTGTGTGTGTGTGTGTGTGTGTGTGTGTGTGTGTGTGTGTGTGTGTGTGTGCGCGCGCGCCTAACTCGACAGTTAAATAGATGGACAGAGGTGCCTCTATAGATGAAGCAAGATGAGCGTGAGTGTTATTGGTGTAACGCGTGCGATTTGTTTGTGTGTGTGTGTGTGTGTGTTTGTGTGTGAGTAAAGACATATATACTGTATATATTTTAGACTCAGTAACTTACTCTTTTTCTCTGAGTTTACCATTTATCTCAAAACACTCAGCTCCCTGACTTATTTGAACAACCATATCTCCCAACACTAATATTCTCTGCCACTCGACCTTTCTCCCTCACAAGAGAGTTTGCTTAACCACATTCAGGGAGCATCATTCAGAAATTCAAAAGTGGAGATAAACTTAATACTTACCGCAAATTCTATTGTTCTTACTCCATCTTGTACACTGATCTGAACCCCCTTGCTTAAACTGTGAATCGAATCCCACATAAGGCGGTAAACTGTCCTCCATTACAAGTGGATACAATGAAAGTTAATACTGCTGCTCAGTTTTTAAGTCCAAATTCTAGATAAACTTCGTAGTTACTGCAAATCCCTTTATCTGGCCCCTCATGTATGTAACGATTCCAATACCACACAAGTCTGGCAAATCCTCCTTATTGCAACTGGATGCAGTGAATGTTAAAAACGATACTCTTTTCACAAATTCCAAACTACAGATAAGCCTCATACTTACAGCAGATC
The DNA here is from genome assembly GCF_032717465.1 of Coenobita brevimanus. Lineage (NCBI taxonomy): Eukaryota > Metazoa > Arthropoda > Malacostraca > Decapoda > Coenobitidae > Coenobita > Coenobita brevimanus. Next base: position 40,569,291 of record NC_136977.1, read on the forward strand.
CCTTTACTTGGCCCATCATCTATACAAGGATTCGAATCCCAAATATGACAGTAAATTGCTCTATATTAGAATTGGATGCATGGAGAGTTAACAGCGCTGCTCCATTCGTAAGTTCAGAACTGCAGATAAATTTTATACTTACAGCAAATCTCCTTAGTCAGTACATCATCCATACAAGAATTCCAATCCCACATAAAGTCGACAAATCGTCCTCTATTAGACCTAGTTGCACAGAGTCAACACTGATACTCTGTCCATGAATTTAGAACTGAAGTTAATATATACTGAGATAAACTTGATACTTACAACAAATCCCCTTCAGAAGGAGCGTCATCTGTACAGCGCTTCGAAGCTCCATATAAAGGCGGTAACTCTTGCTCCATTAAAAGTGGCTGCAATGGAAGCTAACATAATCCCAGTTTAGCTCCGTACTTACCCTGCTATACCTGTTCCTGCACCCACATCCTACCCACAAAACCCCCCATCCCAACCCCAACCCCCTGATACCCCCCATCCCTCCGTCACTAATCAGAGGGGCGCTGAGTAAATCAGGTGTACATTTTCTTCTGCCATATACCGTTCTTAAGAATAACCCAGCCTTTCCTGCACCTTTGCTTCCACGTCTCTCTTCCCTCCCCTCTAAGTCGCTACCCCGATTTATCCATTTTTAATCTTTCAGATGGACGAATTTCCCTCAGCTAAATAAAACTGATTCGCTGTAGGCAAGATAAGGTAGGTAGCTACCTACCCTTTAAAAAATTTCTCATCTCCCTCTCTCCCTTCTGCATCTCACCCCCCTCTTCGTCATTTCCCCCCCTCCCTCTCTGCCACCCTCCTCCTTGCACACAATTTTCTTCGTGCACTCCCCTAACTCTCACATTCTACTACCCACATTGACACTCTATACCCTCATAATTGCCTTTGACTACCTCAGTAACTCACCCATCTCCCCCTTTCTCCCCCACCACACACTCACTCCTTCATCCCTCTTCCTCCCTTCACAAAACCACATACATTAATCTTTAGTTACCTGGGCACTACATCCCTCTTCCCTAACCCATTGCCCAACACACTTCACCGTCCCTCTCCCTCTACCCTCTCCTCCCCAGTCCCTCTCCTTCTCCCCACTCTCTTCCCTTCTCTGCCATCCTTCTCCATCTTCCTCATCCTTCTAGCCACCACATCCCTCTTTCTTCAGCTCGCTATCCCTCTTCCTCCCTCTCCATCACCTCTTGCTCTCCTCACTCCCTCTCCTTCTCCATCCATCTTCATCTTCGAAAGGCTCCAAGCCATTACATCCCCCTTCTCTCCTTCAAGCTCCTTACCCATCTCCGTCCTCCTTTACCCATCGCCCTCAGTTTTCCTCCCCCATTCTTTTCTCTCCCACCTTACACATCACTTTCCCTCCTCTTCTACCCCTCAACTCCTCCTCCACTCTTCCCATCCACACCTGTCACCCACTCACACTCAAGCACATATCACACCATCGAGCCCAATTTTAAATTTAATTTCTCTTAGTCTTTTTTTTTTTTCTACATTTTTTGGCAACGTCCGTATTTTTTTTTTATGCACTGATCTGAGTTGAATAAAATCATCTGGCTATAGCTGTAACAAAATGGTAGAGTTGTCAATACCATGAAAGAGTAAGACAGTTGTAAATACGCTCCCTGATTTCCACTTGGCTCTCCCGAATATAAATAAAACTGCACATTCACCCCGCGTCATATGAATTTACAAACGTGGCAGGATTCAAAGATAAGCAAATTGGCTTGAACGAATGGACATCACGAAGGAGCCGCTTGTGTTCTTGAGAGGAGAGAAAATAAGAAAACAGTGAACTCTTGAAAGCTGTTGTAGATAAATGTGTGTGCGAGGGAAGGGTGAAGTGTGTGTGTGTGTGTGTGTGTGTGTGTGTGTGTGTGTGTGTGTGTGTGTGGTGATAAATGTCGTTAATTAATAGTGGTGTCTGTCTCGGAATTTCCTAAACAAGATAAATTAGTGATGAGAGTCTGTTTTACACACACACACACACACACACACACACACACACACACACACACACACACACACACACACACTTATTACACAGCTTTCAATATTTCACTGTTTTCATATTTTCTCCTACTAAGTTTCTTATGTATAGTAATAGGAAGAAAATATTATGTTAAAGAAAAAGCACCAAGAAAATTTCCTGTACCAACGAGAACAAGAATAATTATGCGTATGTCAGACTTAATTTTCTTCTCCAGTTCGCAAAGTCTCTCCTTAGCTGAATTTTATCGTCTTAAGGTAGCAAAAGTCAAGTAAATATAAATAACGAGGAGGATGAGGATAATGTCACGAGAAATTCCCACGCCTACATGTTTTAAATTCCAAGATAAATCATTAAGACGGAAGAGACCACGAAAAATCTAGGATGCTAAGTGGAGAACGCGACTTATGCGCCTCTCGAACTTTTTTTTTTTTTTCTTTTTTTACCGCTTGACATGAGGTTGGCGCCGGTATCAGGTAAGACGGCCGTAAAAGCTGCCTAATTGCCGGGTGATCAGTGACCCCCATCCTGAATGCCGATCACTCAGTTTGGACCACCGCCATCCAGGTAAGTACAGGTGCTTCACAATTAACTACTTCAGGCCGAGGACGTCTTTTTATCCTGTTTCATTTTATTTAATTATTCATTTGTTTTTATTATTTATTTAATTATTTATTTATTTACCTTCTTGCTGTTTCCAAGCGATTATGGCGCTGACAAGAGGCCTACACGTGGTGGCACTGTTTACTCTTGCTGGAACGATGCATCTGTGGTGTCCGTCCAAGAGCCAAATCTCCTCATATTTCCTTGCACCTCACTTTGGAGAAGGACTCTTGTGAATACCTGACAAGGCGCTGTCTGCCACAGAGGGGTACCGATTCCCTACACGATTGCATACTGGACTGTGCCTGTAGGACTACTTCACACAGATAGTTGCTTACCTGTGATCGACGGGTCTGCTCATCCAGGCAGACTGGGGTTGAGCGACAGCAGCATCAACCAGACAGTTATATTCAGCCTAACCCCTTCAACACGAGGGCTTATTTTATACCTTATTGCTATCTCTGGGTTATATTATTTAGCTCGGGGGGCTTCTCGAACTACTGTAGATAGGTTAGATGTATCCTCACTTTATTCCCCCATTACTAAAACAAAATCGGTAAATAAAGTTTTCGGTGGACAGTGTATCGTGATTATCAGAAATCACGATATTTTTGTATTACTATTCTATGGTGATTATTTAGATGCATATTTGTCTATCACAATTGTGGATGTATATGTGTAGGATTATTTATGTGTAAATACTGTATATACTGTATATTGTATGTATTAAGATTTCACTGATTGTTTATTGGAATAACGAGGAGTATGTTGATACCCTTGGGTGATTTGGTACTGTTAGTGATATAAGCTTAAGTTACATTTATGTATAATCATAGTTTACTGTTAATATTAGTTAATATTGGAATGTCTTGAAAATGTTGTATTTGCGAGGTTCAATGTTTTAACTGATACTTGTTTATGAATGGTTAAATTTAAGCTGTACGGTTAACGTGTGAAACAAGCCGAATGGCGGCAGTTTGTGATAAACTATTAGTAGCCAGTCACGTGGCCATATTTCAAGCCTGGCTCACAGCCGGACCGGGAGTCCTGGGGTCAGTTGGTACGAGGTTAAGGAGCTGAGCAGAGGGGCCCCGAGTTTAGGTCTGGCAGCTGTCCTGTGTGAAATTGTCTATACTGTATGTGGACTGATGTTATTCGGGTGGATGTTTGGAAGACAGTGCGGCCATGTTGTAAGTTTACTGCATTTTTTAAAGTTTCAAATTATGCTTAAGTTCATGAATAATTGTCCATTTTATTTTGCATATTTAGTATGGTCGGTCACATTGTATAGTGTGATATTATTATTTGATATCATACTAAGGTTCTTTGTAATTATATATATGACGTGTGTTTGCGATTATTGCTGGGAAGTGAATCTGAGTTCATTCTTTGTTGTTTATTATTTATGAAGCTGTATTTACCAGGTTGAATCATTAAACGGATCCGACACCGCAGAACTGCAGTGTTCATTCAAACCTGAATAACAATACAATTCAACAACTCTCAACCATGGATGAGCTCAAGAAAAACCGGACAGCAGCCAAGAGAAGGTTCACTAGGAAGGTCAACATCTTCAAGGAAGCCCACGGAAAGAAGTTATGTGAAGTGCTTCAACGAATGTATGAGGAGGTTAGTACGTGCTTCAAAGTGGTGGATGAAAGGAATGAGGAAATGATCGCTCTTTTAAAGGAATCTGAACCTTATGATGAGTATGAACAATACATAACTGAACTTGAAAATATAAAACATGAAGTTTATAATATTTTGATAACTGAGACTGGGAAGGTGAAACAGAAACCATCACTTGCCATAAAGAAACTGGAGCCTCCTAAATTTCGTGGTTCTGTCAGAGCATTTCCTACTTTTGTTAAGGATTATGAAAGGTTAGTTGTGCCTCAGCAAGGAATGGACCCGTACGTGCTGAGGAATTCCTTGGAAGGTGAACCTAGGAAATTAGTGGAAGATTTAGACGATTATAACCGAATGTGGGCTCGTCTGAAAGAGGCTTATGGTGATCCAGCTAAAATGATAGATTCTATTTTAGGAGATATCAGAGCAACTAAACCAGTGGTTGAAGGTGACAATAAAAGGCTTATTAACATGATTAATACTGTAGAGAAAGTGTGGTTGGATATTGATAATTTGGGTCAGTTACAGGAACTTGAAAACACTACTGTAATTACTCAAGTGGAGAGATTGTTGCCACCTACTTTGAAAAGAGAATGGGCAATAAAGGTACAGTCTATCGGTACTGACAGGTTTAAAAGCTTAGTAACATTCTTGACTGAACAGCGCAAAGTTATAGAGTATTTGCAAGATGAGTCAAGGATTGCAAGTGCTAGGGCGACAGTTCATGTGTGTGAAGAAGAGACTTCCAAGGACTCTGAACTTGCAGAGGCGATTAAGCAGTTAGCTACAGGTCAGGAAAAATTTCAGAATCAAATGTTCAAATGTTTATCTAACTTATCCTTTGCTAGTAATAAGTTTCAGGGAATGCCAAGTAGAAATGGGTCAAATTTTGGACCAAAGGGAAATACCAAGAGATGTTGTGTGCATGAGTCTGATACTCATGATCTAAAAGATTGTGCAACCTTTAAACAGTGGCCTAAGGAGACAAAATTTGAATTTCTGAAATCTAAGGGTATATGTTATATGTGCTTGAAGGAAGGACATTTAGCAAGGAATTGCAGTCAAGGATATTCATGTAGAGTTCTGGTAGATGGGGAACGCTGTGGAAAATATCATCATTCTGCCCTTCATCACATATTCATTAGCCATGGAAGTACTACTGTGGAAGCATCAAGTAGCCATGTGACAAGAGATGGAGTAATGCTCATGACGGGTTATGTGAACAGTGCTAATCAGGTAATACCCACCCTTTATGATCCAGGAAGTAATTTAAGTTTAATCACCAATAGGATGGCACGGAAACTGGGTCTTGTTGGGACTCCTGTGAGTTTAACTTTAACCAAGGTTGGTGCGCAAACAGAACAGGTAAAAAGTTACGTGTATAAAGTCTTGTTGAAAGATAAATTTGGGAGGGAAAAAATAATTGATGCCTGTGGTATAACTGAAATCACTGGTGTGTCAAGTGAGATAGACGTGACTCCATTTGCACATATGTTTGGGTTACAGGAATGGCAGTTAAAGAGACCCAGCGGACGTATTGAGTTATTGAATGGATCAGATTACTGTGCTCTTTTACCTCAACTTGTAAAAACAGTGCACAGTGTTCAACTGTTGGCTAATGACTTTGGATTTTGCCTTAGAGGAAGTATAGATGGAGAAAGAAATCAAAGCGTTAGCTTTAATGTTCAGGTGAATCATGTTGCATGTTCTAAGCCTGAAGAGTGGCTTCTTACATCTCGGCTAAACCCTTGTCAAGTAATTGAAGAATACTTTTTGACTGAAAGCTTAGGAACTTTGTGTACCCCAAGATGTGGGGGATGCAAGTGTGGAGGTTGTTCCATTAAAGGAAATTTAACTATAAAGGAAGAAAGGGAACTTAGACTTATTGAAGATGGATTGCACTATGATAGGGGAAATAAATGTTGGATTTCAGAATACCCTTGGATCTGTGACCCTTCTAAGTTACCTAATAACTTTCCCATGGCTTTGGCTCGATTAAGAGCTACAGAGAAAAGATTTAAAAAGATGGGAATGAAGTACTGTTTAAAGTATCAGGAACAAATTAATGACATGGTATCTAGAGGAGTTGCGCAGAAGTTGACCCAACAAGAATTGGAGAGTTATGAGGGCCCTACTTTTTACTTGTCACATCATGAAATCCATAAGCCAGAATCTCAGTCAACACCTCTAAGGATTGTGTTTAATTCAGCTGCATCATTCCAAGGAATGGCTCTAAATGATTTTCTTGCTAAAGGGCCTGATATTCTAAATAATTTGTTGGGGATTCTTTTGCGTTTCAGGCAAAATAGGATTGGCATAGTTGGCGATATCAAGAAAATGTACAACAGTGTTAAAATATCAGAGTTTGATATGCATACTCATAGATTTCTATGGAGAGATTTAGATGCAGAGAAAGTTCCTGATCATTATATACTGAAGACTGTGACATTTGGAGATAAACCAGGGGGGGCAATAGCTATGGTGGCATTGAGGAAGACTGCTCAAATGAATGAGGAATATCCTTTGGCTATAAAGACTATTATTGAAGATTCTTATGTGGATGATGTGTTAGGAAGCTTTGATAGTTCCGAAATAGCTGTTGAAAGGATGGGACAAGTGGAAGAAGTGTTGGAAGCAGGAGGATTTGTAATGAAACAGTGGATCATGTCTGGAGATGATGGATGCATCAGTGAGAAAGTTTTGGATACAAATCATGAAAAGGTTTTAGGTCTAGATTGGAAACCAAAGGAGGATATCTTTTTGTTCAAAGCCAAACTCAATTTTTCAAGGAAAACTCGTCAAGGAAGGTCTGAACCAGATGTTTTGTTAGGTGATCTAGAAAGGCGTTTGCCAAGCCAGTTGACGAAGCGCATGATTCTTAGTCAGATTGCAACCTTGTATGATCCTCTTGGATTTATTACTCCATTTACCCTTAAAGCTAAGCTATTGATGAGAGATGTAGTTACAGACAGTGAGGGGGATCGACCAAGAGGGTGGGATGAACCAATTAATGAAATTTTGTATGAAAAGGCAAAATCACTGTTTGAGATGATGTTCCTGTTAGAAGAGTTGGAATTTCCCAGATGTATAAAACCGATACCCACCGTAGGCCACCCAGAATTGGTTGTTTTCTCTGATGGTAGTAAGAAAGCATATGGGGCCGCTGCATACGTCAGATGGGAATTGTCTGATGGTTCAGTTAGATCATATCTATTGTGCTCCAAAAACAGAATTGCACCAACAAGACAGATCAGTATACCGAGATTAGAATTATGTGGTGATGTTGTAGCTAGTCGTTTGAGATCTACAATTGAAAGGGAAATGCAGTTTAAGTTCCAAAGAGTTATTCATATCACAGACTCCTTTATAGTACGAGCTCAGATTCAAAAGGAATCCTATAGATTTAATCCTTTTGTTGCAAATAGAGTGGCTGAAATCCAATCTAGGACAAAACCAACAGAATGGTATTGGGTGCCATCTGAAAATAATGCAGCAGACCTGACAACAAGGGAGTGTACCCCATCAGAATTAGGACCAGATTCTGTGTGGCAAAGAGGCCCAGAATTTCTCTGCTTAGATCATGATCAATGGCCGGTGAAGCAGAGTTTTGAGGGAGATGTACCTGATACTGTGTTTGTGAAAGCAACTACCCATGCATGTGAGGCTAAGGAGGTAAAGACAGTGATAGATATTGGTAGGTTTAGCAGCTACAAGAAACTGCTTTCAGTCACAGCTCGGGTAATGCAAGTTGTCAAGGCAAAGTCATTGAAAGGATTGCGTGAAGAGCCTACCGCAGAATGCCTACAAGCAGCAGAGAATTACTGGATCAGACAAGTTCAAGTCTCAATCCATCCAGATTGGAGGACTAGGTTCAAACGACTGGGGCCCACGCTAAATGATCAGAAAGTAGTAGTGGTAGGAACCAGAATATCGAAGTGGATGAAAGCTAATTGGAACCGTGATGAATTCATTCTTTTAACATCAGACCACCCATTCACAAAACTATACATTAGTCAGATACATCAGGAAAATCATGATGGTGTAGAGGCTTGTCTTGCTAAACTGCAGTTAAAATTTTGGGTGCCTGGTGCTAGAAGAGTTATTAAATCTGTGAAACGGCACTGTACCACCTGTCGTATGATTGACAGGAAAGTGACCTCTCAATGCATGGGCGAATTACCAAAAGAGAGACTTGAACCTTCACCACCATTTTTCAATGTATCACTTGATCTTTTTGGACCTTATTCTGTTTGTGATACTGTAAAACGAAGGGTGAAAAGGAAGGTATATGGAGTCATATTTAATTGTATGGCTACCAGAGCTGTGTATATAGATGTTGCAGAAGGCTATGATACTGGCAGCTTTCTTAAGGTATTTAAAAGATTCACATCTATTAGAGGTTTTCCAAGAAAGGTGTTCTCAGATAATGGTGCTCAGTTGGTGTCAGCAAACAAGGAGTTGAGAGACATGGTTTCTAAGTGGAATCTTAAGGAATTAACTGAATTTGGAAGATTTGAGGGTCTTTCTTGGGAGTTTAATAAGTCAGCAGATGCACCGTGGCAGAACGGATGCAGTGAGGCCTTGATTAGGTTGGTTAAGAGATCCCTGTGTAGAATTGTTGGGGACTGTGTCTTGTCATATGGCGAGTTACAAACAGTAATGTTTGAGGTAGCTAACCTTCTCAATGAAAAACCGATTGGATGTAACAAAGTATCTGACCTCGAAGATGTTTCTGTTGTTCGTCCTAATGATCTTCTTTTGGGTCGTTCTACAGTCACAGTGCCAAGTGGGATGTGGGATGAAAGTAGCAATTTTAGTAAGAGGCATGCATTCATGAACAGAATTATTGATTCATTCTGGAAGAAATGGATGCGAAACTATTTCCCTAGTCTGCTTATTAGGCAGAAATGGCATGTAGATGTACGGAATGTCCAGACTGGAGATATAGTCTTGGTAAAGGATTCTAATGTATTGAAAGGGGAATGGAAAATGGCACAGGTCGTAAGTGCTCTCAGAAGTAAAGATGGAAAGGTCAGGGATGTGTTGCTCCGGTATAAAATTAATAAGCCAGGAGGCAAATATTCAGGCCAACGGGATGTAAATGTAACCAGATCAGTTCATAGCTTAGTTGTACTTCTTCCGGTGGAGGAGCAGTAATCAAGATAGCTAAAATGTCAGGCGGGGAGTGTATGGTGATTATCAGAAATCACGATATTTTTGTATTACTATTCTATGGTGATTATTTAGATGCATATTTGTCTATCACAATTGTGGATGTATATGTGTAGGATTATTTATGTGTAAATACTGTATATACTGTATATTGTATGTATTAAGATTTCACTGATTGTTTATTGGAATAACGAGGAGTATGTTGATACCCTTGGGTGATTTGGTACTGTTAGTGATATAAGCTTAAGTTACATTTATGTATAATCATAGTGTACTGTTAATATTAGTTAATATTGGAATGTCTTGAAAATGTTGTATTTGCGAGGTTCAATGTTTTAACTGATACTTGTTTATGAATGGTTAAATTTAAGCTGTACGGTTAACGTGTGAAACAAGCCGAATGGCGGCGGTTTGTGATAAACTATTAGTAGCCAGTCACGTGGCCATATTTCAAGCCTGGCTCACAGCCGGACCGGGAGTCCTGGGGTCAGTTGGTACGAGGTTAAGGAGCTGAGCAGAGGGGCCCCGAGTTTAGGTCTGGCAGCTGTCCTGTGTGAAATTGTCTATACTGTATGTGGACTGATGTTATTCGGGTGGATGTTTGGAAGACAGTGCGGCCATGTTGTAAGTTTACTTCATTTTTTAAAGTTTCAAATTATGCTTAAGTTCATGAATAATTGTCCATTTTATTTTGCATATTTAGTATGGTCGGTCACATTGTATAGTGTGATATTATTATTTGATATCATACTAAGGTTCTTTGTAATTATATATATGACGTGTGTTTGCGATTATTGCTGGGAAGTGAATCTGAGTTCATTCTTTGTTGTTTATTATTTATGAAGCTGTATTTACCAGGTTGAATCATTAAACGGATCCGACACCGCAGAACTGCAGTGTTCATTCAAACCTGAATAACAATACAGACAGTTCCTATTATAAAAAGGGCGCCATCGACGTGAAGGGGTTAAGGGAGAGAACTTAAACCACAGGGGTTAAATAGAGCCTCATTAACCCCTCATTAGAAGGGGTAATTTCCTGATCTGAATATAATCACATGGAAGAAGCAAAATTCAAGTAAGCATATCGCCAAGGAGTTAAGATGTTCCGTTGCGCCACTTCTTTACCCCCTTATTATTTTTCTCTCTGTATGTGACGTGTTCATATTTACTGTGTTAATTATACATTCTGTGTCGATATTAGGGGAAACTTAGTAGCATTTCTTCCTTAGTGAGTTATTTTGCATACCAAACCGAAATATTCCTTTGTATGGTTTTGATGTGCCTTTTAAATCGACATAATTTGCTTTGGTACAACACAAGGGGATATTAAGACGTAAATCCCAAAATAAATCGCCGAGGAAGAGTTGCAGCGAGATCCTTAGGGCCAACGAAGAAAATATTTAGTTACAATATGCAAATGAAATCGCTTAGGAGAAGGTGCTGACACTGGTAAATTAGCGCACAGGAAATGAAGAAAACTATCACCCACGTATTCCCTGTGTGTCGTAATGCGCTGTGAATGCTTATCGATTTATTGCTTGAGTGTAGTTCTGCTTTCTAACTTTCCCAACAAATTTTCTTTAAACATTTCACTCATCAATGGTTCTCTGGTGTGCGTGTGTGTGTGTGTGTGTGTGTGTGTGTGTGTGTGTGTGTGTGTGTGTGTGTGTGTGTGTGTGTGTGTGTGTGCGCGTGTGTGCGTGTGTGTGCGCGTGTGTGGGCGTGTGTGCGCGTGTGTGCGTGTGTATGTGTGTGTGTGTGTGTGTGCGTGTGTGTGTGTGTGTGTGTGTGTGTGTGTGTGTGTGTGTGTGTGTGTGTGTGTGTGTGTGTGTGTGTGTTGCATGGTCTACAGTCAGAGGGCTTGGAGTGAGAGAACCATCTGTTATATTATTTTGCTAGCATAAGGCAGGATCATTTATTTCTGTGTAATGTATGATGTATGATTCTCTCTCTCTCTCTCTCTCTCTCTCTCTCTCACACACACACACACACACACACACACTGCAGCGATAAATCACCATTGATAGTGTCACCATTTGTCTTGCCAGCCGCACACCGCCCTTGCTCCTGTTCTTGATCCTCTTCTGCCTACGTTTACCTGTGTGGGAACTTCTTTTACCTTGTTCTTGTTACCTGCAGACGATTTTATTCGGATTTTGATGGACCTCTGGTACTGATGAGGTTTATGAAGACTATACTGTATCTAACTCTCCAGCTTGAAACATCTCTCGTAACATGAAGAAAAACATCTAGATATGGGAAAAAATTAAGCTAGAAAATCTTCAGCTTGCTATATGAATCAGTCTTTCACACTCAGTCACGTATTGTTTTTAATATTCTTCCTATTCCTCCTCCTCCTCCCCCTCTTCCTCCTCCTCCTCCTCCTCCTCCTTTGCTACTTCTTACTGACCAACCACATTATTCTATTTTTCTTTTTGTCTGCATATTCTCTTTCTTAGTTCTCTTTTTCCTTATACTCATTCATATTCGCCTTCTTATGCTCTGTCTGTTTTATTAATTCTATCTTTGTTACTGTACTTGTATCGATTATCCATTTTATTTTATATATTCTTCCTTATGCTTTCTTATTCTCTTCTTCATCTTCACCTCCCGCTCCTCCTCCTCTTCCTCCTCCTCCTCCTCATCATCATCATCATCCTCTGGTTCCTCGTCTTTATCTTCTCATTCTTCCCTGCCAGCCAGCCAATTGTTATGCATATTTTTTTCCTCTGCTTATCATCCTCCCTCCGTCTCACTTCCTCTGCTTTTTTCCCCTTCTCTTTCTTCTCCTTTGTCTCCTGCTTCTGATAATTTTTCCTTGCCAACTACTTCATTTCCATTCATTATTTTGCCTTCCTTCTTCGTCTTCTTTCTTCATCATCTCCCTCCTCCTCCTCTTCCTCCTCCTCCTCCTCCTGCTCCATACAGCAACGCTTCTCACTGTATCAGTATTCTTCTTCTCTTCGTCCTCCTCTCCTATTTCTTCTTCCTCCTCTTCCCACTCAGATTCTTGGTGCTTCTGCTTATCACGTTCCAGCCATTGTTCTCGTTCTCCTCCTTCTCCGTCTCCTAATCCCTGTTCCTGTCCCCCACCTGACCCTTTGCATCATTGTGTCGGCCACTGATCCTACCCATTATTTCTTCCTTAACACCTGGATTACACTCCTGAATCACTTGTATGGAAGAATTTAACGCCATTTCTCTCTCTCTCTCTCTCTCTCTCTCTCTCTCTCTCTCTCTCTCTCTCTCTCTCTCTCTCTCTCTCCACGTGAAATTAAGAGACGAGAATGCTCAAAACAAAATATATCACGTTTTTTTTTTTTTTTTTCTAGTACATCATGTATATATAAATCTTTACTATGATTTTGTACAGATTAATGAGAGAAAATGATGTTGCTAATTTATCCCATCAGATATCGCGAAACACGGAAGAAAATGTTTATGAGCGGTGTGGAAAATTGATACTGGCCTTTTATGTATGTTGGTCTGGCTTGCTTCCATTGTTGCGTGGGTAACTGTGCTACTTTCATGTTACTGGGAGGGAATGTTACTGCTCCCTGGCACGAAATTCTACATCGTCAGCTTCACCGTTGTCGTCGTCGTAATCACTGTCGCCATTATCAGTGTCAACATCATCACTGTCGTCATCAGTTGCGTCAGTGTCATCGTCATCATCGTTACATCATCACTAGCATCGCAACATCACTATCGCAATTGTTGTCGTCATCTTAGGTCAGTTTTCCACCGTTTCAGTGCTGTAGGTAACATGATCAGGAAAGGAAATAGAAAGCACAAAAGTAGAAGCTATGTACAGAAAACCCAGTTAAAAAGATCCATAAAAGTATTTTGTACCGTTTATGAAAGTTACATATCATACTAGAATATTAATACAGTAGTTTGATGAATTATTTAGCCAAATGAAAGCTATATAATGGAAACCTTACGGGAAAACACAAAGCTTCGACTGTGCATACCCAACGTTGAAGGGTAAATATATCCGATATCGGCAACACCAGGCTATTCTAAAACCCGCCCGTGAGAAGTAAACGAAAATATCCATGACTGGCGCGTTTACCCAAGCTGTTTACACCCTGCTATATTTGGGCCAGTGTATTTGTTTATGCTTTCACACAAACACTAAGGCTGGCCCGCTAAATGTGAGCATACGTTGTCATTTCAATTCACGTCACTTCACCTCTTGTTCAAGAGCCTTGAAATCCTTGACACGCTTTCAGATAGGGTGGTCCATCGTTACCTCTTGTGTGACGCATTATAGAGCAGATCTGAATCCTGATGGTGATGATACTGCTTTAAAATGTTCCGTGGTCTGCTGCTTCCTTACTAAATGATCCCTGCCCTCCCCCCCTTTTTCCCGTGTTAGTGACCATTTTCCCTATATTCCTGATTATGTTCCTTGATAACGTATTCCGACAGAGTGGTCTTGGACTGTGCTTTGTCTCCAGCATGATTACTGGAGCCTGGAAGCAGATATCAGGGGGACTATTTTTATTTTATTTTTTTACGATAAAGAGGATTCAAGAGATTTTTAGGAATGGCGTCAAAAAGGTAAACGAAAATGGTCATCGCTTGAATTCAATACGTTTTATAAAAGTCTCCTTTTTTTTTTTTTTACAGATGAACATAGGAAGGAAAAAGAAATGGAATATAGAAAGACAACCCATATACCAGGCTACCAGTGTGCCCATTCATGAAAAAAGAAAAATTTAACAGTTTGATTTGAACTGTTTTGAGTCGATGTCTGGGGGGTGGGGGGAGTATCAACCTGGTGAAGCGATTTCCAAAGAGAAGCCGTTCGGGATTATGGGAATTTTGATAGGCAGAAGACAGTTCAAAAATATTCCTTCGTCTTTATCAGATTTTCTCATCCTTCTCATACCCAGTTTTTGTTCTGTTGTTTATATTTCAGTTTCATGTTTTCAGGCAGAGTGGTTCCTTCTTGTCCCTGGCGCTGGCGTCACCTTGAGAGCCGAAGAGTAGGTTAGTGAAGAGCATGTTTATTATTACACTGTACTTAATATTAATAATAATAATAATATTAATAATAATAATAATAACAATAATAATAATAATAATAATAATAATAATAATATTAATAATAATAATATTAATAATAATAATAATAATAATAATAATAATAATAATAATAATAATAATAATAATAATAATAATAATAATAATAATAATAATAATAATAATAATAATAATAATAATAATAATAATAATTATTATTATTATTATTATTATTATTATTATTATTATTATTATTATTATTATTATTATTATTATTATTATTATTATTATTATTATTATTATTATTATTATTATTATTATTATTATTATTATTATTATTATTATTATTATTATTATTATTATTATTATTATTATTATTATTATTATTATTATTATTATTATTATTATTATTATTATTATTATTATTATTATTATTATTATTATTATTATTATTATTATTATTATTATTATTATTATTATTATTATTATTATTATTATTATTATTATTATTATTATTATTATTATTATTATTATTATTATTATTATTATTATTATTATTATTATTATTATTATTATTATTATTATTATTATTATTATTATTATTATTATTATTATCATTATTACTGTTATTATTATTATTATTATTATTATTATTATTATTATTATTATTATTATTATTATTATTATTATTATTATTATTATTATTATCATTATTATTATTATTATTATTATAATTATTATAATTATTATTATTATTATAATTATTATTATTATAATTATTATTATTATTATAATTATTATTATTATAATTATTATAATTATTAGTTATTGTTATTATTATTAATATTGTAATATTTATTATTATTATTATTATTATAATTATTATAATTATTATAATTATTATTATATTTATAATAATTATTATAATTATTATTATATTTATTATAATTATTATAATTATTATTAT
Source organism: Coenobita brevimanus (assembly GCF_032717465.1). NCBI lineage: Eukaryota > Metazoa > Arthropoda > Malacostraca > Decapoda > Coenobitidae > Coenobita > Coenobita brevimanus. The sequence continues at coordinate 40,584,727 of NC_136977.1, forward strand.
AATTATTATAATTATTATTATTATTAGTATAATTATAATTATTATTATTATAATTATTATTATTATAATTATTATAATTATAATTATTATTATTATAATTATTATAATTATAATTATTATTATTATAATTATTATTATTATAATTATTATTATTATAATTATTATTATTATAATTATTATTATTATAATTATTATTATTATAATTATTATTATTATAATTATTATTATTATAATTATTATTATTATAATTATTATTATTATTGTTGTTATTATTATTGTTGTTATTATTATTGTTGTTATTATTATTGTTAATGTTATTGTTAATGTTATTATTGTTAATGTTATTATTGTTAATGTTATTATTGTTAGTTATTATTGTTAATGTTATTATTGTTAATGTTATTATTGTTAATGTTATTATTGTTAATGTTATTATTGTTAATGTTATTATTGTTAATATTATTATTGTTAATATTATTATTGTTAATATTATTATTATTGTTAATATTACTACTACTACTACTACTACTACTATTACTACTACCACTACTATAACTACTACTACTATTGTTTTTATTATTTCGTAAGTTGCATTCCCTCTCAGTATTTACCTCTTCACTACGATAACGTATTTCTACATTTTCCTTGCCCCCTTCCACCTCTTTCCACCCACCTTCACCTTCTTCCACCTCCCTCACCTTTCACCTCCCTCACCTCCTTCCACTTCCCTCACCTTTCACCTCCCTCACCTCCTTCCACTTCCCTCACCTTTCACCTCCTTCACCTCCTTCCACCTTTGCCTCTTTCCTCCACCCTCACCTCCTTTCACCTCCCTCACCTCTTTTCACCTGCCTCTTCTCACCACCACCTCTCCTTTCTGCTCAACTCTCTCTTCATTTCCCATCCTTAACCCGCCAGTATCTCATCACTAATCTTTCAACCTCCCATGCCATCCCCTACTCCCTGTCACCCCAAGTCACCTTCCAAGCATTCAGGGGGTGGGAGGGTCATCTTAAGCCACCCCTGCCGTGCCCTGAAGACAATGACCAATAAAGCAAGATTACCATGAGTCATCACCGAGAGATTCAAACGTCACGCATTACCGATGAGGAGGGGCGTCTTCCAGGGACATCACACACACACACACACATACCTACCGTACGTGCGACCCTCATAGAACAGATTTTCTTGTTTTCGATGTCCAGGGTTTTGCTTTTCTCTCCTTATGGGTGGCTGTTGGATGGCTCCGGGGGCGTCTGGTTGATTGTTAGATGAGGCAGCTGGTATTCTCAAAACATCACATAATGCATTCTTTATACCTGGGGTGTTTATTACCTGAATTAATTATACTGTATGGTTTTAATAGCATCCATTTCAATTAACCTTTTTCTTTTTTTAGTCAGACGGTTTTCTCCAGCTGAATTACCCTACTTTTTCAGGGTTGCAGCTTATTTCACTAGCCTTTCAGATGACAGATGTTTCCCTCACTTGAATAAAATCATTTGGAGGTAGCCAGAATACAGCATCTAATTCGATACCTGCCGTCTAGGGGGTTAAAGTTAGGATAAAGACACATATTGAGTACGAGATGGAGAGATGTTTGGCTGAAGTCCTGTTTATCTTAGTTTGGCTGTTTGCATATGAGTAATTATAATTGCAGGACTGTCTACTCGCCTGTCTTTGTATCGCCTGCCTGTCCATCCATTTGTCTGCCTGTCTGTCTTTATCTGTTTATATATATTAGCTAGTAAGAGTATCAGCATAACTACCTACCTACCTACCTACCCTCCTGTATGTCTGTCTGTCTCTCTGTCCATCCATCTGTCTGTGTGTCTTACCAGTGTATTTGTCTCTTTATGTAATTTCATATGCATGACTCTCTATATATCGTTATGTCTATCGCCCGTTTGTTTATCAGTAAGAATTTGTTTATCCATTTATCTATCTTTCCTTCCAGATATCTGCCTCTATATAGCCATGTCTGCCTATTTGACTGTCTAGGAACCATTAGATCTATATACGTAACTTAATATACATAACATCCTGTCCAGATCTATATACATAACATCCCTGTCTAGATTTATATACATAACATCCTGTCTTCTTTTTGTGTGTAAATCTGTCACCCTCTACTTTTCTCAACACTTGTCTGGCTATTGATCCTTCTCTCCTTCTGTCTGTCTGCCAGCACATCTATCAGCATGCTTTTTATCTGCCGATCTTTGTCTGTCTAGCGTTATGTATCTCTCGACTCCTCAGTAAGTATTTGTAGGTCTGGGCTATCTATCTATCTAGCTATCTACTATCACTTTCTAGCTATCTTTGTTTATCAGTATCTTTCTACCTGTCTCCTACCAGGTGCTAAATCCTAGTGTCCCATCCAACATATTTATCTGTCTTTTTCTGTCCGTCTATTTAGCCATTCATCTCCCTTAATTCCAGCACCCCATTCAATATGATATCAGTAATAAGTCATTCTCTTTCCTCCTCTCCCCTCTCCTCCCCTCATATCTCCTCCCCCCCACTACCTGTCACAGCAAACCTTCAAAAGATCCCAAATTTAAATTTGACATCTCCATCCTGGCATTCAATGCCTCCCCCACCCCACTTTCTCCCCTTTCCATTTTCGCCTTTGCTCCTCTCCCCTATCTCCTTTTCCGCTCCCTCCCTCTCGCCTTCCCCTCTCCCCCTAACCATCCCCCTGATTTCCCCTTCCTCCCCCCCCCTTCCTCTCCCTCTCACAGCAATCCTTCAAGAGATCCTTAAATTTATATATATGTATGTAAATGCCACGTCCATCCTAGCATCCATAACCCTTCACCCTCATAAGCCCTGGCCATAAAGTCGAGGTCAGTGAAGGCAGTTAGTATAAATTAAGGCCTAATGCTGTCCTCGCTAAGGGGTGATGGAAAGGCGATAACCCTGCGAAAAATAAGTGACGGCTGAGATTTTTATTCTTATCCTGAAGTGCCACTGCTGGGCCCCGGGATTCATAAAAGTGCTTAAGTCTTTGGCCCGTATGCTCGTCGCGTAAGGAGACACTCTAGCACATCTTCCTTAGCGATATATTTCTGGATGTGGCTAAATAATATCCTTTTGTGAGTTATCTGTGCAGAGTAAGGGGATATTAGAATTATTAATGTGACACGGAGAAGGACAGTAAAGTGTAATAAGCAAATAAATCGCTTAGGACAAGCTGTCAGGGAACTTGCTTAACCGACTGAACTGACTGAACAAAAATCGTCTGGTGTTACCCTAACTATAATTCCAGGTGTACGGGTATCACAGAAAAGGTTAACGGTATTCGTTGTGGTTTGGTTTTCTGGCCTCTGACTGCTAGGGTTTTTTTCTCAGTTGAACAAAATCGTCTGGTGTTAGCGTGAAAAAATACCCAAGAGCACCAGGCGACGTGAGAGGGTTAAATCTGATTTGTGTTTAACCCCATCAAGGTGAGGATCTCTCTCTCTCTCTCTCTCTCTCTCTCTCTCTCTCTCTCTCTCTCTCTCTCTCTCTCTCTCTCTCTCTCTCTCTTCTACCACCATACTGTTTTACTCAGGTTTATAGGCATCTTTTTTAATAGAGGAGTTGGAGGGAGGTTGTTCCTATCCTCTTCTCTGTGAAAGGACTCCCTTACCATAACTAAATACAGTAGCAGGAATAAGATATGAATGAAGACCTGGAAGAAGACGTTAAAATGTATAATCTTCACTCTTATAATCATCAAGAGCAGAACATTGTGAATGATAAGGTGAAAAATGCGAGGAAACTAAATGGATTGGTTATAATTTTCAACATTTTGATTCCGATGGCGTTTTTCAAGTCATTTTACGTTCACACAAGTTTTTGAACTTTTAGAAAGTCCATCTGTGAAGGGAGTTAATAGACTCTGTCTATTCCATCCAGATAGAAAATTCTTCATAAAGCTTTTTTTTTTTTTTTTTTTTTTTTTTTTTTTGCGAGGAAGAAGGAACCAAAGGCCATGAGCCCGCAGTAACAGTTCCCTCCAAGAGAAAAACAAAATACAATATAGAGCCAAATTCAAGATCCGATCATTTTGAGATGCCTGGACACACTGCGTTTGAAAGACTGGAGATCATAGGCAGCAGGAAATACAGACAGAGGGAGACAGTTCCAGGGTTGACCTGTTGCATAAATGAAAGACTGGGAGTAACGGTTAATTCTTGCATTAGAGAGTTGGACAGAAAAAGGATGAGAGTCTGCTGCCAGACGGGTGCTACGCGCCCGTCGTAGAGGTGGAGGAATGCAAGCAGACAGTTCAGAGGAGCAGTGACCATTAAGGTAGCGATAGAAAAGAGATAAAGATGCAACAGTGCGGCGAAGAGACAGAGGTTGAAGGGAGTCAGTAAGAGGAGGAGAGTTAACGAGACGAAAAGCCTTTGACTCCACCCTATTGAGAAGAGCTGTATGAGGGGAGCCTCCCCACACATGAGAGTTGTACTCCACACAGGGGCGGATAAAACCCCTGTATAGAGTCAACAATTGCGCAGGGGTAAAGAAAGAGCGGAGTCGGCTTAGCACACCCAATCTCTTGGAAGCAGATTTTACAAGAGATGTAATATGATCTTTCCAAGATAAGTCCCAAGTAAATGAAACCCCAAGCATGTTCAAGGATGATGTAGGATTAAGCTGAATATTATTAAACATTAGTGGGTATACCTGTGGAAGATTTTGTCGGGTTGAAAGGTGTAAGAACTGAGTCTTAGATGCATTAAAGACAACCATATTATTTTTACCCCAGTCAGAGATACGAGCCAAGTCAGACATTAGGTGTGCCATAGCCTCATCCCTTGTTTGTTGAAGTAACTGTTGAGATGGGCGTTGCGGGAACCGAATGGAAAGGTGAAGGGTGGAGTCATCAGCGTATGAGTAGATAGGGTTAGATGTACAGCTTAGAAGATCATTGATGAATAAAAGGAAGAGAGTTGGTGATAGGACAGAGCCCTGAGGAACACCACTGTTGATAGATCTAGGAGAAGAACGATGGCCGTCTATAACAGCGGCTATAGAACGACCAGAAAGGAAGCTAGCGATGAAGGCACAGATAGAAGGATAGAAACCGTAGGAGGGCAGTTTGGAAATTAAAGATTTATGCCAGACTCGATCGAAAGCCTTTGAGATGTCAAGTGCAATGGCAAAGCTTTCGCCAAAGTCCCGAAAGGATGATGACCAGGAGTCTGAAAGGTAGGTGAGAAGATCGCCAGTGGAGCGTCCCTGACGGAACCCATACTGACGATCGGAAAGAAGGTTGTGATAGGAAAGATGCCTTAAAATTTTTCTATTAAGAATTGACTCGAAAACTTTCGAAATACAGGACGTTAAAGCAATTGGACGATAGTTGGAGGGTTGGGAGTGGTCACCCTTCTTTGGGACTGGCTGAATGAGAGCAAACTTCCAGCAAGAAGGAAAGGTACAAGTTGACAGACAAAGACGAAAGAGTTTGCCTAGGCAGGGTGTAAGCACAGAAGCACAGTTCTTGAGAACAACAGGAGGGACCCCATCAGGCCCATATGCCTTGTTAGTACTGAGGCCAGTGATGGCAGAAAATACATCAACTGAAGAAATTTTAATGTCAGCCATGAGGAAGTCAGAGGGGGGAAGTGATGGAGGAACAGCACCGGAATCGTCTAAGGTAGAATTGGAGGAAAGTCTGTGCGAAGAGATCTGCTTTATCAGTAGAAGAAATAGCTACAGAACCATCAGAGTAGAAAAGAGGAGGGAAGGATGATGAGGTAAAGTTGTTAGAAAGATTTTTGGCAAGATGCCAGAAGGAGCGGGAAGAATTCGAGTTGGAGAGTTGAGAGAATTTAGTATGGATGAAATTATTTTTAGTAGAGCGAAGAACAGACTTAGCACGATTCCGGGCAGAAACGTAAAGATGATGTGATTCAGGGGTGGGTTGGCTCCGGTACCTTTTGTAGGCCCTCTCCTTGTTGCGGACAGCATTAGAACAAGCGTGATTAAACCAAGGCTTTCTTGCATTAGTCAAAGGATATGAGAAAGGAATGTATGCTTCCATGCCCGAGAGAATAACCTCCGTAATGCGCAAGGCACACTCAGATGGCTCACGGCCATGGAAGCAATAATCATTCCAGGGAAAATCAAAGAAGTACTGCCTGAGGGCCTCCCAGTCTGCGGCTCCAAAATGCCACAGACGACGTTTCCCTGGAGGGTCCACAGGCCGTACCGGAGTGATAGGACAGGTTAAGGTAATAAGGTTGTGACCGGAGGAGCCCAACGGAGAGAAAAGATTAACAGAGTAAGCAGAAGGATTAGTTGTGAGGAAGAGGTCAAGTATGTTGGAGCTCTCTCCAAGGCGGTCAGGGATACGGGTAGGGTGCTGTACAAGCTGCTCTAGGTCATTAAGGATAGAAAAGATGTAGGCTTGTTCACCAGGTGGATCCGTGAAAGGAGAGGAGAGCCAAAGGTGGTGGTGAACATTGAAATCTCCTAGAATGGAGATTTCAGAGAAAGGAGAAATGGATAGAATGTGTTCCATCGTAGAAGTAAGATAGTCGAAGAATTTTTGATAGTCAGTAGAATTAGGGGATAAGTAAACAGCACAGATAAATTTAGTCAGAGAATGACAGGAAAGCCGAAGCCAGAGTGTGGAGAATTCAGAAGAATCAAGTTCAGGAACACGAGAGCAAGATAAGTCGTTGCGTATATATACACAACAGCCACCTTTGGCTTTGAAATGAGTATAGAGAAAGTAGGAGGATACAGAAAAGGGTCTGCTGTCAGTTGCCTCAGACAGCTGAGTCTCCGTTAGAAAAAGAAGGTGAGGTTTATAGGAGGAGAGGTGGTGCTCAACAGAGCGAAAGTTAGAGGAAAGGCCGCGAATGTTGCAGAAATGAAGAAGAAGAGAGTCAGACAGTGGTTCCAGGCATCTTGAGTCGTCACCGGGAGAGGGGCAGATGATGGGGGCATTTATGGTCCCCCCCCTGGGGACTCCGAGGCTTGGTAAAACGACGCCATTTTGGGTAAATTTTGAATAGGAAGTGTAGTGTGTACTGTGCATGTAGTTTGGTGAAGATAGTTAGAGAAATTTGTACTGGAGAGCATGCTGGCCTACTCTCTGTGTAACTGAGACACTGAAAAAGTTCAGCAAAGGTGGATGGTCAGGAACTAGTCCTGAGGGCTGATGAAACGGGAGCTCCAGCACTCCCTGTCATCAGCTTTCCATCCACCTCGGGAGTACTGCCCTGCTCGACTGGTGCTACAGTCTACTCCTCTATAATTCAAGAGGATTATTCGATACTGCATTTTTATTTCTTGTCATATATATATATATATATATATATATATATATATATATATATATATATATATATATATATATATCATCAGCAGCAGCAGCCGTTTGAGTATCCTGCAGGACCGGCCTATCCCGACCGAAATCGGGGCGATACAGCCAATGTATCTTTACCAAGTGGCTTAGTCTGTCTGGTAGAGATTGTATGTAGGGTGAGAAGTGCATTTAAGTGTAATTGTAGTATTGGAGTGGCTTTGGATGTATGTGTAGTTTGTGAACCAAGTGTAATCGGCCCGCGCAAGCCGACTGGGTGCAAGCACACTTTATAGTATGCGACACTAGTTCAACCACAGCACCCCTTGTGTCCGCCAATGAAGTACTTGGCCGGGTGAACACTCCCAAAGTTTATTACCCTGGCGGGGTGCGAACCCTGGCTCACCCGTGTACGAAACGCACACTCTACTCTACCACTGTACCACATAACTGTCTGTAGGTGGCAAGATTATGATTAAAAAAAAAAAAAAAATCAGAGCTAAAGGTTTAAATGCAATGAAGACCTGTTCATCATGAAAGTTGGTTGAGAATCTTTATAAGTACGGACGAAAGACCAGGCTTTACCAGGCAAGCTTATGATCCGTGGCCGTGTCTTAACTATGATTTGTTTTATCCAGGAAGAGACAGACAAGGGGAAAAATTCTGATGCATTTGTCTTTCCCTGTTCCTCCTACGAAAACGAACCTCTGTAGCACAACTTCTGTGCCACGTTATATCTGCATATGGCACCTTATTTTATCTAGTATGTTGATATTAAAGGGATATTAAAAGCACATACCAGAATAATGAGATTAGACAAGTAAAATAATTTGTTAAGAGTGAAGTCACAAAATTTCCTAGGTTGACGAAATGATGGTTCTTCCCAGCCCCGCTTCCTTTCCGGTGACAGGCAATTTCTCAGTGATACAGTTCATTTTGCTCTTGTGAGATGATAATACAGTAATCGTTGATATGATACTAGCATCTTAGGAATGGATTACTGAAGTGTAATACCCATGTACAGTAAATCGTCAAGGAAGAGGTGCCAGGAGTACTACTAAGCCGGCCAAGATACAGCCGTTGGTTGGGACAGGGGATGGGTCATATACTGGTGTGATCTCCGGCTCCCCCTCCGACGTGAAGGTGGTGTGGCGGAGCTGGGGCTGTCCAGTTCCTCATTTTGTGATTAGTGGTATGAGGGGAACTGGTCAGGACTTCATATGATTAGTGAAGAGATTTATTGGTTGTCTGGGGTCTCTTTAGATTTGAGAGTTTAAGAGGTGTTCTGTAGTACCGGGTGTTGACACACACACACTCACACACACACACACACATATATATATATATATATATATATATATATATATATATATATATATATATATATATATATATATATATATATATATATATATATATATCGGCCACTGTATCTTACTCACACGTCTAATACATCCACCTTGTTAGTGTGTGATGTATACACAACCAAACATAGCGGTACAGTACAGGGGGCTCGTAATATTCCTTCTCTTGAAGAAAAGAAATCGTAAATTCAGCTTTCATATCTAAGCAAGCTTGTATACACACACTGAAGCATCATCCCCCCCTCCCCCACTGTTACCCTCCATCTACGCACACACATAAACTATCCCTCTCCTCCACACACAAACACAGCTCCGCCCCACACTCACATCCCATCCCCTTACACACACGCATATACTACTCTTCACACACACCAAACACACAACACTCCCTCTCCCCCCTTCCCCCGAACACACAACTCGGAAGAAATAAAAACAGCCAATAAAACATTTTGCCTTACCCCTTGGACCTATCAAGCAGGATTTACGGCTCAGGCCTACCAGCGCGTCTAGCATGCAGCCCCTCCTGACACAACACTAAATCTCCAGCTGCCATGACCCCTGCTTATATACGAGACGCGTGCCACATCACCATCATAGTTGCCGTTATTGCCACTCTCAATTCAGTCGTAAGTGGACCCTCTTGTGGTCGGGTGGGTAGCGTTTTTGCTCATCAGTCACCTAGCCCTGAGTTCGATCCTACTAAGGGCTGGATATCAAATAGGGTATAGTGGTATGTTCTGGCGTGGGTTCTCACATGTGGACACGTTGTTGAATTCTTGCAATGACTTATATAGACTTACACACACACACATACTCAAAGATAACATCACTCCTACAAAGCACGATGCTAAATGCATTCCACACCATATATTTCAAAATCCTGTCACTCGTTTACCCGTATATGTATCACTGAGTGGAGGCTGGTCGCTTTACCAGTGGCAGAAAGTTTCTTGGCGCTACAGATCAGTTCCCACTTATGACTGGTAGAACACTCTTGGAATAGGTGGTAGAGCAGCCCAACCTTGTCAGGAGCGTGCAAACCAGTCACCACAAGCCATTGTTTCTCTAATTAATTCATGCATTCATTAATTTATTAAGAATCGTAACAAACTTATTCTCATAGGCTTAGGAAAAAAAAAAAAATAATAATAGGGATTTTTTTTTTATTATAACTGGCTTGTATTTTTTATATCCTTTTTCACATCTACATACCGTCCAAAAAATACAAAAATTTACTGTGCAGAATAAACTTTTATGAATTTCTTAATCAACATTCTTTGCATAAGTAACTTAAGCAAAAATCTTAACGTGCCTCGCTGGAAATTAAGCTTGGAACGAAGAGTTGGGGAAGCATCCAAAGCTGAGAAGGGCACGGTCTGGTGGGTGGAGTAAAGCAAGCAGAGTAACTAATAAGCTAATTTTAGGCGTTTCTGAATAGTAGCTCCTGTGTGAAAAATACTTACACACACACACACACACACACACACACACACACACACACACACACACACACACACACGCACGCACGCGCGCGCGCGCGCAAGGAATGCGTTAGTTTGAGATGATTTGTAAACCAATCTTCGCGATGTGTTAGCGAGGTGAGGTAGATGGAGATGATAGTTGCGTCCCTGTGGCGGCGAAGACAGCGATTGATTAATTTATCTAGTACAGGTATAGTTTAAATTTTATACTGATATTGTCTCTACTGCTTCTTTATTATATCATTGTATCCGGTTTGTTTTGGAAGGTTCTCAGTGTGTGTGTGTGTGTGTGTGTGTGTGTGTGTGTGTGTGTGTGTGCAGGGGAAAAGAAGGAAAGACCCTGTAAATGGCAGAAGATACACAAGCGATGGAGAGGGGTGTAGGGAAGGCAGACAGGCAGGCGGGAGGAAAAGAAGGAGGGCGAAGAGCGGAGGAAGGGGTGGAAGTAGAAGGAAGAGGTGGCAGACGGAGGAGAGGGAATAGAAGGGAGAAGAAGGGGAGGGAAGACAGAGAGGGGGGGATGCGGGAATGAGAGGATGGAAAGGTTAAAGGGAAGGGTTAGTTGTGGAGAAAGGGAGGGTGGGAAAGGTGAGGGAGAGAAGGGGAGAGGAGAAACGTGTGGGGAGAAGAAGGAGGAGGACGAGAGAATAGGTAGAGGAGAGAGTGGGAGAGGGAGAGGAGAGGGGTCGACAAGAGGTCAAACTGGGTGGGGACTCTACACGTAGAGGAAATGGCCACCTTCCTCCTCTCTCTCGCTCACCTTTGCCTCCCGTCTTCCTCCACTCCTCTTGTTTTCTCCTCTACTTCCTCCCTCACCTTTACCTTCATTTCTTCTTCCTGCTCCCATTTCTCTTCCTGTTCTTCCTCTCTCACCTTTAACTTTCTCTTCTTCTTTAGAATCTATCCTCATCCTTTCTTCTCCTTTTTCCTCCCTCCTGTAATCCAGTTCCATCCTCTTTTTCACTTATTCTCCTTCTCTCTTCTTCTTCCTTCCTCCTTTCTTTTATCTTTCTCAGTCCCATCTTCTGGTCCTCTCAGCTCTACCTCTTCATCTTCTCATTTTCTCCCCAATTCTTCTTCCCTTACATTTTCATATTTTATTCCCACTCTTCTTTTTATTGTCCTTCGTCCTTCTACTTAAATTTATCTTTCTCTTCTTCCTTAGAATTCTTACTATATCTTCCCTTCCCTCCACTTCAACCTCTCTCTCTCTCTCTCTCTCTCTCTCTCTCTCTCTCTCCCTTCCCACTCATCCCACTCTCTCTCCCCTCCTTCTCTCCTATTTCCTTCCATTCCCTGTCTTCCCTTTATCCCCACACTTTCTCCGTCATATTCCCCATACCTCATCGCCTCCCCCTTTCCCTTTCGCCTCCCCAGCCTCTTCTGTACCCTGAACCGCACACCTTCTCCCCTTCCTCCCAGCCTCACCCGCGTCCCTCCCCGCCTCCTCCCACGTTCCATCACTCCTACCCTCATTTTCTTCCTCTCCTCCCCCCCTCCTTTCCCCGCCACGTGCCCTCCTCTTTATGCATACCCAGAGTTTTGCAGCAGTATCTCTCTCTCTCTCTCTCTCTCTCTCTCTCTCTCTCTCTCTCTCTCACACACACACACACACACACACACACACACACACAAAATGCCTTTCCTCTTATCACCCCACCAAACCGTCAAGCTCTCCCTCCCCCCCTCCTTTGCCTCACCCCTCTGCCTCACCCTGCCCTGCCTCACCTTTTACCTCGCTCTCTGCCTGTCCTCTCCTTCCTCACCCATTATCCTTCCTTGCTCACCCTCCAAACCTTACTTCAGTCATCCTTTGCCTTCCTGCCTTACCCCTCTGCCTTCCACTGCCTCACTGCTCCTGCCTCGCCCCTCACGCTCTTTCTACCTCGCACTTGCCCTCTATCTGCCTCAATTTGCCCCCCTTGCCCTTCCTCCTGCCTCACCCTTTGCCCCACACCCCAGTCACACCCCAGACCCAGCCAATGAGACAAGTTTTATAATTATTCAGAAGCAGAAGAGAAACCCCGACAGACCGCCTAGATTAAGTGCCGTTTAGATTTGTCGGAATACCAAGCATTGGCGAGAGAGAGAGAGAGAGAGAGAAGGGGAGTTAGTGGTCATTCAAGTACGTTTTTCTGAATAACCCTCAGGCGATTACATACACCTGAAGAAAAGCCTTACCTGCTAAATTGTTAATGATTATCTCGGTTTAAGCAATGATAGGACAGATAGCAACGCAGGCATTTTTTTCTGCATACTGCCAGAAGCTATGTTTGTGTGTGTGTGTGTGTGTACTCGTATGGAGGAAAATGAACCCGCGTGCAATGGAGCGTGTATATAGTTGAGCATCACACACACACACACACACACACACACACACACACACACACACACAACTTGAGAAGGTCTTTAGTTAGAGCTAATCTATACTCACACCAGGATGCAGGATCGGGGGAGGGGGAGAGGGAAATCGAGAGGGATGGGTGGGGAGGGGGAAGAAAAAGGGACGGGAGAGAGGGGGATGGGAGGGAGACGGAGTTTGATAATCCAGGCAAAAGGTGAGACTGGATATGGGAAAGGACTATGGAAGGAGAAGGAGGAAAGGAGAGAGGTAAGAGCTGGGAAGGGGCAGGTAAAGGTAGAAGGAAGAGAGAAGTAGATGGGACGTGAGAGGAGAGAGGGTAAGAAAGAAAAGGGAGATAAGGACAGGAGACACACACACACACACACACACTCACACACACTCACACACACACACACACACACACACACACACACACACACACACACACACAGTGATGGGTATGAGGAAGAATTTTTCGGGTTGGAGATGGAGGGGTAAAAGCAGAAAATAATAGGCGTGCCTTGAAAAACAAGGCTAGGGTGCTTAAGTAGAGTAAAGGGTTAGCAATGAAAAAGAGGACTAGGTAGTCGGGGCAGCAGGTAGTCTTGCACTGATAAGCTGATGTAGAGTGCAGAGGATTTGTATTTTTCTTCTTTTTTCCTGTTTGAAATGTGAGATAAATACCGCTTGGGATTTAATGGTGAAAATGGTGGAGCTGTGTGTGTGAGCGAGGTGGCGAAATGAGGTAGGGTTGGTGTGGCATTAGGGATAGGATCAGGAGGAGGAGTGACAATGATAGAACTTATTGGATGAAGGACGGGTTGAGTGAGTGTGAGAGGCGATTTTATGTGGGATTAGAGAGAGAGAGAGAGAGAGAAAAGGGGGGGATGGGGAGGAAAAAATGGGTGAGAGAGAGCAAGGGCTGGAGAGAGGGAATGGAGGCTGAGGGATTGGCGGAATTAGATGAGGAGGAACGGAGGGGGGGGGGATGGGGACGTAAAAGTGAGAGAGATAGAGATGTGGCGAATACTGGAAGAATAGGAGGGGAGGGGAGGGGAGGGGAGGGGAGGGGAAACACGATAGTGGGCGTGATGGAGGGGGAGGGGGCAGTGGAGGCGATAGGGCTTGGAGGGGGGGATCAAGGTGGCGCCAGTGAGGAAGACGGTCATAATGAGGGGAGGGGGAAGGGAGAGGAGGGAAGGGAGAGGGGAGAGGAGGGGAGGGGAGGGGAGGGAAGGGAAGGGGAGGGGGAGGGGAGAGGAAGGGAAGGGAGAAGTGGGAGGGGAGGGGAGGGGAGAAGTTGTGGCATCTCACATGTATATGTGGCGGCTTGCGAGGACGGAATGCCTGGGGAGAAGAGTAGATGGGTGAGGGAAAGGATGAGAAGCTATCGAAAGAGGAAGGGGAGGAGGCAGACATAGGAGAGAAGTGGGACTGGGAAGCCTGTAGAGGGGAGGGGAGAGGAGGGAGGAAGGAACTGGGGAGGGGAACGTGACACATCTCACATCACCATCAACACGAGTGGTGATATACGAGGGTGTGTGACGCCATCTGTTGCTGCGTAGCAGACCTGATCGTTGGATCTCAGGGAACGGGGTGCATGTTCTGTGATCAGGACTGGGTTCACGAAAATACAGATAAAAATTTTCTGGTTGCCGATTAAGCAGCATTAAGTTGTTATTCACTTGTGTTATCATCATCATCATTATCATCATCCGGACCTCCTTTCCCACCCAAGGGCAGGGTGAGGAGTAGCAATGTCCAGACAGCCCAAATTTGCCCAATCCAATGGGCCACGCTTCCATTCACTCATCACTCAAGCCTCCGGAAGTCTGGCTTTATCAGATACGCCAAAAACATTCACCATGTTCTGTAGATTTACATAAACGTATCCTTTTTTTTCTATTGAGTTTTTTATTGGTGTGGACGCACTTCGATATTCGTTATGTATAATCTGGTGCCAAACGATTTCCATCTAAGAGAAATCATAGCCATCAGGGGGTTAAAACAATCTTGACTAAACCCCTTGCTATTTTGTATTCAGATTAATTCCAGACGATTTAGTTCTGCTGAGAGAAATCATAGCACTTAATGGGTGAAGAATATTTTAATAATCGCAGGTGTTACTGTCAATATACCAGTAATTACTTCGTTTCGGCGAGTCCCATGATTTTATTTTTTTAACTGAGAAATATTACAAGTCAGAGGAATGATTTAACTCTTGACAGCATGAATTATTTTAGCCTTTATATCGTCACTTGTTATTTGAGAAAGTAGTGTGTGGTGTGAGGAAGAGTCGTTGCTGAGTAGAGAGAAAAGTGCCTTATCATGAGGGGTTAATCAGACAGATAAGTAGGCGAGACTGACAGACATAAAAAGTTCCCATCATCGCAAGAGACTGATCCAATTACACAGATAGCCAGCGTTGCCCCTCAGGCACACTCTCTCCCCTCTCTCCCCATCCCCATTGCACTCCCCATCGCCATCTACATCTCCCACCCACATAAACAGTCCCCCACCACCGTTCACATCTCCCCTCCACCCATACCGCCCCCTACCATTTTTCGTGTCTCCCCCCCAACACCATCACCCCCATCACCATTCACATCCCCCATTCACCAACACCGCTTCTCCAGCCACCCCTCCCACCACCCTGTACACTCTCTCGTCTCCCTCCTCACCGTCCAATACCCACCCACCCACCCAAGTACAGTAGCGTGCCGGATTGAGAGTGTCGTAGAATTAAATTAACACGGGGCGAGGGTACAGTTACGGTACGCTACTGACGACCGTGAACTGTTAGTGGTATTTTTTTTTTTTTTTTTATGTGACCGACTCTGGGCATAGGCTTCACAACCTGCTTTCAAGGCCCAGTAGTCCTCCTACGTACCGCACACCTCCACATGTCACCACTTCGTCGCTAACACCCACCGTCCATACTGAATACATGCTAGGGCTGTCTCATACGGGACTGGTGTATTGGTATTAGCGGGGGTATTTTTACGACATGTCGGCGGGTCTTCTGGTAGATCAGTAAAGTCTGCTTTTATGAAATTCAAATCCGTAAACTGTTCCCTGCTCCAGCGCGATTTGAACCCGGGTCCGTTAGGACTACAAGCCAACTCTCTACCGATTGAGCCACCGCCTCCCCCTAAATGGTAGGTTATTGGTGGTTTGGTTAGTGGGGTGTAGGAGCCAATATGATAACCCCTGTTATTATTCCTTTTATGTACCCTAGTTACTTAGTAACATTGTTTGATAAACCTTGCCATAGTCCTTTCACATTAACATGGCCTTGATTTTTTTTTTTTTTTTTTTACTTTCTGCAGCTTATTTCAAGTAGCCCAGCTGTAGAAGACAGTACTACGGCTACACATCCTTTTCATAGCACTTCTTCGTGACAAGCACTATATTCTAGTGTTACTCTCTTGGTACAACTCAGCAAGCACGACGGACAGATGGCAATTTTAGGCCAAGTTAGAGTAAAAAGGGTGTAGTGTATCATCTCTACCACTGTTATTATTATCGTTATCATCGTCATTTGCTAGGTAATCTCGTTAGTAAACCTTGTTAGTTTGCCATTGGAATCACTGTGGCTCAATGAGAACTCATTCTTCTCCCGACCACCGCCCGAGCTGTTTCGGTGGTAAGTCCCATCATATTAGACTATATTGTATACCGTATGTTCGCTCATTGTCAGGTCATACTGATGATATACAGGGAGTCCCCGTAGGAAAATGCATAACTTTGGGAAATTATAGATCAGGGAATTCTTAGTAAAAACTGTTATTTCAATATGGGTCAAAGTTTCAATCATTATGTAGCCACAAAAAAAAAAAAAAAAAAAAAAAACCTAATGGGCAAAATGATCTCCCTCACAATTCACCCATAAGGACACCAATAACTGCAGCTCTATAATGGTTGAGATTTGGACCAGTGTTGATATAGCAATTTCTCCTCACAGTTCCTTTATATAACATTTCCTAAAGTTATCTCCTTTCCTCCCGGGACACCTGCATACTAAGTCGGATAGCCACAGTCATACCCAACATAACACTTCCATTTTGACATGCACCCCTGTCAGTGCCGTAGCAGGTACTGTTCGAGATTGCAACACAAGTGGTATGCGGTGTGATTGCTATATTCCCATCCTAGAGTACATACCCTCGACCCTATAAGCGCCTGTTCACGATGAGGCCGGAATCGATCATTTTTTGACGCCCGTAGTTCAGACCTGTAGGTTGGACAAGAACGTTCATTAAACCACGTTATGGGTAAGTTGTTTCTTACTGCCAGACGTAATGTATCTGATGGTAAGTAACAGAATACCCCAATTGTTAACTAGTAACACGGAATGATTTTTGCCTTTGTCTTTACCTATATGCTTGGACAGTTCTAATTAGAATATCTCCACTTCTGACTTGCGTGTTAATAAGCCCAAGTCGTCTTACATAAAAAGCAAGGAGTAAGGAAGTAGTGTTTTTTTCCCTATGCAGGCAATATTTTTTCTTATGCGAGTAATGTTTTTTCCCTCTGAGGGTAATAGTTTCTTGAGCGGGAAACATTTTGTCCCTCTGCAGGTAATATCTTTTCCCTATACGGATCATTTTTTCCCGTCGGGTAATTTTATTCCTTTGTGGATTATAATTTTTTCTTATGCGGGTAATATTTTTTTCATATGAAAATAATTTTTTCCTATGGGGTAATCGTTTCTTTCCTATGGGATAATATTTTTATGCAGGTAATATTTTTTCTTATAAGGGTAATTTTTTCCAGTGGAGTAATCTTTTTTTCCTACTGAGTAATATTTGTTTCCTCACCACCCAGGGGAAAGTTCCACCCCACTTGTTCCACTAAATACTTCCACCCCACTTAGTAACATGAAGCGACCCCTGACTTCTGGTTGCAGGGCGTGTCATTGCAGATAATACAAGGTTAATAACACACTGTGGGACGTGATGCTGAGAGGTGTGTGCGTGCGTGATTGAGACCGTTGGTTTCTTACACACACACACACACACACACACACACACACACACACACACACACACATACACACACACACACACACACACACACACACGTCTGTTTTGCTTGCGGCCAAATCATCTATAAAGTCATGCTCTTGGCCTGATGTCGCGGGCGTGTCGGGGGGAGCATGAGAAAATTACATGAAGTTATGGGAGTACAGGACTTGAGAGAGAGAGAGAGAGAGAGAGAGAGAGAGAGAGAGAGAGAGAGAGAGAGAGAGAGAGGAATATCTATAATAGTCTGGGATAATTTAATGGAGATGGTACAACAGTCGCTACAGGGAGACAGAATTAACAGAAAAAGATAACTATAGCAAAGGAAGGAGTATGTATAGTTGTGAGTAAAAGATGGAAGAGGAGCATAAGACAGTATGGATCAGTTGGGTCTAGGATTGTGTGGGTAAAGTTGAAAGTTGGAATACAAATGTGGGCGATTGTGTGTGTGTATGCGCCAACGCAAGATCGTGCTAGAAGAGTGAGAGAAGAGTTCTGGACAAATGTAGAAGTGTGCATGGAAAAGTTTGGAAGGAATGAGATAGTGTTTTTGATTGGTGATATGAATGGTAAAGTTGGGAATGTGAAGGTGGATGGAATAGTTAGGAAGTGGGGTGTGCCTGCTGAGATAGATGAGAATGGGAGTGCGTTAGTGGACATTTGTGCTGGGAGGGGGTTGGTAATAGCCAATACCCTCTTCAGACATAAAATGATCCACAGGTATACATGGCGAGTGATGAGAAGGGTGGGTGGTGAACTGAATGAAAGGAAGGCAATGATTGATTATGTGTGTGTGGATGAAAGGATGCGAAGATGTGTAATGGATGCAAGAGTTTATAGAGGTTGGGGGAGTGGACTTTCTGACCACTACTTGGTGGTGGCCAGAATTAGATTTCAAGTAAGATGGAGGAATAGAAGAAAGGAAAGACGAGAGGAAGGAGTAATGGCAAGGAGAGTGGAAAGGTTAGAAGAGGATGAGAAAAAGGCAGAGTATAAGAGAGAAGTGGAGGAACGATTAGGCAAATATGAACTGGAGCAGATGGGAGACGTGGAAGGTGTGTGTAGGATATTTACAGAAGAAATATGTGCAGCATGTGATGTGGTGTGTGGAAGGAAGAGAAGACGGAGGGGGGTGCAAGGAACAGCGTGGTGGAATGAAGAGGTGAAACAGGCTGTGGCACAAAAGAAGAAAGCATACAATGAATGGATGAGAAATAGGGGCGTGGAAGAAGTTGAGAGGCGGAAGAGAGAGTTATATGTAGAAAGAAAGTGAGAGGTGAAAAGATTAGTAAGAGAAAGTAAGAAGAGAGTGGATGAGGAATTTGGAAGGAATTTGAGTGTTAAGTGGAGGGACTGTAAGAAAATGTTCCGGAAAGAGGTGAAAAGAGTAAGACAGGGTGGAAGTGAAGTTAGCAGGGGAGTGAAAGATAAAAATGGTAGTTTACTAGTGGAGAAGGGAGAAAAAGTGAGCAGATGTTGAGAACACTTTAAGGAAATGTTGAACGTAGAGGATGGAAGTAATGCGAGTATAAGTGGCTGGGGAATGGCTGGGAGAAGGAGGGAAGTGAGAAGACAGGAAGAAATCAGTAGGATAGAAGTTGTGGAAGCAATGAAGAAAGTTAAATCGGGGAAAGCCCCAGGAATTGATGGAGTGTGTGGTGAAATGCTGAAGCATGGGGGAGAGATAGTAGTAGAATGGATGTGGAAGATGTGCAGATTGGCCTGTGAGGAAGTTAGAGTCCCGGAGGATTGGAAGTCAGGTATAATTATTCCATTGTACAAAGGAAAAGGGGAAAAAGAAGTGTGTGGTAATCATAGGGGCATTTGTCTTCTTAGTATAGTAGGAAAAGTGTATGGTAGGATACTTATTGACAGAGTTAGAGAAAGAACAGAGAAATTAGTTGGAGAAGAACAGGGAGGCTTTAGGAAGGGAAGAGGTTGTGTAGATCAGATATTCATTTTTAGATCTTTAGTGGAAAACTTTCTAGAGAAGGGAAAGAAGTTGTATGCGGCTTTCATGGATTTGGAGAAAGCATATGACAGGGTGGATAGATAAGGATTGTGGAAAGTGTTAAGAATATATGGAGTAGATGGGAAGTTGTTGAATGCTGTGAAGAGTATGTACGATGGTGCGAAGGCTACAGTGCGTGTGGATGGTGAACTAAGTGAATTTTTCTCTTTGAAAGTTGGGTTGAAACAGGGATGTGTCATGTCTCCATGGTTGTTCAATCTGTACATGGATGGGGTGATAAAAGAGGTACAAGGTAGGGTAGTGGATGTTGGAGTGTCCCTGGTGAGAGAGGATAGTGTTTGGAAACTCCCTGTACTGTTGTTTGCAGATGATACTGTGTTGTTGAGTGAAGACGAAGGGGAGCTGCAAGGCTTGGTGGATGAGTTTGGGAGAGTGTGTAAGAAACGGAATCTAAAGGTGAATGTAGGGAAGAGTAAAGTGATGATCTTTGAGAGAGGTGAAGTCAGTGAATGTACAGCGAGGTTGAATGGTGAGGAATTGGAAAATGTGAGTACGTTTAAGTACTTGGGTAGTGTGATGAGTAAGGATGGAGGTTTGGAGGGTGAAGTGCTTGAAAGGGTACAGCAGGGAAGAAAGGTTGCTGGTTCTTTGAAAGCAGTGATAAGAAACAGGGAAGTGACCATGGAAGTGAAAAAGTCACTACATGACAGTATTGTGATACCAACTCTAACGTATGGAAGTGAAGCTTGGACGTTGTTGGAAGGACACAAGTCAAGGGTGAGAGCAGTGGAAATGAGTTATTTAAGAGGAGCCTGTGGAGTCACATGGAGAGACAGGCTGACGAATGAGAATATAAAGAAGCGTTGTGGTGTTGATGTGGATGTGATAGGAAGCGTTATGAGGAACACACTGAGGTGGTTTGGCCATGTGGAGAGGATGGAGAGTGAAAGACTGACGAAGAGAGTGTATGTGAGTGAGGTGGAGGGGGGAAGAGGGAGGGGGAGGCCGAGAATGAGATGAAGGGATGGGGTGGAAAGGTATATGAGAGAGGGGGGTGTGAGTTGGGAGCAGGGCAGTGAAATGGCGGGGGACAGGGAGACTTGGAGGCGATTTGTTTGTGGCCACCCCAAACGGGATTGAGGCGTCTGGCAATAGATAGATAGATAACTACAGAACTAATAAATAACAATAAAATGAGTGAGAGAGAGGTGGGGGTTGTCATGATACAGACGAGAATAATTAAAAGACGATGATACAGCAGGCACCACAGGAAGACAGATAAGCAATGGGAAGGATGGGAGGGGAGAGGAGGTGGGATGGGAGGAGGCTGGGTTCAATGGACGGGAGATTGACAATTGTGTGTGTGTGTGTGTGTGTGTGTGTGTGTGTGTGTGTGTGTGTGTGTGTGTGTGTGTGTGTGTGTGTGTGTGTGTGTGTGTGTGTGTGTGTGTGTGTGTGTGTGTGTTTCCAAGTTCAGTAAAAAATTAATTATTTTCCTGAGATTGGTTGAAAAGCTCTTAGAGAATTCAAACCATCTGAGAAAAGCTTTATTTCAGATGAGATATACTGTGTATATATATATATATATATATATATATATATATATATATATATATATATATATATATATATATATATATATATATATATATATATATCATCAGGCGAAATTCAGGCCGTTGCTAGTTGAGTCAGTGACTACATAATACGTCAACTCTGGGATAAGCTTCCTCATTCTTTCTTTTACCTTTGGCATTATGCAATCTCTAAAGGTGTGTTCAGAAATCTCGACTTAAAATTATCTTTATTCTGTCTTAGTATGGCAGGGGAAAGTTTTTGCAGATTTTAGGCCTATGGTTCCTTCTCTTTGTATAAAAGTGTTCATGTAGATGGAACCTTTCGTGTAAGGTAAGTAGGCACTAGAGGGAAATGAGGAGTAATTATAGTAATTAATGCTGCAACAAGAAGTGATTACTTCAAATAGGACACCTGCAGGGAAGGCAATGGCTGATCTTATCGGCAGTGTGTTGTAAGCGATTAGATGTCAACGGCAAACATTCCAGTGCATATTAGAAGTGTGCGTTTACAAAGAGGCAAGAACTCGACCGAACATCAACACTATCAGAAAAGAGAAGAGCATTCCAGTCTAATAGGTATGACAAAACCAGCAAAAAAAAAAAAAAAAATGCAGACGAGGAGAAGGAAGACATCAGGTAAACTAAAGATCCACGGCCATAATCAGATACGGAACTTAATAAGGTGAGAACGATAAAGAGAGAGACAGGCAGATAGAGAGAACAAATCGAGATAGATTGTCCCATCGCATTTTTTTTTTTTTTTTCGGGTGGGTGGGTGGGAAAGGAGGAAGGGGGATATGCAGGGGCGAAGGAGCGAAGAGGGGTTATGGGGGAAGCTGCAGGGATGAGGAGAGTAAGGTGACGAGTGTTCAATGGATAGCGAAGGGGGAGGGGAGAAGAAGAAGGAAGAGAGAACAGATGGGGGTGAAGGAAAGGATGAAGGGGTAGAGTGATGGGAAGAGAGGAGTGGAAAGGGGACAAGGGAGAGAGAGAGGACAGAGGACGAGTAAAAGGAAATGGAAGCGAGAGAGGGAGGGGACGAGTAGAGGAGAGGGATAAGGAGAATGGGGTACTTCTAAAGATTGCCAGAGTTTCCATGAGAGGGGAGAAAAGAAGGGAGATAAAGAGAATGGGGCAGAGGGCATGGGGTAGGAGGAGGACGAAGTGAGAGAGGGGAGGATGGAGAGGAAGGAAGGGGGCGGAGAGGTGTAAGAGGAGTACTGAGGAAGGGAGAGGGAATGGTTTTTTAACTTAATTCATCATCTCTTATTTATAAACCTGTATGTCCGGATTATATTGAACAGCCGACCTGCCATTGAAATTAGTGCAGTATACTTTTTTTTTTTTTAAATGCGAAGAAGAAGGAACCAAAGGCCACAAGCCCGCAAGTATTGTTCCTTCGAACAGAAAAATAAAATACAAGAGAGAGCCAAATTCAACATCCGATCATTTCGAGATGCCTGGACACACTGCGTTTGAAAAACTGGAGATCACAGGAAGCAGGAAACACAGACAGAAGACAATTCCAGAGTTGACCTGTTGCATAAATGAAGGACTGTGAGTAACGGTTAACTCTTGCATTAGAGGGTTGGACAGAAAAGGGGTGAGTTTGCTGCTAGACGGGTGCTACGTGCCCGTCATTGAGGTGGAGGAATGCATGCAGACAGTTCAGAGGAGCAGTGACCATTGAAGTAGCAATAGAAAAGAGATAAAGATACAACAGTGCGACGAAGATACAGAGGTTGAAGGGAGTCAGTAAGAGGAGGAGAGTTAATGAAACGAAAAGCCTTTGACTCCACCCTACTGAGAAGAGCTGTGTGTGGAGAGCCGCCCCATACATAAGAGTTGTACTCCTCACAGGGGCGGATAAAACCCCTGTATAGAGTCAACAATTGTGCAGGGGTAAAGAAGGAACGGAGTCAGCTTAGCACACCTAATCTCCTGGAAGCAGATTTTACAAGAGATGTAATATGATCTTTCCAAGATAAGTCCGAAGTAAATGAAACCCCAAGCATGTGCAAGGATGATGCAGGATTAAGCTGAATATTATTAAACATTAGTGGGTATACCTGTGGAAGATGTTCTCGGGTTGATGGGTGTAAAAACTGAGTCTTTGATGCATTAAAAACAACCAGATTATTTTTACCCCAGTCAGAGATACGAGCCAAGTCAGACAATAGGTGTGCCATAGACTCATCCCTTGTTTGTTGAAGTAACTGCTGAGTTGAACGTTGCGGGAACCGAATGGAAAGATGAAGGGTGGAGTCATCAGCTTATGAGTGGAAAGGGTTAGATGTACAGCTCAGAAGGTCATTGATGAATAAAAGGAAGAGAGTTGGTGATACGACAGAGCCTTGAGGAACACCACTATTGATAGATCTAGAAGAACGATGGCTGTCTACAACAGCGGCTATAGAACGACCAGAAAGGAAGCTAGGGATGAAAGCACAGATAGAAGGATAGAAACAGTAAGAGTTTCAGTTTGGAAATAAAGGTTTATGCCAGACTCGATCGAAAGCCTTTGAGATGTCAAATGCAATGGCAAAGCTTCCAAAGTCCCGAAAGGAGGTTGACCAGGAGTCTGAAAGGTAGGTGAGAAGATCGCCAGTGGAGCGTCTCTGACGGAACCCATACTGACGATCGGAGAGAAGGTTATGATAGGAAAGATGCTTTAAATTTTTTCTATTAAGAACCGATTCGAAAATTTTTGTGATACAGGATGTTAAAGCAATTGGACGATAGTTAGAGGGTTGGGAATGGTCACCCTTCTTTGGGACTGGCTGATTGAGAGCAAACTTCCAGCAAGAAGGAAAGGTACAAGTTGATAGACAAAGGCAAAGACTTTGCCTAGGCAGGGTGTAAGCACAGAAGCACAGTTCTTGAGAACAACAGGAGGGACTCCATCAGGCCATTATGCCTTATTAGTATTGAAGCCTGTGATGGCAGAAAATACATCAACTGAAGAAATTTTAATGTCAGGCATGAGGAAGTCAGAGGGAGGAAGTGATGGAGGAACAGCACTGGAATCGTCTAAGGTGAAATTGGAGGAGAAAGTCTGAGCGAAGAGATCTGCTTTATCAGTAGAAGAAATAGCTACAGAGCCATCATAGTAGAAAAGAGGAGGGAAGGATGATGAGGTAAAGTTGTTAGAAAGGTTTTTGGTGAGGTATCAGAAGGAGCGGGAAGAATTCGAGTTGGAGAGTTGAGAGCATTTAGTAGGGATGAATTTATTTTTAGCAGAGCGAAGAACAGACTTAACACAATTCCGGGCAGAAACGTTGAAAAGATGTGATTCAGGGGTGGGTTGGCTCCGGTACCTTTTATAGGCCCTCTTCTTGTTGTGGACAGCATTAGAACAAGTGTGATTAAGCCAAGGCTTTCATGTATTAGTCAAAAGGTGTGAAAAAATGAATTTTATGCTTCTATGCCCGAAAGAATAACCTCCGTAATGCACAAGGCACACTCAGATGGCTCCCGGCCATGGATGCAACAGTCATTCCAGGGAAAATCAATGAAGTACTGCCTGAGGGCCTTCCAATCCGCAGCTCCAAAGTGCCACAGACGACACTTCTTTGGAGGGTCCACAGGCCGTACCAGAGCGATAGGGCAGGTTAAGTGATAAGGTTGTGATCGGAGGAGTCCAACGGAGAGAATAGATTAACAGTGTAAGCAGAAGGATTGGTTGTAAGGAAAAGGTGAAGTATGTTGGAGCTCTCTCCAAGGTGGTCAGGGATGCGGGTAGGGTGCTGTACAAGCTGCTCTAGGTCATCAAGGATAGAAAAGGTGTAGGCTCGTTCACCAGGTGGATCAGTGAAAGGAGAGGAGAGCCAAAGGTGATGGTGAACATTGAAATCTCCTAGAATGGAGATTTCAGAGAAAGGAGAAATGGATAGAATGTGTTCCCTCGTAGAAGTAAGATAGTCGAACAATTTTTGATAGGAGATAAGTAAACAGCACAGATATATTTAGTCAGAGAAAGACTGGAAAGCCGAAGCCAGAGTGTATAGAATTCAGAAGAATCGAGTTCAGGAACACGAAAGCAAGATAAGTCGTTGCGTATATATACACAACAGCTACCTTTGGCTTTGAAATGGGTGTAGAGAAGGTAGGAAGATACAGAAAAGGGTCTGCTATCGGTTGCCTCAGACAGCTGAGTCTGAGTTAGAAAAAGAAGATGAGATTTAGAGAAGGACAGGCGGTGCTCAACAGAGCTAAGTTAGAGGAAAGGCCGCGAATGTTGCAGAAATGAAGAAGAAGAGAGTCAGAGAGTGGTTCTAGGCAGCTCGAGTTGTCACCGGGAGAGGGGCGGAAGGTGGGGGCATTTATGGTCCCCCCGCCCCCGGGGACTCCGAGGCCATGTGTTGAGCTGCCATGATTTTTATTTTTATTTTGGAAAAGGAAGTGTAGTGTGTGCTTTGCATGTAGTTTGGTGTTGATAGTTAGAGAAACTTGTATTGGAGAGCATGCTGGCCTACTCTCTGTGTTACTGAGACACTGAAAAAGTTCAGCAATGGGGGATGGTCGGGGCCTAGTCCCGAGGGCTGATGAAACGGGAGCTCCAGCTCTCCCTATCATCAATTTTCTATCCACCTTGGGAGTGCTGCCATGCTCGACTGGTGCTATATTTAACTAGCTGTTATTTTCCACTTATATTTTTCTTTTTATATATTTTTTTTTAAATAACAGAACAGAGGAAGGAAAAACAAATGAATAAAAAAAAAAATTCATGCACCAGATTACTGGTGTCCTCTGTTCACAAAATATCTGTAACAGTTAAACTTGAACAGCAGTAGGTTGAAGTTTGGAGGGAAACTACTCTGGGGAAGCGAGTTCCAGAGAGATGTAGTTCGGGGAATGAAAGAATTCTGATAGGCAGAAGTTCTGCAGTATGGCTGAGTGACATTCCAGTCATGAGCGCTGCCAGCTGCCTGTGTAGCACGAGGGAAGGCATGGAGAGGTGGCACCATGAACGCAACTTCGTCTGAACATTTGCTATAGAAATATCTGTAAAATAACTCAGGGGAGGCAACATTCCTTCATACTTGTAGGGGAGGTAGTTTATTAATAATAGCAGGGTTATTCATAATTATAACAGCTTTGTTCTGAATTTTGTCTACTTGTTTTAATGCAACCTCTCCACATCCACTCAACAAGGGTGAGCAGTATTCAAGCTGAGAGCGCACATGACTTATAAATTATAACTAATTGCTTGTCAGTGAAGAAGTTACGAACTCTGTACAATAATCCAAGTTTCTTTGAGGCGGTTTTAGCAAGTGATCTAACATGAGAGGTTCAGCTGAGGGCATTGTTAAGCGAGACGCGGAGAATTTCAATACTTTTGGAAATGGAAATATTTGTAGCATTGAAGGTAATATACGATTCTGGCAATACCTGTCTATTAGTAGATTGTATATATTTAATTTTACTATCATTAAATGTGACAAGGTTATTTTGTCCCCATTCACTGATCGTGGATAAGTCTTGATTTAAAGAGATGGCTGTACTGAGTTGAGAGTTAGAGATATATTTAACAACTGACTTTGGCTTTGGCGTTGTGTATAATTGTGAGGTTTATATTCCAGCAGCTTTTTTTTTTTCCCCCCCAAATGTTATCTTATTTTTCCTCTTTCTATTTATACTTTTTTATAAGCTTCATAGTTTGAAGGTTATGCGTCATCCCATGTTAAATTTGTTCTCTTTCACGCTTAATATATATATTTTCTATTTTTTTTTTACTGCCCATGTTCCTTTGCTATTTCTTACCTTTATTTGGTTTTTATTGGTGGTATTCCCCATCTCAGAACCTTTTCTTTTTTCTTAGTTTCTTTTTGTTACTACATTGTTTGTCTCACTGTCCATTTTTTGTGATGCTTATTTTTCTGTTATCTTTATTTAGTATTTGCATTATGCCTCGTCCAGATTTTTTTTTTTTTACCTGCTTTTTAAAAATTAATTTCTTTTCATTTTTGACTGGCCATATTTCTTAGTTGTATGCTTTTATTTAAGTATTCCTGTGAAGCATCATCGTAATTAGTTTTTACCATTCTTCCTACTTCTTTTATTTTCTTCCTAATTCTGTTTTTCATTTTTCATGTTTCTTTGTTTTTCCTTTTCCTTACATTTGTAGTGTCCGATATGCCCCCATCCCCAAGCTTTTTCTCTTTGTTTCATTTTATTTTTTTATATTTTACATTGTCTATTTACATACTTAGTTTTGTTTATTTATTTATTTATTCGTTTCTTTATTTACATATTTGATGATGTTTTATCAATAATTATTTACATATTTAATTTTATTTATTCTTTTATACTTATTTACATATTTATCTATTTACATTTATATAAATTTATGTACATATTTATTTGTTTACAGATTTATTTATTTATTTATTTTTCCCTGTTCATGGTCGTTTGTTACCGTAATTAGTCTGATTTCTATTTTCAGGTAGCCTTGCCACGTCAATAGTATTATGTCCTCAGCTATTGTTACTGCTTCTGATCCTTATTTTTAGTGTTCATTTTGTACCCCAGTCCCCTCGACAGCAACACCTGGGCCACCTAAACATTGCCTCCTCAGAATTACTGCTTTTCAAATTCCTCTGCTGATCATTATGTGTCAGACACGGAGAACCGATAGCCTCTCCAAGACTGCTTGGATTTCTACCTGATGAGAGAGAGAGAGAGAGAGAGAGAGAGAGAAATGAATTTCCCTAGCTAGGCTTTAATGGATCACATAGCCCCGCTAGGTCACGATAGAGCGTTATCTTTGCCAGCAAAGAAGCTACCCGGGCTGGGCACGAACTCTCGAGCCTTCGGTCTTGAGTCAAGCGCTCTACCACTGAACCACTCTGTCCCCAGAGAGAGAGAGAGAGAGAGAGAGAGAGGTGGAGTCTGGAGAAAGAATTCATTCAAATCCTCGTGTCTATTTGATTCGACCACGGGACGATTAATTGTGACAGCACTAGCGATCCCAGATTCCAGTATTCATCCTGAGTTAAATACAATCACTTAACGTCAGCTGGAACAAATCACTAAAGACGTTACGGTGAGAGAGTTTATCGTAGCTTCCGCCTTATTTCGAAGCCTAGGATCTGTGCAGTGAGAAGGCGTACAAGAGTGTTACTGGTTGCTCCACTCGTCAGCTCCGCTCCGAAGGCTCACACCCCGCACTTCCGTAGTCCTTCCTTCTTCCCGTGTGGCCAGTGCTAGCCGGCTGAACCTGGCGTTATTTATAATATTTTTTGCGTGGTAAAAAGATAAGAACCCCCCCCCCTCTCTCTTTTTTTTTAAACTGATACCTGCTTGTGGTTAAGGTTAAACGAAACTGTTACTTGTTGCTTCACTCGGTCAGCTTCCTCTCTCGCCAGTCATCTCTCATTTCCTTGTGGGGAGTGCTCTTGCCGGCTAAGTTTGGCGTTGTCTATAAGATTTCTCACGGGGCAAAAAAAAAAAAAAAAATACCGATATTTATTTGGAGCTGCTATTACTAATTCCATTTTCATTTTCAAATTAATGACGCTCAGGGAATGGACTAGTGATATTGCTGAGTTGCTGACTATTCGGTATATAGTTTACCGTAATCTCGTTAAGTTTTAACTAGACTCCTAGACTGTGTAAAGTAATTATTGACCGCAACAGTGTCCGTTAATGGGGAAAACTGTGTGATGTTCTGTGTTGTTCTTATTGGGAAACTGGTGATGGCAATCGTAACTCTTCTTTAACGTGAAAAGCGAATGTGATATCACGTTAATCGTTGTTATATTTGGGGAAAAACTATCATTTCAACATGGCTTTGAGGTACTGTAATGGAACTAATGACCACAGCTGTTTGTGAAAGTGGAAAGCTTTGAGTGATACGAAGTACTTTGCCGTTATTAAAAGAAAAAAAAAGGATGAACAACCTCAGTCGATGTCAGTAGTGTGGAAAACAATTTGATATTATGTTGACTTAATATAATTACTGAAAAAAGCAGCATCTGCAAATTTCACCGGTGTCAGTAATGGATGTGTAAAAATTGTGGTAATGTTATCGCGGTGTAAATTAAGGTAATGAAGGAAGACAATCGGGTGTGAAAGGCAATTGCAGTGTTGATGTAATGGCTGCCTGGGTATTTGTGTGCCCAGCGGAGTACGACTAAGATAAAGCAGGTAGATGTAAAGTTGTTGGATGGACTGCGCCGCCCTTTATGTTGTACATTACAACCCCTCCCACCTACCCCCTCCACCTTCCTCCTCCTCCCTCTTCTCTCTCTTCCCCACACGGTCCTCTTCCTCCCTTCCTTCATCCTTTATCCGCCCCCCCAGCTCTCTCCCCTCCCTCATCCCGCCTTCCTTGTTCTTTTCCCTCCAGCCTCCCCCCTCCCCCTCCAGCCTCCCCCACCTTGTTCTACTTCCCTCCATCTGCCTCCTTATTCTCCTCTCCTCCAGCATTCCCCTCCTTGTTTTCCCCCTCCAGCCTTCCCTATCCGTGTTCTTCCCTCTCCAGCCTTTCTCTCCTTGTTCTCCCCTTATACCTACTCTCCTCTTCCTCCACTTCTCTCACGATTCCCCCATCATCCCTCTCTCCATTTTCTTCAACTCTCTCCCCTCCCCTGACCTTCTCATTTCCTTGTCATGTTTCTCCCCTCTCCTATCTATCTGTATCTTCTCATCTTTATTTCAACTTCACCTCCTCCCTCAGCACTCCTCCCACCATCTCCCGAATCCATCTAACCCATTTCCTTCCTCAACCTATCCTCTGTCACCTCTTCCTACTTATATTTACTTCCCATCTCCTTCTGCTCGCCAGATGCCTCAATGCCCCGCTACGATTTATCCTCCCCAGCAAACTGCACTCCCCAATACCACTGGCTCCAGCCAAAGGTAAGTGTGGATGCTTTTACACCCCATTGTTACCTCTCTCCATCTCTCTTTTTCTCCCACCTCACTTCTCTTCCTATCTTTCTTTATTCTCCACCTCTTTGCCTACTTTCCACCTCTAGTTTTTCCTCTCCACCTCCTTGTCTACTCCCCCTCTTTTCTTCACTCCCAACTCTCTTCTGATACCTTTCCCCACCTCTTTATATCCCAGTCTGTTGCCTCTCCCCATCTCTTTGTTTCTTCCCAGCTACCTTAACTTCCCACCATTATCGAAGCCAGATAAAGGGAAGTGTCCATTTGTGCACTTGATTCCTAATGAAAGAGTTACTTAATTTTCCTTACGTTTATTCCTAATGAAAGGGGAAAAGTGTAATGATTTCTTTATAGTTCTTTCTTCGTTGCATCTTGTCGTGGGTGTCAGAGGGTACCATGCACCATATCATTATCAGTATATCTTGAGATATGAGGCACTAATTTACTACATTGTTATATACTGTTTGTCGATATTGAAGATGATGTAAGAGAGATGTTCGTAACCTTTTGATACTTATGGAAGCTATTTTTATGTTATCATGGTAAAAGCAACACATAAGAGAACATTTCATGCTGATTGTCTGTCTTATTTACGCAAACTGTCTCAACATTGTACCGGACACTGTTGTTCTTCATATATTTTATTTTATATTCCAATTTATGGTTCCCCTCCGTCCCTGTAGAGAGGAAGAATAAAACTTGATGATAGTGATGATGTTATTAGGTACATGCATGTAAGTTAATATTATGGAGTGAAAATAAAATCGGTCAGGAACATTTGCAAGGGATCCTTCAAAGAGCACTGGCTAACGGGCTAGTGTGGTCCTGTGAAGTAATACCTTTGACTGTTAATGATAACGGATTAACGGGTCTCTCTCTCTCTCTCTCTCTCGCTGGTTCCCTGCAGCAGCTTTACGCCACAGTCTATCTTGTTGCCACCACTGTATCGCAACCCACTTTATTAGTCATTATTTTTTTCTAGTTATACATTCATTTATTTCGCAACTTTATTTTTCATTAGTGTGTGTGTGTGTGATTAATGGGAGTCAATTATGAGGTGCTATTTTGCCTTTGGACTTATCGACGGGTGATAACAAACGACTCGCGTGTGTTGTGTTCATAATTTTACATCTATTGATGCATCGATTTTATTTATGTGGCATTTTGACCTACATGACTGGTAATGAAAGTAGTAATCAGGAAGTTTACACACACACACACACACACACACACACACACAGTAAACCATATTTTTGCGTATCTATTTCATAGCGTATTTTCTTTATTTATATGTATTTGGCGGGAGGGAGAGACTTGCTGAATTCCAGAGTGTTATTTTGAATCTACACCGATAACATGAATTTGAGAGAGAGAGAGAGAGAGAGAGAGAGAGAGAGAGAGAGAGAGAGAGAGGAGAGTATATTAAAACGGTGAACCTGACGGCAGGTTGTCACCAAAGTAGCAAACTGACCCACAGGGGGTATGTTATTAGTGAGGTCATGGTCTGTATTACCTTCACTTGTTTGGGGAGGGTGGGAGTGGGGTGATGATGATGATCATGGAGGTGGTGGTGGTGATGGTGGTGGTGTGGTATTAATGTGGTGATGGTTGTATACCTCATACCAATTAATCTGGCCAGGCATGTATGGCAACACCGTTCCTGCCAAGATTCTGATTGGCTGGAGGTGTTTGTTCGATTTCGTTGTTGTTTAAACCGATACTCTCTTTAATATCAGATGTGATACTTAGTTTCTCGACAGTACAATCGTCAAAAGCAATAAGAAATCCGATATATACTTAACAACAATGAAATTTTCGTAGGAAGATAGAGATATGAGTCAACACAGTATTATAACAGTCCAAGTCAAGGTCAGCATTCGAACAATTCCTTTAAATCTTCGACACCCCATAATATACAGAAAATTAAGGAAACCTGATTAATCTAAGCGTTGGTATAACACACATTTAAATTATAAGATCAATCCGTACTGTGATAATAGAGGAGATATAATGAAATAGTTTTCCTTTAGCCTACTTTGATTTTAGCGAATTTTTCAAACCTCCCTCCCCGCAGAACTCGTCTTTTCATTAGAACTTTTAATTATTCAGAGTTGTGACACGATTTAAGGGTGCAGACTGATCTTATAATTTAAATGTGTGTTATACCAACGCTTAGATTAATCAGGTTTCCTTAATTTTCTGTACAGTATATTATGGGGTGTCGAAGATTTAAAGGAATTGTTCGAATGCTGACCTTGACTTGGACTG
The DNA here is from genome assembly GCF_032717465.1 of Coenobita brevimanus. NCBI lineage: Eukaryota > Metazoa > Arthropoda > Malacostraca > Decapoda > Coenobitidae > Coenobita > Coenobita brevimanus. The sequence continues at coordinate 40,616,955 of NC_136977.1, forward strand.
TTATAATACTGTGTTGACTCATATCTCTATCTTCCTACGAAAATTCCATTGTTGTTAAGTATATAACGGATTTTTTATTGCTTTTGACGATTGTACTGTCGAGAAACTAAGTATCACATCTGATATTAAAGAGAGTATCGGTTTAAACAATAACGAAATCGAACAAACACCTCCAGCCAATCAGAATCTCGGCAGGAACGGTGTTGCCATACATGCCTGGCCAGATTAATTGGTATGAGGTATAGTGATGTTGGTGACGATGAAGATGGTGGTGGTGTGGTGTGGTACTGGTACTGATGTGGTGATGGTAGTAATGATGATGACGATGATTAAGTAAAGTTCAGCTGCGAGAGATATTTTGCATTATTAAGAAAGTCTGATGGCGATACGAATTAAAAAAAAATACCTTGATGACGAGTGGACAGGGAGCAATAATGAGCATAGTTTATTACTCATACGAGTATATCTGGTGTATGTATCCGACTCAGGGCATTAGCTAGCCAGGATTTATGATTTAATTCCTTCAGTTCAAGTACTAATCTTGATATGTGTCCAGGTAGTGAGGGGGTAAATTAATACACCTAACACCTTCACTTTGAATAATCTTCTCAAGTTAAATAAAGTCGACTGGTGATAGCAAGAATAAAATGCAAAAGACGTCATCGGGCTTAAGGGTTAATGTGTTGAAATGTCCGGATCGGCAGCCAGTTTCTCCTCATGGAATTTGTACGTGATACACGAAAGATCAGATGTTTTATTGTACTCTTAAATCTCTCAAAACCTGATTATAGTCGCTGCGCACGACTCTGAGGTTGTCATTATCGTACCCTGGCAATCTACCATTCAAAAGTGCGTCCGATTTCGTATCATATTATACACGAATCATATTATTATGCACGAATAATATTTTATACACGAACATACTATACAAGGATCACATGCGTTTCATATTAAACACGAAGTCATACGCACTTTTGAATGGTAGGTTGCCAGGGCACGATAATAACAACATCAGAGTCGGCGCCGCGTCTATAGTAATAACTGTAAACAGTTTTTTTTTTTTTTTTTTCAAAATATATATTTCTGCCACCGAAGGACGACTTTACATTACTGAAGTTATATCTCACCCCCCCCCCACTTCTAAATATCTCCCCCGAACAGAACTGATCGAGCAAGTTTATCCTGCTTTCTTAAAGTACATAAATATGTTTGAAAGTGTTACCTAAAATATTCCATACGCGAAAAGTATCAAACCTTTAAGGTGGAGTAGACACAAAATCGACCGAATATTCAGCTGCAACAGAAAATGAAAGTCTTTCGGTAATAAATCTAGTTAAATTCATTATATGAGCACTGTAATCAGAATAATAACAGATGCCAGCTTGCTAACTGACCAGTTAAATGATGAGCAATATCTGATCAAGTTGCAAGACAAATTGGCCGTCTTGAAGTAATAAATGGAAGTGAATTAATAGGTAAACATTGTAATAAACCAGTCATAAGTATCAGCAGTTTGACAGGCCAGCCTTGTGATAAACCACACCTAATTAGTACCGCACCATGCTTTATAGGAACCCTCGAGGCTGAATATAATTGTCTGATGTACGTACCTAAAACATAGACAAAGAACGAGTTATCTTACTGAAAATGTTAACAGAAGATAATTTCAAATCCCGTCACCATCAAAAGTCTACCCTTGTGTTGAGCGAAATTATTTGACGTCAGCTGTTATAAAATTAAAAGAACGTCATAGCACTGGAGGAGTTAAAATATTTCAGAATTTTCTTTATATATTCCATTTTGTCCTAGTCTCCGGCGGGCATTTGGATGCTGCCTCTTTCTCTGCTCCCTTCCCTCATATCTTGTGCATTCCATTTGACCGAATACTCCAAAGGTATTTATTTACCTAGGTGATGCTCCCCCTTCCCTTGCCTACCCACTCCTTCCATTATAGGCATTAGTAGCACAATACGTAATAGTTAGGGGTATTATATAATCATAGCACAATATGTAACACTAGCACAGTATGTAATGTCTGGTGCATCAGGAAGAGAATCACAAATCATCCCATGGCCCTAGACGACAAAGAATGTATGATGTACAGTATGTCAACACACGATTAGCTCACGTGTCGGAAGCGCGCCAGACGCTATACACACACATACATTCACACATACGCACACACGTTAGCTAGGCCGGAAGCCCGGCAGTAATATACCCAGAAATCGGGTGCAGGGAGTCAGAAGAAAACTGGGAGGCATTAGTGAATGAGATGGAGTAGAGAACAAATAGGAGACTGGGGAGGGTAGGATTAACTGTTACTGACAATCCTGGTCACGTCACTCTGTCCATCACATGAACGATGTAACTGTGTCACAGTAAAACCCCATAACCCCTTAGTGTCTCTACCTCACCTCACTTACAATACAAGATAGATAGAGGGGTCAGTGAGACAGAGAAAAGGCCTGCCTCTAAAATATACACTCTCCACGCTATCCAACGCCTCACAAGTTTATATGGGCAGCAACAGTAACCTACGATCATCTACGATACCCGGCATTGGTGGCAGCGATTCTCTATAATATCCACATTATTGACACTGATGGCACCTACCTACCTGGCTACCTACCTACCTCCCTATCTACCTATCAACACCTTGTCATTGTGTTATTTCTGTGCTTGTTTATGGTTCTCTCCTCTGACCCGGTGAGGTATCCCTCTTGGTGTGTGAGGGTTGACATGCCTGAATATATTTCGCCTCCTCTGACTCATCCCCTTTGAACGTTATTCTCTCTTCTGACTCATCTGTGAGCCATTCACCTCTTCCTCCCCTCTCTCTCTGCCCCTTCCCATTTCCCAGCAATTGCCCCTTCCTCTGCCCCTCACCTCGACCTCCCCACTTCTTGTTTGTGGTTCAAGCCTTGTCTATGACTGTAATGAAATTTCTTTATGTGTAAGGACTAAGGCGCTTGCAAATTATCGGAAGCACTACTCCCTCCTGCTCCCCCTTCTTTCATCCTATTCTGCCCTTCTATCCTTGTCTCTTCCTCATAGAATATTTATGTTAGTCACCTGCCCTATAACAAACGATCTCGTATGAAACAATAGATCTGTTGCTGTTTTGCTTTACTATGTACTCCCTTGTATTCCTCTGTGCTTGTTTTCTCCTCTGCCCTCCGCTGGTCTTCCCCCTCTCCCGCACCTCTCCTCTCCTGCCCCTCCCCCCCTCCTGCCACTCCCCCTCTCCTGCCTACCGCCTGCCTCATCTAGCTTGTGGTTCTTCGCTTGTGTAACTCGGCGATGAGACTACCTCGTTATTACGTCACTAACGAACAAGTCGGACTTAGTGTGTTAGGACTGACACTCCTGAGCATTTGGCAAGTCGGCTCTGTGCTCAGGTGAAGGAGCACTATATAGTCAACGCTGTGCACGGGGCATAACAGGTGAGAGGGAGGGAGGGGAGAGTGGAAGAGTGAGGGAGATATATAGGAGGCGAGGAGAGAGGAGTTATTGGAGAAAAGAAAAAAAAAACAGTTAAGAAAGAACAGTCCAAGGATAATGGAAAGCGAGAACGGAGAAAGACAAGAAGGAGAAAGCAGACAGATAGCTACAGATGTATAGATATAAATAGATAACATAGATGTGCAGATAGATACGTCAAGTGATAGAGACGGGGCGGGACTGCTTGGCTACCGGTGGGCCGAGAGAGAAAAGAGAGGGAGCGGTGGGGACTGGCTCAGTGTGTGGTGTAATAAATTAGTGTGAACATTGAATTACACATACAGGAGAGAGAGAGAGAGAGAGAGAGAGAGAGAGAGAGAGAGAGAGAGAGAGCGTAAAAGGCTTGATACAGAGTCGTTTCCTGGTGAGTTTAGAGGCTCCTTGATATCTCTTCCTTAGTGATTTATTATGTATATTACAACTTAAAATTCTCTTCCTTATTTGTTTTATCTTTTTTCACTGTAAGAGCACTCGTACTAGCAGCCGATAAATAAGAATCAAACATCCAGTGACACCTAAAGTCTTCCATGTTGACAAATATAATGGCGCTTTGACCCGTCTAAATTTTACTTATCTCGGTTGTGTGGACTAATCTTCTCATCTTTTGTTGTTGGCGTTCGTATCGTAACAGGTATAAATCTCACTTGAGAAAATGTTAAGGTACACTCGTGATCACTAATCTCTGACCAGAGAGTTAGCCAAAGTCGTGGCCAGGCGTAGGCTACACAGTCACACTCCACCATCGTTTCAGAAAAGGTTTAGTGCTTCAAAGAACAATTTTCTAAGCATCACTGAAGCACTTTTGTTTCACATATTATATTATTTTCTCAAGTAATATTTGCATGGTAAGAAATAGACAAATTTGGTCGTAGCTGTTATTTTTAGTCTATAATGAGTGTTTGATATTTGAATTTCATACTGTTTTATTAATCTATTTTTTATTTCACTGACCTATTTCTTGAGGTGAGCCTTTAACCGAGCTGTTGGTAGGTGATAGCAGAGAAATATCAACGAGTGCCACAGCAGCCGGCATTCACATGACATATTCAAAGTAAGAGTGCTTTATAATACTTATATCATTGACAAAAATTTACTATTACTATTAATTTGAACTGAATGTTTTTCTCTAAAGATAACAGGCCCCGTTGCCCATAGATATAAATAAGCCTAGATGCCACAAGACACTATTTTGGATGCGTCTGCGCGGCCGCCATCTTGGAACGGTCGAGGCAGACGATGCCTTGTTCCTGACGATGATCAAAGCTGACCACTATTTACCTAGAAATGCCTTCCCTCGTGCTACACGGGCATCTGGTAGCGCTCATGACTAGAATGTCACTCAGTCATTTTGCAGAACTTTTGCGTATCAGAATTCTTTCATTCCTCGAACTGCATCTCTCTGGAACTAGCTTCCCCAGAGTTGTTTCCCTCCAAATTTCAACCCACAACTGTTCAAGTCTAACCGTTACAGATATTTTATGAACAGAGGACACCAGTAATCTGGTGCATGGATTATTTTTTTTTACTCATTTGTCTTTCCTTCCTCTGTTCTGTTATTTATTAAAAAAAAAAAAAAAAAAAAAACAGCACTGTGCTGCTTTTGGGTGTAGAAAACGTCGGAATATATTTACGGTGACACCGATAGCACGAGCGGCTCAGCTGTCTGGTTATGCAAACGTCCCTCAGCTGCCTCTCTATCCTCCGAAAGGAGGATGGTGGGTTGCAGAGGGGAAATTTAAGCCTGCAGTCCACCGAGTTCACGTTTCAGATGAACCAGGAACCACAACCACTACCACTACAACAGCCACCACCATAACAACCACCACCACAGCTACCACCACAACCACCACCACCATCACCACCACCACCACCACAACAACAACAACAACAACAACCACTACCACCAGCACCACATCCACCACCACAACCACCACCACCACCACAACATCAACAACATCCACATCCACCACCATAACAACAATCACCACCAAAACAACAACCAGCACCATCACAAAAACAACCACCATCATCACAACAACAACCACCACCATCACAACAACAACCACCAGCACATCAACCACCACTATCACAACAATAAACACCACCAGAAGAACAACAATAAACACCACCACAACAACAACAAAAACCACCACCACCACAACAATACCGTCACTACAACCATCATCACCACAACAACAACCCTCACCACAACAACAACAACAACAAAAACCACCACCACAACAACAACACCGTCACAACAACCATCACCACCACCACCACCACCACCACCACCACCACAACCACCACCATCACAACAACCACCACAAAAATAACCACCATCACAACAACAACCACAACAATAACCACCACAGCAACAACCACAACAACTATCACCACAACAATAACCACCACAGCAACAACAACAACCACCACAACAACAACAACCACAATAACAACCACAACAACAACCACAACAATCACCACAACAATAACCACCACCACAACAACAACCATCACCACAACAACAACAACCATCACCACAACAACAACAACCATCACCACAACAACAACAACCATCACAACAACAACCATCACCACAACAACAACAACCATCACCACAACAACAACAACCATCACCACAACAACAACCATCACCACAACAACCACAACCACCACAACAACAACCATCACCACAACAACAACCATCACCACAACAACAACCATCACCACAACAACAACCATCACCACAACAACAACCATCACCACCACAACAACAACCATCACCACAACAACAACAACCATCACCACAACAACCACAACCACCACAACAACAACAACCATCACCACAACAACAACAACCATCACCACAACAACAACCACCATCACCACAACAACAACAACCACCATCACCACAACAACAACAACCACCATCACCACAACAACAACAACCACCATCACCACAACAACAACAACCATCACCACAACAACAACAACTATCACCACAACACAACAACCATCACCACAACAACAACAACCATCACCACAACAACAACAACCATCACCACAACAACAACAACCATCACAACAACAACAACAACCATCACCACAACAACCACAACCACTACAACAACCACAACCATCACCACAATAACAACCATCACCACAACAACAACAACCATCACCACAACAACAACCACCATCACCACAACAACAACAAACATCACAACAACAACAACCACCATCACAACAACAACAACCATCACCACAACAACAACAACCATCACCACAACAACAACAACCATCACCACAACAACAACCATCACCACAACAACAACAACCATCACCACAACAACAACAATCACAACAACAACAACCAGCACCACAACAACAACAACCAGCACCACAACAACAACAACCAGCACCACAACAACCACAACCATCACCACAACAACCACAACCATCACCACAACAACAACAACCATCACCACAACAACAACAACCATCACCACAACAACAACCATCACCGCAACAACAACAACCATCACCACAACAACAACAACCATCACCACAACAACAACAACCATCACCACAACAACAACAACCATCACCACAACAACAACAACCATCACCACAACAACAACAACCATCACCACAACAACAACCATCACCACGACAACAACAACCATCACCACGACAACAACAACCATCACCACGACAACAACAACCATCACCACAACAACAACAACCATCACAACAACAACAACCACAATAACCACCGCAGCAACAACCACAACAATAACCACCACTACAACAACAACAACCACGACAAGAACCACTGCCACCACCAGTGCAACAACCACCAACTCAACCACCACCACCACCATAACAACAACAATAACAACAACCAACACAACCACAACCAACACAACCACAACCAACACCACCACAACAACAACCACCACCACCATCACAACAGCAACAACGACAACAACCACAAAAAACATCACCACAACAACCACCACCACAACAATTACAGCATCCACCGCCACCACCAACACAACCACCACAACAGCAACAACAACCACAATTACCACCACAACACTTCCATTATAACCACCTTCACAACAACCACCACTAACACAACAACAACCACAATGAACACAACAACCACCACCACCACCGACACAATAACCACCACCACCACAACAACAACAAAAATCACCATCACCACCAACACAACAACAACAAAAATCACCATCACCACCAACACAACAACAACAAAAACCACCATCACCAGCACCACCGCCACAGCAACAACCACCACTACCACTACAATAACTACCATCACCACCACCACAACAATAACCACCATCACCACCTCCACCACAACAACATTCATTTTCATAGTCTGAATTCGCTCTAAGAAAAAGCCCCACTATTACATGCTTGATCGCTCCAACATGGCGGCCGCACAGACGCATAGCCGCTGTACTGAAGAATGGGCGATGCGGCATCTAGTCCTATTTATATCTATGCCGTTGTCAGCCATTGGGAATGGTTGTCCTATTCCTACGCGACTCTTAGCTGCATGCCCCCTCTGGTCAAAATGTGTGCCAGTTAATGCCGTTAATTCATAAATAATTATTACGATATATATGATGCCAATACCCACATATATTGTCACATTTTTTTCTATCTATCTATCTATCTATTGTCAGACACCATAATCCCGTAAGGGGTGGCCATTTGACTCATGAGTTATTTGTTTTACAAAGAGGGACACTAACCCTCCACCAACCCACTTGTTGACACGTAGGAAGCACGTATGGTTTGGTTATATGGTTACCACCCAGTGCTGTAAATGGTGTCTTGGCTTACAGGAAACCATTTGGCTTTGTCACTCAATGTAAAGCCACCTGTAATGGAAAGAAAAGCAATAAGAAGTGACGGGAAATATGGGAGAAATAGGAAGAGAGGAGGGCAGGCACAGAAAAAGAATGATAAATGCTAGGGAAGAAGTAGGCAGCACTACATCAAGTGAGTGGATGATGGTCGCCACCACCTACCACTATACTTCTTGGAAACTGCTAAACTGCAGACTGATTGAAGAATGTAGGCCCCTGTCAATAAACACAGATTATTATATTATGGAGGAGAAACCATAAGAATATGGAAATATCGATGATATGAGGAGTAGTTCGCTTCAGATCACCTGGTTACAGTTCTTTGCCCCGCCCACTAGTGCGGAGGCTGTGTTCTAATGCGTGGCTCGTGTGTGGTCATAACACTGCCCGCCACGCGTCCCTGGTCAGAGATTAGTAATCATGAGTGTACAAGCGTAATTGATCCTAGAGATGAGAGTACATAGGATATACAGATAACAGGAAGACTATGCCTAGGACGAGTTTGTCTGTTGGAAAAACGACTAATTCCAGTAATTTCTTACCAACGTGTAAGGGAAAGTATTAAAAGGGAAGGGCTGGTCAGGTTGTTTTGATTTTCCAGTCATTTGTCTTTTTAACCGTTTGGCTTTGGTATGTTTCTGTGAACTGAATGATCCTGTGTGGCATTAGAAGGAAATTCGAGGCTATAATTCACGAACAAAACTGATATCGACATCGGTTTCTAGCTTCCCCGGATTTCTCTACCCTTATTATGTTTGCTGTAACGAAATACCAAGTTAATATTTCATTGCTAAAGGGTAAATACTCTCTACCGTGCATTTATTTAATTATTTATTTCTTATTTTTATATATATTGTTAGTGTGTGTACCTAAATAAAATCCATGAGAATGTGAAACGACATAGTTAAAAGTAATCCGATATAAGGAGGAGCTATTCAGTCTCGAAAACCCATTGGTATACGCTCCCCACCTCCTTCAAAAAAAAAAAAAAAAAAAAAAAAAAAAAATCGTCCAGGAGAGCGATTTCTCGTGTAGTTATGCGGGAGAGAAGATGGCTTCCTGATCGGGATTTCAAGGAGGAGGGGAAGGAGTGTGTGAGATGATGGGACGTATCTCTTGAGCTTAAGTTATCCCAGGCACTCATTTCTTAGTGATTGGTTTTGCATATCTTAACCTGCAACTGTGGGTGTTCTCCTCTTGCCTCCATGATCACGTTATTGCAAGTCCAGTCACTTTTTGTACATGACTTATAAATACCTTGTTGAAATGAATAACACCTAAATATCATCCTGTACAAGATAACGTTAATATATCTTTCCAAATAGTTTCAGTGATATATACTTGTCACCCTCTGCACTACAGGTATAGTTGGGCCACTGCTGAACAACTACAGAGAGATAGGCGAGCTTATCTACAAGGCGTGTTCGATGTGTGTAAGTGCCTCTTTGTAGGTCAGAGGTTCCTAAGCTTTTCCTGGACATTCCCTACACTTGCCAGAAATGTGATGATTCCCTCCAAACCACTAAAAGGAAGAGTTCACTCCCCTCTGAACGTTACTCTTAATAACTCTAGATTTCAGAGTTACTTGCCCACATTTGGTGGTACTTTATAACGTGTAGCAGTAAGAAATATACCGGAATTATGAAGATTTTTACAAGTTTTGGGAATGTTTTATAGATTTTGCACTTTTATTAGGATGATAATTGTCTCATGGCAAAAAGTCTGACCTTATCTATAAAAGACAGACTAAAAGCTAAATAACATTTTGCCAAAAATTTCCAGATTTGCAAGCTGTAACACATCAAAAAGGTTTTTTTGGTCAGTATGGCCTTATCTGTTTATTCTGTCTCTCCCCGGAGTGTTCAAATTTCCCCCCAGGGGATAATTCCCCCTAGTGTCCAAATCCCCCCCCCCCACCAGGGGATAATTCCCCCTGGTGTCCAAATCCCCCCCCCACCAGGGGATAATTCCCCCTAGTGTCCAAATCCCCCCCCCACCAGGGGATAATTCCCCCTTGTGTCCAAATTTTCCCCAGAGGATAATTATTGCCAATGTCCAAATTTTCCCATAGGGGATAATTCCCCCTAGTGTCCAAATTTTCCCCCGGGGGATAATTCCCCCTCCCCCTTCCCCCATATGGGAACTCCTTTTTGGTGATGAATTAGCGGTTATTTGTCTACCTCCAGTTGGCCTACAGAGAAAGGCTGAAATATCTTGGATTAAACTTTTGGCCTCGTATTGTGTGTTCTCACACGAGGAATAACCTGGCGGATGCAAAAATAAATTGGTAGTTGAGAAGTGTTGGTCAGTCTAGTAAACCCACGATAATATGGTTCGCTGTCACAAGAACTCACCGCCTCTTTCACCAGGGTCCGTCTTGCGAAAGTTAGAAGGCAACATTAAAGACGATGCAGAGGAGAATACTGTAGAAACTGCAGTAGCAAGCATCCTAGTCAGACTGGCCGGCCTACTCGTGTGGAACGTGTGGCGTATAAATCAATGGGCTTGACGCCTTGCGCCCTCGTTATTATCAGTTTTAAGTTTCACCCGCGCCCAAACAGAGGCATAAGAGAGAGAGAGAGAGAGAGAGAGAGAGAGAGAGAGAGAGAGAGGAATGAAAATAAAAACACTCTTAATGGAGATGTATTGACTGGAAATCCAACGAAATTTCTGAGTTCTGCCTTCGTAAAAGCAACACTGGCTTATTGCATTACAGTTTTTTAATTTAGCTTCACCATTACTAACCCCCTCCCCCCAAAAAAAATGCATTTACTCAGCAGTATATGGTGTTTGATATTGTGAAGTGAAAGCTCATTGTGCATTTATTTATTGTTCAGTTAATGTGTGTGTGTGTGTGTGTGTGTGTGTGTGTGTGTGTGTGTGTGTGTGTGTGTGTGTGTGTGTGTGTGTGTGTGTGTGTGTGTGTGCATTCACCTTTACTGAAACTAATAAGAAGAAAATCTGATCTTAAAGGTTTTGTATTAGCTCGGTGTCTGAAAGTACAAGGAGGCAAAATATAAAGTACTGTACATTGATTAATTGTTGTTAATGTGTTCTGATTTAATATAATCATCGTGCCACAAGTAGAGACCGAAAAAAAAAAAAATGGAAGGAGATACATTAGTTTCATATCCGAAAATTTATGGAAGCATTTCTAGAGTACACTGATTTATTGAACTGGTATATTTTTAATTAGTGTGTTCACCTTTAACTACAGAAAAAAAAAGTAAGAGAAAACATGTGAGCTAAAGAGCAACGCTAACACACACACACAATTATATATATATATATATATATATATATATATATATATATATATATATATATATATATAGATAGATAGATAGATAGATAGATAGATAGAAGAGAAAAAAAATTTAGAGAAAAATCTTATTGAGTTTAGCCCATATGAAAGATTTACTTACGTGTTGAAGTGACGTGTTTTTATTTAGTACATTTACCCCATCAGATGGTAAATGCCTCTTTTTCGGTCAGGTGTTTTGTATATTATGCATTCCATTTCAAGATGATTTTCTCTTACATTTTTTTTCTTTTTTTCTTTTACTCGTTCTCTTTTTCTTTCGTTTTTCTCATTTCTTAACATCAACTTCTACCTAAACCTGTGCTGTTAGAAAAAAATAAAACATGAAATATAATCTCAAGTACTACGGTAATACCATAATGAAGAAGATTATATTGCAGATTACTTTCATTCAGTTACATATTTTTTTTTTTCTGTGCATTCAGCTTTTCACACACTGATAACGGCATAGAATGAAAGATAGTTGAAGCAGATTGACTAGCTCGAAATTTAGAAACACGAAAATAATAAAAACTTAGACCTTATCAGAGAAATATTGACATTGCGCTGGGTCCGTATTCTCGTCGGCCAAGGAAGCTCCCTAGCATTTCTTCCTTAGCATTTATTTTTTGATACAACTAGTTAATGTCAATTTGTGTGTTATTTATGCTTTGGTGGAAAGACTACAAAGGGATGAAAATAAGGCAGAATATAAGGGAAGTGGAGGAGCGATTGGGTAATTATGAACTGGAGTAGATGGGGGACGTGGAAGGTGAGTGCAAGATATTCACAGAAGAAATCTGTGCAGCATGTGAGGTGGCGTCTGAGGTGAAGAGAAAACGAAAGGGGGTGCAGGGAACAGCATGTTGGAATGAAAAGGTGAGACAGGCTGTGTCACAAAAGAAGAAAGCATACACTGAGTGGATGAAAAACAGGGGAGTGGAAGAACTTGAGAGACGGAAGAGAGAGTTATATGTAGAGAGGAAGAAAAGGGTGAAAATATTAGTAAATGAGAGTAAGAAGAGAGTAGATGAGGAATTTGGAAGGATTTTGAATGTAAAGTCGAGGGAACGTAAGAAAATGTTCCGGAAGGAGGTAAAGAGAATTAGACAGGGTGCCAAAGAAGTTAGTTGGGGAGTGAAAGATAAAAATGGTAGATTACTAGTGGAGAAGGGAGAAAAAGTGAGCAGATGGAGAGAACACTTTAAGGACTTGTTGAACATAGAGAATGAAAGTAATGCGAGTGTAAGAGGCTGGGGAATGGCTGGGAAACCTAGGGATGTGAGAAGAGAGGAAGAAACCGGTAGGATGGAAGTTGTGGACGCAGTGAAGAAAGTTAAATGGCGAAAGCCCCAAGAATTGATGGAGTTTGTGGTGCAATGCTGAGGCATGAGGGAGACAGAAGTAGAATGGACGTGGAAGATGTACAGATTGGCCTGGGAGGAAGGTAGAGTCCCAGAGGATTGGAAGTCAGGTATAATTATTCCCTTGTACAAAGGAAAAAGGGAAAAAGAATTATGTGGTAATCATAGGGGCATTTGCCATCTTGGTGTAATAGGAAAAGTATATGGTAGAATATTTACTGACAGAGTTAGGAAAATAACAGAGGAATTAGTTGGAGAAGAACAGGGTGGTTTTAGGAAGGGAAGAGGTTGTGTAGAGAGATCAGATATTCATTAACAGATCTTTGGTGGAAAAGTTTCTAGAGAAGGGAAACAAGTTGTATGCGGCCTTTATGGACTTGGAGAAAGCATATGACAGAGTGGATAGACAAGGATTGTGGAAAGTATTGATAATATATGGAGTAGATGGGAAGTTGTTGCATGCATTGAATAGTATATATGAGGGTGCTAAGGCTGCAGTGCGCGTGGATAGTGAACTGAGTGAATTTTTCTATTTGAAAGTTGGATTGAAACAAGGATGTGTCATGTCTCCATGGCTGTTCAGTCTGTACATGGATGGGGTTATAAAAGAAATACAAGGTAGGGCAGTGGATGTTGGAGCGGTCCTAATGAGAGAGGGCAGTGTTTGAAAACTTGAGGATGACGATGATGACGAAGCGAAAAACAAGCGAGTAGGAAGAGAAAAGGAGGAGGATGTGTTTTTGACGAGCATTGCCTTCATATCACGATTCTGTAGCTTGAGGTATGGTGATGGAGGAAGATGGATGATGGGATTATGAGAGAGAGAGAGAGAGAGAGAGAGAAAAAAAAAAAACATAAGAAGAGAGGATAACTGCAGTAGGCCGGTTGGCCCATGCTAGGCAGCTCCTAGAAGAGTAACTGAGCTACTAGAAGGAGATAAGGATAGCAAAGAAGAAGGCTCTCCCCCGCCCTCCAAACCCTCCAGCCGAAGCCGGCAGGAAAAAGGCAGAAAGAACACCACGCCGCATAGAAAAACTGGCGTGGACATTTTACAGGAAAGTGTGAAAGGAGAATAGAGACTATCACAGTGTAACCTGAAAAGGAAAAATTATGAATTAGTATTGGTTATAAGATTTTCTTTTATCTATATCCACTCCTTATTAGTCATATGCTTATCTAGCCTATGCTCGAAACTCTCAGTGGAAGAGGCAGCAACTACTTTACTAGGTAGCTTATTCCATTCGTCTACTACTCTATTACCAAACCAATTTCTACCTATTTCCTTACTGAAACGGAATTTTTCTAGTTTGAAACCATTATTTCTAGTTCTATCCCTTATGCTCACTTTAAGTACCTTGCTAATATCTCCCTTATTTATACCCTTCATCCACTTAAACACCTCAATTAAGTCTCCCCTTACTCTACGCCTCTCTATCGAATGCAGACTTAGTCTTTTCGCTTGCTTGGTTTGTCTGCCTCTCTCTGTCGACAAGGTATGTTGAAACTTAGGGATGGAATGGGGTGAGAGAGAGAGAGAGAGAGAGAGAGAGAGAGAGAGAGAGAGAGAGAGAGAGAGTCCTCACTAAACCTGCAGTTATTCTTCTTACCGGCCTCCCTCCCAAAAAAAAGCACCAAAGAACACCTAACTTGGGACGTATTTTCAGTAACTTAGGATATTTCGTAACACCAGTTATTTGGCGATTTTTTCAAATAATACTCTTCAATATTCTTTTGTGAGTTACAGCTGAGAATTTTAGTCGATTTTAACCATTCTAAAATGACAAAAAAATATAAAGGTGTAGTATGAGAGAAAAGAAAGAAAAAAAGTGTCGGAAAGTTACCTGTGCTAATTACAACACGCCACTGGACTATAGATCTTGTCAGTCCAGCACATTTACTCGGGAGAAATATGTAGGAGTGACATAGAACACATCAGCTAAACTTAATATCAGGTCCGCATAAAAAATTAATAACAAGTGCAGTTTGACTCGATACTGAATACACTTACGAACATGAATTTCGGACGTGACAAACTTTTCGTGTATGCAAACAATACATTAAATCAGTACCACGCGCCAACCCCGCATGGACACCCAGTTTATGAGACACGAATCACAACACTGTCCACACAATAGGGTATAATACACCTCGTATCATCAGTGAATGCACACAGATAACACCCATATAGCACCAATGCACAGAAACGGGTATTGTGAGTCAGTGGCCACCTAGATATAAATGAAGCACGATTTCTTTCAATAGTACACAAGTCTCAGGAATCCGTATCACATCCAGGCAAATAGAAATTGTCCAAACGTGCACTGAGAACCACAGATTTTGAAATAGGTATTATATTCCTCCCCAGAACAAAATCTTCACTCATAGGTACTCGGAAACATTTAAAAGACCATGCACGATTGATCTAGCTATACACTTCCTCTGTACATATTGATAACGTTGCAGGGTTCGGAATTCACCTAACTTAAACTTCAACACAATATCTTGAGTGTGTTGGTACCTGTTGTCAGTTCCCATGTAATCGAAAAGAACAGATCATGTAATTTCCAGCCACAAAAATAACCACTTCAGATCCTTAAGTTTTCCCTAAACTGCACTTCAATATTCCTTCAGCCCACTACAAGCTACGAGTCTCTAGTTTTCTTACATACCCATATAGTCCCACAGCACAATCCTAAGTACGCCTACACTCTACATACTTACCCCTGCCAGTCACTACAGACCCCAGCACACCCCTACCAATGCTCAGTAAGTTATCCAACACACACACACACACACACACACACACACACACACACACACACACACACACACACACACACACACACACACACACACACACACACACACACACACACACACACACACACACACACACACACACACACACACACACACACACACACACACACACACACCTCTACATCCCCCCTTCACACAGACACACGCCATCACACATCTGCACACCCCTCCATGCATCACACACCCTTCCACACATATACACCTACTTAAACACTCATACACCTAAATACATACACAGTCTCTTTTCTCATCCCTGTATACCCTTCCACACATCTGCACACACTTCGACACTCATACAGTCTCTCTCAACATTCTTACATTTCTACACATCCCTGCACATTCCTACACACATTACCACAACCAAACACATCCTTACATCACCCCACATCACCCCCGGCCGCAACTATAACTCACACTAATTCCAAGGGCTGGCTGCCTTGAAGTGAGATGGGGAGGGGGACGAGAGGGGGCAGAGGAGGAAGGGAAAGGGAGTGGGGCAGGAGGGGGCAGGGGGGAAGGGAAAGGGGTAGGGGGCAGGAGGGGGCTGGAGAGGAAGGGAACAGGAGAGGAGGGGCGCAGGAGAGAGAGACCGAGGCCAATACAATTACTGGATAACATCAGCGTCGGCCTGGCTGTTAAATACTTCCCCTTCAGGTGGTAATTTTCTCCTGTAGGTTGGTCAGTGGTTGCTTTGTTCATGCGGGGTGTGAATATTCACCACCAGCGTTCACTTCCATCCCGAAAAAAAAAAAAAAAGGAAACGAACTACTGGTGAATTATAAACATGAGATGTGTAATACCTCTCTCTCTCTCTCTCTCTCTCTCTCTCTCTCTCTCTCTCTCAATGTAATACTGAGGCAGGAAAAATGTCGGGTATATATTAAACATGTAATATGAGTATTCATCTCACTGTTTCTGTTCACTCCACAAAAACTAATGAAAAAAGAATTACAGTCATCCCTGTTCACTCCTCTCTTCGCAGTGAAAAGCTATAGAAAAAAGGCAGGTATACATTACGTGTAAGACTTGTATATTTCATTTCCGCCTCTCCTTTCATTCACTCTGTGCAATAAAACAAGATGATAACTGTATCCTTTGTGTTTATCTCAGACGTATCTGTCTACTGCTATTTTCTTTTATATACAGCGGGGGATGGGGCCTGAGGTCTAAGGACATATTTGTTCATGCGTTGGTTAGCTAAGCATTTTTTGAGAGGAGCCAGTTGATGATGACTGGCCTTTATTCATTCATCTTCATAAAGACGTAAGGAAAGTATTGACTAAAACACACACACACACACACACACACACACACACACACACACATAGATGTAAGTAGATAGACAGATATCGGTATGTACTGCTTGGAGTCTTATGTATTCATCACTCACCACTCCGCTCACGCCTTTCGCCGAAAAAATAAAAAAAAAATAAAACGTAAGTGCTTATTTCCTTATCTCAGAGCCGCTTCCCACAAAATTTTAGCGCTGTTCAAAATATTCACACTAATATTCCTGTAAGACTGGAGGGTACTGCTAGGTTTCTTCGGAGTGTTTATTTAAATAATTATTTGTTTATTTTGCTCTTTCTCATATTATCCCTCATAAAGTTCTTCAAACCCTGTATCATGATCGCCTACCTTCTACCACTAGCGTACCATCTTCGCTGAAAAAGGAAATTGCATTAAAGAAAATAATACGTTCTTTGTTGAAAGTAGGTATGAGATGTTTGTGTTATACTCACTCCATTCTTTAAAAATAATATCATGAGAGGAATTGCTAAGTAATAATCCCCTCTGTTCACTCCCTCTTTGTACAAATAAATAAATATTCATTCTTTCATCACCTAATCCAGTGTCCACCCATGAGGCGCGTATAAACCCGGGGCTAGGCAAGTTGGTCCTGACATTTAAGATGAGAGTGACTAGCCTCACTCATCCTTGAATGGCATTATGTGAGAAGTAAACCCCAACCACCCCTTCGATATAAACCTGCACTGGCTCAATGCGACTGGAGCGCCTTAATTGCCCACCAAGCCACCAGGCGCTATAATTTGGTTATATGGTTACCACCCTACGTAGTAAATGGTTTCTTGGTGTACAGGAAACCATATGGCTTGTCAGTGTAGTCATCCGTAGACAGAAAGAAGGAGAGAGAATGAAGGAAGGAAAGACAGAAGAGGAAGGACGGAAAGCAGGAAGGAAGAGAGGAAAGGACACGCATCCGAGAGCAGCACTACATCGAGTGAGTGGATGGTAAGCTCCCCCACCAACCATAAATTTAAAAAAATAAATGAATAAAAAAAGAATGAAAAAAGGGTATGTATACTGTGTTACCTTAAGTTATAATCGCTCACGTCCATTTACTCCTGTTATGAAATTAATAACAATTAAACGATAGACATCTACTGTATGTTTTGCGTAATTAATGATCAGCCATTTTTTTTTCTCCCATCTACTTCCAAGGAGAGAGAGAGAGAGAGAGAGAGAGAGAGAGAGAGAGAGAGAATCGGATTGGTGATGATGAACGGGAGAAAAGGAATCCAGTAGCGCTTTCCTGTGGCTAAGATAAGGGTCGGCCATTTACCAGACTCATCCATCACTTCAGCCATCTTGCTCATAATCAGTCATACTTTTTTAGGCATTGATAAGTGTTCACTGCACCAAATGGGTGTATGCGTTGGGCCGAATTTCGCTCCCTGCTGTTGGACTGTTTCTTTGTCCCTTAGAGGACGTCTCTCCGGAGGTATAGACTCTCGTAAAATCAAATGGGTTTACTTGGGCTCGTATTCTCGTCGCCTGAGAAGGCTCCATACCACTTCATTACTATTGACTTATTTTTGGATATGGGTGGATAATATCCATTTGTACAGTGATTCTCAAACTATGGGTCGCGACCCAAAGGTAGGTCGCGAGAGGAATTTTGATGGGTCGCAGGGACATAGAATACGTCTAATGCTTTCAGTGTATTTTATGTACTTAATTGAAATTGTAACTATCCTTATTACACTATTAGCATATTCAAAATAACTGCGATAGGCTATATACCGGTTACTCTCTCTCTCTTTCTCTCTCTACTCCGTGGGTCGCGAAGTCTTGAAAAATTCCACATGACTACAAACACTAAAAAGTTTGAGAACCGCTGCTTTAGTACGTTGTTTACGCTGAGTATGGTTACATTAGAAGGATTTGTATTGCACTGAAGAGGACAGTAAGATGTAAGAAACAAAATGAATCGCATAGGAAAAGGTGTTAGGAAATTTTATTTACCCGACAAAAATACGAATTAAAGAAAGCTGTCCTCAGGTTACAGGGATTAATAGGAAGTGTATGTATTCACTTCACCTCGAGAATGTTATTGTCTTTCCTGAAGTAAATATGATCGCCTGGTGATAACTAGAATCTAATAAGAGATAAAATACATTCTCCGTCTGAAGTGGTTCGCCCCAGTCTCCGCGAGAAGTCTTTTCTTAGATGGCAATAATTGTCAGGCGGTCGCAGAAAGATGGATAAAACGATGTCATTTTACAAGAAGGGTTGTTAAACGCGAATATCCTGTGATACAATTTACAGGCTTCGCAAGACTTTTTTTTTCTTTTCTTTTCTTTTTTTAAGGGAGAATAAATAAATAAAAAAATGCATTGATACGTGAGAGAGCATGAAGAGGAGGAAACGATGAAAATAAATCAAATCCCACCGTGACTTAGCACGACCAGAGTTTGACCTTGGCCTCTTGGTCTGTGTACCGTATATTCGATAGCTTAAAAGATCTCGTAACACTTATTTTTCTGCTATTTATTGGTTTGTTACACCTCAGTCTCACGACTCCGGTGCGGTATTTTTAATTTTATTCTTTCTGTTGTGTGACTATTTTAGTGATTTTAGATAATACTGCTTGTAATGAAGAAGTTAATGACGGCTATTTTTAACATCCTTCAAAATGTAAAATATCTCCTAAAATTGTCGAAAAGCAAGAATAAAAAACTAAAACAATTACGTCAGTCGGATTCAAGGGTAACAGAGATGTAAAAGCATACAAGAAGATTTTAAGGTGATGTATACGTAGTGAATCGCTTGTGAAAAAGTGCGACGTAGCCTCTCATGCCACTTAGAACGCGGTGCCATGCTGGAGTAAATAAACCAGCCGAGTTAACCAGTGCAATGAGTCTACTGTACAGCAGAACACACCCACAGAGATGGATAGGGATAGGGTAGGGGAGAGGCTGGGAGGTTAGGTATCGTAGGGTGTGGTGGGGTAAGTAATCAAGAGTCGGGATGGAGGGAGGAAGGATGGGGTAGCGTAAAGCAAGGTAGGGGGTAGGGTAGGGTAGAGAGGGGCAAGGCAGGATAAGGTAGGGTAGGTGGTGGTGTCAGATTGAGAGGGTGGAGGTACAGGGTAAGGAAGGGTATGATTGGGGGGGGGGCAAAGGAAATAGAGACGGGCAGGGCAGGTGGTGGGGAGGAGGGGCAAAAAGTTCAGTTAAAGGTAAGGTAGGCGATAGTTGGATAGGTCACAGTAAGTTAAAGTAGATGATGATGGTAGGGTAGAAGGGCAGGGATGTGTGGGGTAGATGGTGGTGAGTGGGTGGTAGGAACAGGGCAAGGTAGATTGTATGAGGGTTGGGGCTGGAGGAGGAACAGACAGGTAAAGCAGGGCATGGCAGATGGTTACT
This sequence comes from Coenobita brevimanus, assembly GCF_032717465.1. Lineage (NCBI taxonomy): Eukaryota > Metazoa > Arthropoda > Malacostraca > Decapoda > Coenobitidae > Coenobita > Coenobita brevimanus. Next base: position 40,637,515 of record NC_136977.1, read on the forward strand.
GGGGAGGGGCTCAAAGAGGGAGAAGAGAAGCGACAAGGAAGTGTGGGGATATGATACGAACAGTGCATGGTAAGAAAGACAAGGTAAATGGAGAAGAGATTACAGGGTAGGGTTAAGAGGCACTGCAGAGTAGGGTGGGTGGTAAAGAGTAGTAAGAAGCAGGGTAGGGCAGGCCGGTGCAAGGCATGGCAGGGCGGGGCAGGGCATAACAGGGCAAGGCAAGGCAAGTAGATGATTGAGGGTGGGGGGGATACAGAGGCACAGGGCAGAGCAAAGCAGGGCAGGGTAGGTAGTAGTAGTGGTGGTGTTTGTGGCGGTGGTGATGATGGATAGCGACAGAAGCATTAATAACCAGAGCTTGTCGGGTCTTGCGCCATCACACACACGTTAACAGGACCGATAATTGTTTAAAGGCCCAAGGCTGACTGAGCACGTATGGGGGTTTAGAATCTCCCCACGACAGGTCTAGATTGTGCTGTTTACTTTTACTTTTCACCGTGGATGAACCCTGGGCTTAAGTGTTTATCAATAGTGAGATAAGACAGACGAAGTAATGAATGAGTTCGGAATGAAGTTTGTTAGGTATCTGGCTGTAGAGAGATAAGACTGTGTTGAAGAGAGTGCTGTTATTTCGTTGTCAGATCAGAGAACACCTTCTCTTAAAGTAATAGATACTTTGTATGTATATGGGTGTTGGAGACTGTTTATAAGAGGGGAAAATTACTAATATCATATTTCCCCCCGCCAGATTCAGCGTCAAGCAGTAGCTAGCTAGCTAACTAGATAGATTACCTGATTGATTGGCTAATGGACAGATAGATATAATTCTATCTATCTATCTATTGCCAGACGCCATAATCCCGTATGGGGTGGCCATTTGACTCTGAGTTATTTGTTTTACAGGGAGGGGCACTAACCCTCCACCAACCTACTTGACACGTAGGGAGCACGTATGGTTTGGTTATATGGTTACCACCCAGCGTTGTAAATGGTTTCTTGGCTTACAGGAAACCATTTGGCTTGTCACTCAATGTAAAGCCACCTGTAACGGAAAGAAAAGCATTAAGTAGTAACAGGAAAGATGGGAGAAGTAGGAAAAGAGGAGGTCAGGCACAGAAAACGAATGATAAAGGCTAAGGAAGAAGTAGACAGCATTACATCAAGTGAGTGGATGATGGTCGCCACCACCTATCACTAAATTCTATGAACTTGCAATACAGTGACGCTTTATTTCACTACATTCTTGCTAGTCCAAGACAGTTATTTATTAAGTTAAGCTTAGGAAAATACTCTAGTTTTAAAGGAACTTGTGAAAGTCTTATCTAAACCTTTCTAGTTTCCTGATCCAAATAGAGCTGTCTGGAGAATGCAAAATTTAAACAGAGCTGGATGTCATTGTAATAAAAGGAATAAGAAGTTAGTAATGCGATAGCTACGTCAGCGAATCGATCAGGGCACGGAAAAAAAGAAAAGAAAAAAAGATCAGTTGCCTGTCTTATTTTATTTTTTCCTCCAGGAAGGACAGGAAAGCAGAGTACAGACTAATCCACTTGTTTCTTGTTCCTCTTTCAAAGCAGATCCTATTTCTTCCCAAGTATATTTGTTCTTCTCCCCCCCCCCTCCCCCCAAGAAAGCTACAAGTGGGGATTTGACTGTAAGTTTGTGATTTCGGGAGCTGCCTTGCAAATGATCCGCGTTGCAGGCCTCGTGATGAGAAGCCGGTGCACTGAGTATACACGGTGGGTGAGGATTCGATGTCGCGGGCGTATCAATCACGGCACCGCTAATACCACCACGCAATGTATCTAGGCCAACAAGATGAAAGTGTGAGGTACAGGAGGCGGCAACAGTTGTGTCGCCTCTCTTGTTTTTGTCTGCGGACTTCGTGAATCAATCTGGTGAAATAATTGCAAGTGCCAGGGATGATTTATTTAGTAACGTATCAGAAAACTATATGTGTCAATAAAGAGAGAGAGAGAGAGAGAGAGAGAGAGAGAGAGAGAGAGAGAGAGAGAGAGAGAGAGAGCAGTATCATTAATGTCAATTGTTACAGGTTGCCGGTACTGTTTTTCATAGTCGACTGAAAGTAACACAGAAGAGATTGCACAACTTTTGACGCCAACTGTTTACAGATCATGTAGCACACATTTCTTAGGTATAGGTGGGATTAGACGATGTTCCTGTTATTATTGTTAGTACCAGATTAGTGTATGTTATGGTATGTTATTGTATGTCATGTTAGAGTAGCGTCATGTTCAACTCGGACCTGTAACGAGTTCATGAGTATGCACAGACAGGGAGAAACGGTCGCCTGCTATTCCACTAGGTCAGCTTCATACCTTCGCTATGTCAGTTACTTTTCTCCCTGGCGTTATCATACAAAAGAAAATTATATGTGGGCAAAACAACCGACTCTCTCAGCTAAGGAATATAAATCACCCGAACGGACGAGAGAAATAAATGAGGTGAAATATTATATAAAACTGTCCCCGACTGCATGGCTACTGAAACATGACACACAAGACCGTTTCAAATCACTTCGTCTCTAGTTTCAAAATGTAAAGCGTAGGTGGAGCGATATTTTTTAATACTTCGAATAATTGTGTGTTACGTATCTGTTGTAGTGCATCTTATACGGTATATATGCTCTAGTGATACTTTGCAATCAAGGCACGATAACATGTGTGGTGGCGAGTTACATATTGTAAGAGATTGAATTCTTAGGCTGACGGTATTTTTTATATTGTTAACTCAGATTCCTGCGACTCACTCTCGCCTGGGGAAAATCTGTGTTAACTGAAACAGAACACTAAATTCGTCCGGAAATGAAAGGGTTAACCTGGGTAAGTGCTACCGGAGTAGGAAGTACATTACGCGTTACATATCTATTACACTGCATTATGTACGGTATATTGCAGTACACTTTCGTAATCTGACACTGGATATGCTGGGTGACTATTTCGTTATTAAAGATTTCACTTTTGTATCATTACCAAAATCTGCAAAATACTAGTGGATTAAAGACAAGAGTATAATGCGCTTATTTAGTGACCATGTGGGCATTAGTGATTGCGGATTCTCAGGCAGTTAATAAGGTATCTTTATTAGTATTAACAGGAGTAAGAGCTTGCAGATTAAAATCAGACATTATGTAATGTGTCTTACGTAAGTATTACACTGCATTATATGTACGTTGATGAATTATTGTATGTAGCTACAGTGTCGTTATCGTACACATTTAATATATCTGGTAGTTGAATCTGGTTATTAAACATAGTACCCTAGTTTTAAATACACTATTATTATTAAATACGATAGTAATGAGTATATTTAATATAATATCTATATAATAGGACTAATGTAAACTCCAACCCTCTCAAAATTCTCTCTTGTATTAAAAAGAAGTACTAAACAAACCTTGTTAATGCCAATGTGCCTTAATAAATCAAGGTGCCTCTATCTTATCCCCACAACACACCACAACCACACATCACACATCACATGTCATAACACCAACACACACACTGTCCCAGCACCACACACCACACCACACTCATCCCTATACCATAGCGTCCGAAGACCCAATATCACTAAACTACACACACACACACACACACACACACACACACACACACACACACACACACTGCCGCTACGCCACACACCACCCTCACCCCTACACCTTAACGCCTGAAGACCCATTACCAATAAACAAGGCTCCACATTATTGCACCACACCAATTGGCCACCTACTTAACCCTTGAACAAAGAAGCGTTGTTTTACTTCATATCAAACTTTAAATACATAACATTATCAGTTCAGTCGATTATTAGTATAAGACAGAACAATTAGATATTAACTGATATGCAAAACTAGAGAAAAACGAGCAAAATGCTTCATAACTTAATCATATTATCTACAAAAATAGAAGTAAAACAAGCACATTCTTCACTTATATCAAATCCAAATTTAAAATTCGTATTGTAAAACAGTAGTTCTAGTAACACTATAATTAATTTTCATTTAAAAGTACTACAAAAAGTAGCCATAATTATTATTATTAATACTGTACCATAGTAAGAAAATTTGCACCATGTCCACGCCACAGTATTGTTGTCAGTGCTCCAGTAGGCAGCATAAGTGTATCAGGTGCTCATGTGCAACAAACAGGTCGCCGTGTACATACTGTAGGCTGGGACCTTTCTGTATGAATGTGTTAGGGAATCACAGCCCACCAGAAGCGGCACTTGACCGCTTCCAACATGGCAGGCGTCAGATTTGTGACATGGAAATTAATGGGGCGATCACTGATAATATGCACGATCACACGGACATGCGTGGTGGTGAAAGACCCCGTGGTGAAGTGAGGGATAGGGATGGACGCCAAGATGCGAGAAATATGGAAGCGCTGGGTGGGTTAAATCACCATGGGGAAGTGAATAGTAGTGAAGTTGGGGGTGAGGAACATCATGAGGTTTATAACAGAAATGAAACTCAGGATGAAGACCGCCATAGAGGAGTGCATGAAAGAGGGAATCATCCAGGTATTATAGGTCCTCAGAACGGTAATGACACAAACAACGAGGAAGCAGAACAGCCTCACAGGTCTGTGCGAGAAGGTCGTCCCACATACTGGATGGGCAAATCCCGAGAAAATGCAGTAACCTGGGAGAACACCACATATAATGAAATAGTTGAATGGTCCTCAAGTAACCTTTTTGAACCTCCCAAATGCAATGCTAAAACTGACATGATCAAGGAAATCACTCGCTTGATAGCCAACTACAACAATAACACACCCATTGCCTCATTCTCTCTTAAGGTCCTTGCACTAATACCACATCTCTTCCTCAACAAGACCCGCCTAAGAGCTAGCATTGCAGAAAATATTAAGGCCATCCAAAGGCGGGTTGAAACATGGAAAAGAGGTGAAATCGACAACTTACTTGAGGAAGCAAGGGCCTTGCAGATGAGAATAGACAACCGAGGCAGAAGAAATCAGAATACCAACGATGTGGCAAGGATTTTTGGCAGCAAGATGAGACAGGGGAAGGTCTCGATGGCAACAAGATCCCTGTCAGTTGAATCACCAAACGGAGTACTTGACCTGACAGATGAAACAATGCAATAACTAAAAGAAAAACACCCGACTGCACGACAAGCAAGTGCCCAGTCAAAGCTTGACGGCAACTACACTCCTCCCAATCTCATCATATATGACAGGATAACTGGAGATATGGTGTGGCGGAAGGTAATGCACACACAAGGAGGGGCAGGACCGTCAGGCCTGGATGCACAATCTTGGCGAGTAATCCTCAGTAACATCAAGTTTAGGGAGGCAGCAACAGACCTATGTAACACCATTGCCTCACTAGCGAGGAAGCTGGCTTCAAGTCAGTGCAGTAACATCGAAGCACTGACGGCTTGCAGACTAATCCCCCTTGATAAGAATCCTGGATGCAGGCCCATCGGGGTGGGTGAAGTCTTATGACGGATTATAGGAAAATGCATCATGGAGGTGGTGAAAGATGATGTGAAGCAGGCAGCTGGCAACCTCCAGGTGTGTGCAGGCCAGCAGGCAGGAGGTGAGGCAGCAGTTCACTCCATGAGGAAAATACTTGGGGAAGAGGATTGTCAGGCAGTATTATTAGTCGATGCCTCAAATGCATTTACTTCCATCAACCGGGAGGCAATGCTGCACAATTTCAAGGTTAAATGCCCAGCATTTGCCCAATATGTGGAAAACACCTACAAAGAACCAGCAGACCTCTACACTGTGAGTAAGACAGCGGCTTACGATGTCGGTGTAATCCAGTCCACTGAAGGAACTACCCAGGGGGACCCCGTTGCCATGGCTATGTACGCCCTGGCGATCACAGTTCTGCAACAACAGATCAAATATGAGGCCACCAATGTAAAACAGGTAGCCTATGCAGATGATCTCACGGGTGCTGGCAGGGTTGAGGATGTGAGGAAATGGTGGGACCTTGTAACATCTCATGGCCCTGAAATAGGTTACTACCCTAATGCAAGTAAGTCCATCTTGATCGTGAAACCAGCTTACTATCAAGATGCACAAGAAGCATTTGGAGGCACAAACGTGATAGTGGCTAAGGAAGGTCAGAGGCATCTAGGGGCTGTGATTGGAACTAGGGAATTCAAAGACAAATATGTGAGCGATAAGGTAAGGACATGGGTCGAAGAAATTCATACACTATCCAGCCATGCAAAAACAGAACCCCATGCAGCATACAGTGCATTTATCTATGGTGTAAAGCACAAGTGGACCTTCGTGATGAGGACCATACCAGACATCGAGTTGCTGCTACAACCGCTGGAGGATGCAATAAGGGATTCATTCCTCCCATCTATAACCAATGGCCACATCCCCACACCAGAGGAGAGGGACCTTCTAGCACTACCACCCATGATGGGAGGCCTTGGCATTATAAATCCAGTAGCCGTGGCAAGCTATGAACACAGAAATTCACTCAGGCTCACCGAACCCTTGTCATAGAAGATCTGCGCCCAGGTTGAGACTAGTGAAATCGACCAACAAAGGCAGAAAGACATAAAGACGCAGATAAGCAAGGAGCGTGAAGCAAGACAAAAAAACCAGCTGCAGCACATAATCGAACATCTAACACCAGACCAGTACAGAAGAGTTGAAATTGGACAGGAGGTTGGGGCATCGAACTGGCTCACAACCCTGCCTCTCAAGGCAAAAGGCTTCCACTTCAACAAACAAGAATTTATTGATGCCGTAGTCTTGAGATATGGGTGGCCAATAAAGAACCTACCTCAACACTGTGCCTGTGGCACTGCCTTTGATGCAAACCATGCAATGGTATGCAAGAAGGGAGGCTTTGTTTGCATCCTACACGATGAAGTACGCGACCTCACTGCCAAAATGATGCAGGAAATATGCCATGATGTCACGATTGAGCCAGCTCTGCTACCCCTGGACGGCGAGCACTTCACCCACAGAACAGCAAACACATCAAATGATGCAAGAGTGGATGTCAGTGCTCGAGGTTTCTGGGCACGTGGGCAGAGGGCGTTCTTCGACTTCAGGATATTCGATCCCATGGCAGCATGTCATCGTGAACTGTCTCTCGAAGCTGCACACAAAAGGAATGAGCGGGGGAAAAAAATAGAAATTATCAGGAAATGATCCAACATGTTGACCACGGTCGATTCACTGCCCTTGTGTTCACGACATCAGGTGGGATGGGTCCAGAGGCAGTGAGATTCTACTCGAGACTGGCAGAGGTTCTTTCTGAAAAGAAACGTCAACCGCAGAGTTCTGTTATGGCCTGGATGAGATGTCGACTCTCATTCTCCCTAGTGAGATCTGCTCTGCTATGTCTCAGGGCCACAAGATCATCAGCCCTCGGGCCTGTCTCTGGCTGGTATGGATTACGAAGCTGCAGTGGTCGAGAGTCACATAGACCAGCGACTCCAATAGTTTAATGTCTTTATTTACACTGTAATATCAATAAATATAAATAAAAATAATAATAGTAATAGTAGATGGTTGGTAACCACAGCCGTTGGCGTGCTTGGGGCCAACGGATTGTAATATGAGGGTTAGTGTTAACCTTCACATTACAACTCCAAATGGTGAACTGTATTAGGAAGGTTGGTTTTGATCTTCACAATATAATTCCCAGATGGATGGAGGTGATTGTTTAAAAAGTAGTAGTAGTAGCAGTAGTAGTGTTAGTAGTAGTAGTCGTGGTGGTAGTATTGTCTAAATCAGAATGTTGAAGAGAAGTACAGTAGAAGGGGTCGTTATTGAGTTGGGATGTAGTGATAAAGGAAGGATACAGTTTAACAGTGGTGTGTCGTAGGAAAGAAGGGGATCGTTACTTGGTAGCGATGGAGTTATTGGTAGTAAAAACAAGACACAATTTAATGGTCTTGTTAGGCACACGTACTACACTATGCAAATTAAAACAAATGGTACAGTGAAAGTGGAGGTTGGGAGGGTAAGCATGGGAGAAAATGGGAGAGAATGGTGGAATGGGAGAGGACAAGGTGGATAAGGAGTAAAATGGGGGAGAGAAGAGTGGGAGAAGGGCATAGATGAGGAGGTGGAGGGAAGGGTGGTGAGAAGAAAACGTGGGACGAGAGAGAGAGAGAGAGAGAGAGAGAGAGAGAGAGAGAGAGAGAGAGAGAGAGAGAGAGAGAGTTGAAAGTAAAAGTACCAAGGCCATCCATCTATCAAGCTCATAGAGGTAGGAGTAGGTAGAGGCGGCATATGGGATTAACCAAGGGTAGGTCAGAGTGAGGCCGACAGACCTGACTCGACCAACATGGCGGCGAACTTTTTGACAGCTGTCTGACTTGGTTCCGCTGACCAGGCGGGAGTGTTTTCTTAGTTGCAAACAGAAAAAAATATGTTTTATCTTTATTTATTTATTTATCTATTTTTGCATACTAACCTACAAACTATAATTCACTCTAAAGATACTCACCGATGAAATGTAATAGATGGGTCAGATTTCTTATCTCCTCTTTCATTACACCCAAATGCGGCACAGGTGGTGGGCATTTTTGGAGACTTAGGTTATTTGATGGTGAGTTACAACTTAGGACAGAACGTCTCACACCCACAGCTGAACTACAACTAAAACCAGAGGTAGAATGAAGTCTACTTTGTTTCTGGCATTCTCCCTGAGGAATACCAGGTGGACACACAGCTGGAGGTATTAAAGGCTTAATAATCTCATGGCCACACCCATGGAGGTAGGATTAGGACTCTTACCTCTATGGGCACAGCCATAGAGGTAGGAGTGCACAGCAATCTTCTTTAAGTCAGGTAGGTGTTGCCGTGACCTCTTGACTTGACCAATATGGCCGTTTGACAGTTCTCTGGCTTCACCGGAGCCTTCTCACGCCGACTCTACCCTATTCCTACCTCTATGATCAAGCTAACCTCCTCCCAGAGGAGCCTGATAAACAATAGTTGGTAAAAAAACGAAGGTGCTGATTCACTTAATAATGCCCGCCACGCACCACCTCCACCTGGTTTTAATTAACAGGTGCTCTGGGGCCGTAGTATTAGAGGGTTGGGATTGCTTAGAAGTTTAATCTACATATTGCACCTTGATTTTTTGCTGTATGTTAGACGTAGCTTTTCAGTCTCGATATATGTATTTTCTTATGCACACACACACACACACACACACACACAAAAGAATATACAATCAGCAAAATTTGTACTTCCTTAACGATGACGACGACGATGATGATGATCCAACCTAGACCTGAAAGAGGGGCTGAGGGATGTGTTTATGGAACACCGGCCACTCTGCAGGATAAATATCTCCACAACAGTTAACTATATTCACAAATGGCTTTATTGTACATACTGTTTACCTTCGCTGTTCTCTCTGGCTTTGTTGTGAAGTGTCTGGTTGCCCTGTGAGTGGAAATAAAAGCATAATTTTTTTTTTTTTTTTTTTTTACGTGTCCGACTCTGGGCAAAGGCTCAGGGCCTATTTCTTGGGGGCAGTCACCTATCCCAAGGCCCAGTAGTCCTCCTACACCTCCACATGTCACCACTTCGGCACTAACACCCACCGTCCATATTGAATACATGCTAGGGCTGTCTCATACAGGACTGGTGTATTGGTATTAGCGGGGGTACTTTTACGACATGTCGGCGGGTCATCTGGTAGATCAGGAAAGTCTGCTTTTTTTTTAGGAAATTCAAACCCTTAAACTGTTCCCTGCCCCAGCCGGGATTCGATTCTGGGTCCATTAGGACTGCAGGCCGCCTCTCTACCGATTCAGCCACCGCCTCCCCCAAATGGACAGTTTTATACGTAACTTTAACTTAAGGAAGTTATATGGCCACAGGAAAGTAAATAAACGTTTGAAAGTCATAATGAGGGAAATGCTAGAGTGCTTTCCTTATCAGCGACGCTTTTATTATCAATCATAACCTCGTATGTTGAGTGAGCATGTAATTTCAGAGTGATTCACCTTCGCCTCCAACTTCGCCAGCCATACTCACCCTGCACGTCCTCCTTTCCTGTCCCTGGCCCCTTCCCATTGCTAAATTATTTTCTTCCTTTACCGATGGACCCCTCTCCCCGTTCTCGCTAGCTCCTCCCCCCTTCTTCCAACTACCACTCCCCTCCTGTACTCTTCCCCCTCCCTCTCTCTGTTAGTTCCTTTCTCCCTCCTACTGCAGCCCCCTCTTCCGTTTGCTGCCTTCCCCCCAATCTCCTTTCAACCACCCTTTCCCCAACTCCAGTCTTCCTCTTCTCTCCTGTTTCCTCTTAATACAGCTCCTCTCCTTCCCTCCCAATCTCTCTAACCCCCACTTTCTTACTACCGTCAATGTCCCTCTTCCCATCTCCACCACATCAGTCCCATCTTTCTCTAGTTTTCCTCTTTCTCTACCTCGTCTCTCTTTCCTGTAGCCTCTTCCTCTTACACCAACTCATCTCTCTCCCCTAAAATTCTCCCCTCTCTTTTCCCACCCTACCCCTCTCCTGCGCCATATGGTAGAGTGGCCAACGCATGGCCCATCCCTCACCTGGCCAAATTACCCACTTCTCACTGAAATAAACACACCGCTCTTTAATCATAATTACTTCCCTTAAGCCGCCATCCCCCACAGGCCCTGATACCACTCAATACACGCGAATCTGCCGCCCCATTCATAAAAAATTCTCGAGATTAAGGGCCTGTTCCGCAGCCGCTGATTTTTCTTAACTCTTAGCCAGAGGACATAGTTTTAACTGTAATCTTCCTAAACTATCCAGTTGGGCTTAGGATATACTGATGACACCAGAATCCTTAGATATATAGTCTTCATTGTTACCTTGAATTATTACCTTGAATCGAAAGGTGATGCCTAAGTTGAAAAAACCTGTCCAGAAAATGCGAAAATAAAATAATACCGATTTTTTTTTTTTTTTTTTTGTAATAACCAGACTCTAGTTTTCTACGGCAGTTAAGGCCAGACGATTAAATTTCAGCTAAGAGTGAGTCATAGGAGCCTGAGAATGTTAAGATCCTTCCAGAATACCTTCCCTTACGCCTACACGCCTTCAGACCAGGTCTCTCTCTCTATCAATATATCACGGGGGGTATACTCTAATGACATGATAAGCTCGTCCTACCTCACGATTGCGCCATTATGCCCTCCTTGGCTGATTACTGCCTTGCTGGGTGCTGTGGACTCGTGTTGGCATGCCAATATCTCTAACTCTCTCTCTTTAACTTTCTTTAATGCTGTGTAACTTTAACTTTGTCTTTTTTTTTCTTTTGGCCCAGGCTGATCTGAAATGTGAAACTGGTGAGCTGCAGGTTAAGTTACCCTTCTGCAGTTCACCATCCTCCTTGCGGGAGATAGGGAAGCAGTAGAGGGACGTCTGCATATCCAAGCAGTTGACCCGTCTCACATCACCACAGGAAGACTTCCCTCTCCAGCACCGAGTCTATCACCATAATAACAGGCGTATTACTGCGAAGACAATAATGGGCAGAGACACATACCATGCCTCTCCCAACTTATAAATAACAGACAACGGACGGAGGCATGGGGGAGATGCGTTGAAATATTAAGCGAATTTTTGTTCTCGACTGTACAACACACCTCTGAACGACTCGCAAAATTGAATTCTCCGGTCTGTATATTTCATGTGCTTATAACCAGCATTCTCTTATATGCAATGTGGC
>NC_136977.1:40654215-40814215 GCF_032717465.1 Coenobita brevimanus
CATGGTGAGAGAGGATAGTGTTTGGAAACTCCCTGTACTGTTGTTTACAGATGATACTGTGTTGTTGAGTGAAGACGAAGGGGAGTTGCAAGGCTTGGTGGATGAGTTTGAGAGAGTGTGTAAGAAACGGAACCTAAAGGTGAATGTAGGGAAGAGTAAAGTGATGGTCTTTGAGAGAGGTGAAGTTAGTGAATGTACAGCGAGGTTGGATGGTGAGGAATTGGAAAATGTGAGTACGTTTAAGTATTTGGGTAGTGTGATGAGTAAGGATGGAGGTTTGGAGGGTGAAGTGCTTGAAAGGGTACAGCAGGGAAGAAAGGTTGCTGGTTCCTTGAAAGCAGTGATAAGAAACAGGGAAGTGAGCATGGAAGTGAAAAAGTTACTACATGACAGTATTGTGATACCAACTCTAACGTACGGAAGTGAAGCTTGGACATTGTTGGAAGGACACAAGTCAAGAGTGAGAGCAGTGGAAATGAGTTATTTAAGAGGAGCCTGTGGAGTCACGTGGAGAGACAGGCTGACGAATGAGGATATAAAGGAGCGTTGTGGTGTGGATGTGGATGTGATAGGAAGCGTTATGTGGAATACACTGAGGTGGTTTGGCTATGTGGAGAGGATGGAGGGTGAAAGACTGACGAAGAGAGTGTATGTGAGTGAGGTGGAGGGGGGAAGAGGGAGGGGAGGCCGAGGATGAGATGGAGGGATGGGGTGGAGAGGTATATGAGAGAGGGGTGTGTGAGTTGGGAGCAGGGCAGTGAAATGGCGGGGGACAGGGCGACTTGGATGCGATTTGTTTGTGGCCACCCCAAACGGGATTGAGGCGTCTGGCAATATATATATATATATATATATATATATATATATATATATATATATATATATATATATATATATATATATATATATATATATATATATATATATATATATATTCTCTCTCTCTCTCTCTCTCTCAGTACAGTGCTAAACTCTCGTAGTGGAATGCTTTCAGTATGATGATGAATTTCTTTCCTTCATTTTTTCCTCTTCCTTCTGCCTTCCGGTGACTTTACGTTCCCTCTTCTGTCTTTCTTTCCTTCACTCTTTCCTCTTCTTTCTGCCTGTGGGTCACTGTACATTGAGTGACAAACATAATGGTTTCCTGTACACCAGGAATCCATTTACTACGCTGGGTGGTAATCATATAACCATATTTTGGCGCTTGATGGTTTAGTGGGTAATTAGTGCTCCAATCGAATTAGGCCGGTGAAGATTTATATCCAAGGAATGGTTGGGGTTTATTGCTCACATAATGCCACTCAGGGATGAGTGAGGCTGGTCACTCTCGTCTTAAATATCAGGACCAACTAGCCTAGCCACGGGCTCTTACGCTTCTCATGGGGCAACGTAAGACTGGGTGATGGATGAACGGATGGATTAACTTCTTACTGGTATTTCTATGCAATTTAATTCAGTTTAGGGGGCACTTCAGGACGATGGATATTCATTCTTAAAATCTCCCTGTGTTGCTCATTTTACGTTCCGAGTCGAAGGCGTTCAGGTAAGCAATATACTGAGACGGTGCGTACAGTCATAAGAAAAACTATCGTTACCCTTCAGAGCTATGCACTATGACACAACGACGAAGTGCTGTGGAATGACAGGACAGGAAAGTTTGTACCGCAAACCCCTCAATGTTGGTTATGTGAGACACAAATATTAGAATTTGTTCTAGAGGTAATAAAAGCTAATTTGATCGTTTGGCCTCCGCGCATAAAGACACAACGTTTTATTATCCGGCAATAAAATCATTAAATAAAAGTATAACAGAATGATGTAAAGTCGGCAACACACATGCAGACGGGCAATGAGTACGTTCACTCATGCCAGACGTATGATAGTCCTTCAGCCTGTAAAGGCCAAGTTAGTAAATTTCATTGTAAAATTGATATGTATTGCTTTCTGCTGGTACATATAATAAATGTTGAGTAGAAGGAAAATAATAATATGTGCTTCATCTCATTGCTTTATTATTTTGTATACCCACCCCCTGCTACCAAAACAGCCTCTAGACGTCTGAAGCATCCATATGAAGCATTTAACCACCCATCTAAAGCAAACAAATGAACTCGTGCACCCCTGTTAGACTATCAAAAAAAAAAAAGTCGATGCCTATAGATTTAATACCCTTAAAAATAATTTATTTATTGCATTCTATAGATAATAAGTGTTGATTAGTAGGAAAATGATAAACGCGCCGAGTTTCGTTTTTAATCCCCGGCGATGCACTCAGGGTAAAGCAAACACGTCCTATATATTACCCCGCAATATGGCTCATTCTTGTTCATTATTCCAACTCTTGTAATGGGATTGTGATATGGCAACACTCGATAGGGGAGGGGCGAACAGCAAGGACCCGCTCACACAGCCCAGCTAACGTTCGTTTCGCATCGAGCATGCCTAGGGGTAACGATAGTTTTTCTTATGACTGTACAATCTTATCCTCTCCATCACGACACAACATTTAATGGGCCAGCATTGCAAGATCATCATAATGGCTTTAGATCCTGTTGCCTACTTTACATACATGGTTGTGTATGTGTATGTGAATCTGCAGGTATGTGTATTGTTACGGAATAGAGATAGATAATGAACACTTCAAGTGAGAACACCAAAATCACTACTGTCCCGCAAAGTTCCAGGTTCAAAACAAAAGAGTTAGGTAAAATTACAAGTTAAAGTTTAATGCTCAAACTAACAACTAAACATTCAGGACTCATAAGGATAATGTAATGGCAAAAAAACAGGTTAAATATATGGTTAACTGCAATAGCCTCTATTAACACGAAATTAACAAGAGTAAATTTATCTAAGTCAGCCATGATAAAATGAGAAAACCGGATAATGCTCAGTTAATGCAAGATATATTATTACAGATACAAAATATTATTAACAATGGCTGACAGTAAAACTTTACATTAATCACAAAAACCTTACCAGGCCCACGAACCAACACCTAATGCTATACAGTACAAGAAAAAATGTAATAACACTTATACTCAAATTACACAGCAGCTAGATGGTTGGAGACTTCCTAAGCACTCACAAAAATAATAACAACTGTACAGGGTGTCACGGAACAGAGAAAGATAATGTACACTTTAAGTGAGAATACTAAAAATCACTACTGTTCCGTAAAGTTCCAGGTTCAAAACAAAAGAGTTAGGTAAAATTACAAGTTAAAGTTTAATGCACAAACTAACAACAAAACATTCAGGACTCATAAGGATAATGTAATGGCAAAAAACAGGTTAAATATATGGTTAACTGCAATAGCCTCTATTAACACGAAATTAGCAAGAGTAAATATATCTAAGTCAGCCCTGATAAAATGAAAATACACTGGGTAATGCTCAGTTAATGCAAGATAAAATATTACAGATACAAAATATAATCAAAAATGACTGACATAAAACCTCACAATCACAAAAACCCCACTAGGCCCAAGAATTAACACCTTATGTTACACAGTACAAGAAAAAATGCATTATCACTTATACTCAAATTACACAGCTGCTAGATGGCTGGAGACTTCCTGAGCACTCACAATAATAACAACTGTACAGGGGAGGACAGAGATGTGAACAAAATGAGGAGTAGATCTAAGTGGCAATAATGTAGAGACTGAGCTCATTATATAGGGGCCGGCAAAGCTTCATACAACTTGTAAGAAGGACGCGCAAATGAAGCCATGGGGACAAAGAGTTGACAATCCTGCTCTGAACAACAGAAAGAGCGACTTACTCTACTATAAGGTAGGAGGGGGGGGGGAGTGAGGAAGAACACGCTCGTGATCAAACATGCAGCATATTGCACGTTAGAACTACACAAAGGATGATGAAATCATAGGCTATGTAACACCTCCCCACAAAGAAAAAAGAAATTTACAAAGGAAATTTCTTATTCCTCTAAAACAATCTGTCTAAAGTCTAGATAAGCAATCTGCAATAACATTTTCTTTCCCCTTGACATGTTGTATGTCTAATGAATACTCCTGAAGATGTAGACTCCATCTTGTCAATCTCTGATTTTTATCTTTAAACTTACTAAGGAATTTCAGTGGGTTATGATCGGTATAAATGACTATGGGGTCAAAACCAGAACACAAATAAAATGAAAAATGCTGTAAACCCAAAATCAACGCCAAAAGCTCTTTCTCAATAGTTGAGTAGTTCTTTTGAGGTGAAGTGAACTTCTTACTGTAATAAGATACAGGGTGTTCAATACCCTGATCATCCTCTTGCAGCAAAACAGCCCCAGCTCCTGTATCACTTGCGTCAACAGCCATCTTAAAAGGCTTAGCAAAATTTGGAGTAGAGAGCACTGGCTGACTTCATAGGATAGCTTTAAGTTTGTTGAATGAGGATTCACAGTTATCAGTCCAGACAAATTTAACTCCCTTTTTCAGTAGGTCTGTAAGTGGTGATACAAGAATTGAAAAGTTAAGAACAAATCTCCTGTAATAACCTACCATTCCCAAAAATCTTTGTAGCTCTTTCCTACTTTTAGGTCTGGGAAGATCACTTATAACCTGAACCTTAGCTCCTGGTGGTGCAACATGTCCATCACCAATTACGTACCCAAGGTACTGAACTTTAGCTTGACCAAACTCACACTTTGATAAATTAGCTACAAGATTAGCCTGAACCAAACGCTGAAGAAATTTACTGACATGGCATAGGTGATCTTTCCAGTTGTCACTGAAGACTAATACATCATCAATATAAACAACACACCCTGCCAAACCCTCTGTTACAACATTCATGAGCTTCTGAAATTTGGCTGGTGCATTCTTCATACCATACGGCATTACAGAACATGCAAAAGTCTTTCCTAGTGTTACAAAACATGAGATCTCCCTAGCACGTTCAGTCATAGGTACTTGCCAGTATCCCTTTAACAAATCAAACTTACTTATGTACCTAGCCTTTCCGATGTTGTCTATGCAATCTTCCACACGAGGGAGAGGGTAAGTGTCTGTTTTGGTTATCTGATTAACACGTCTGTAGTCGATGCAAAGCCGCTGTGACCCACCTGGCTTAGGGACTAGAGTGACAGGAGAACGCCACTCGCTCTGACAGGGCTCAATCATCTTGTGGTCCAACAGGTAGCCAAGCTCCTTCTGGATGAGAGGAACTTTCACTGGGTTCACACGGTAAGGAGGCAGTTTAACTGGCTTTGCGTCTCCAACATCGACATCATGCATCAACACAGTGGTTCTTCCATGAGTGGCACGGAACACTTGCAGGTACTCTTGCAGTAATGCCGAAAACTCCTGCCTTTCCTCGGGAGGTAGATGAGAAAGCTTAGTCTGGAGATCATTCATGATATCAGGATTCTTCCCCAAACTATCACTCAGGCTCATGCTGCATGGGAGAACTTCACTTGCAGACTCGGGTGGAACAGCTACAGTGCAGACTGGATTATTTTCGTCCCACCTGTGATATAACTTTAGCATGTTGATGTGACAAAGTTGCTTGTTCTTTCTACGATCTGGTGTGGCGATGACATAGTTGACATAACTGAGTTTCTTCTCCACGAAGTAAGGACCACTAAACTTGGCTTGAAGAGGTTGCCCATGCACTGGTAGCAGAATCAAAACCTGATCTCCTGGCTGAAAGTGGCGTAACCTGGACTTCTTAT
The DNA here is from genome assembly GCF_032717465.1 of Coenobita brevimanus. Taxonomy (NCBI): domain Eukaryota; kingdom Metazoa; phylum Arthropoda; class Malacostraca; order Decapoda; family Coenobitidae; genus Coenobita; species Coenobita brevimanus. The sequence goes on from NC_136977.1 coordinate 40,659,901, forward strand.
CATACCAAGTCTTCATCTTCTCCTGAGCAGTTCCTACATTCTCTCTCGCCAGCTGTAAAGCAGTGGACAGCCGTTCTTTGAACTTCATCACATACTCCAGCAGGTTGACGTCATCTTCCTCCGACAGCCAGCATTCCTTGAGTAGCCTAAGGGGTCCTCTTACTTCATGGCCAAACAGTAGTTCAAAGGGTGAGAAGCCCAGTGATTCATTTGGAGATTCTCTTGCGGCAAACACAACGAATGGAAGACCTTTATCCCAGTCTTTCTGATGTTCCAAACAGTATTTCTTGAGCATCGATTTGAGTGTTTGATGATATCTCTCCAACGCTCCTTGGGTCTGGGGATGGTAAGCTGAAGACGTGATCTGGGTGATGCCCAACTCTTTCAGAGACTGCTTGAAAACATTTGACATGAAATTACTTCCTCGGTCTGACTGTACCTCCTTGGGCAGACCAAACTTTGTGAAGAACCGTAGCATTTCATTAACCACGTTCTTTGCTGAGATATTTCTAAGTGGAATGGCTTCAGGATAACGAATAGCCATATCAATCAGGGTCAACACATAAGAAAATCCTGAAGAAGTCTTAGGAGGAGGGCCCACAGTATCCACCAACACACGGGTGAAAGGCGCCTCAAAAGGAAGAATGGGAACTAGAGGTGTAACCTTTTCGGTCTGATTACACTTCCCCACAACTTGACAGGTGTGACAAGACTTACAATACCAGGAAACATCCCTAAAGATACGTGGCCAGTAGAAGTGTTTCAAAATGCGTGCGACAGTCTTCCTCACTCCAAGGTGTCCTGCCAAACTGGAATCATGAGCCACTCTAATGATATCCTGCTTACAAACACGAGGGATGACAACTTGATGTACAACCTCCCATTTACAGTCGGCTGATGCTGTTGGGGGTCTCCACTTCCTCATAAGTACTCCCGACTTTATATAATAACAAGTAGAAGCACCAGCTGACTCTTCCTCGCTGCAAGCAGAGTTAGCTAGACGTTTCAACTGAGGGTCAGCAACCTGCAACTCAACCAACTCTTGACGAGACAAATTATCAACACTACGCAGTACTGCCTCATCTGGTGAGTGGTCCAAATTAGCAAGAAAAGTGTCAGCTAGGATAACATCATCATCATCATTATCCTCTAAGTCACAAGTAACTTTAGACTTAGCCCTAGTGACAGCACATGCAGGGAACACATCAGGGACATCACAATCCTGGGTCGCAGTCACTGGCTCACTAGACAACTGAGGAGCTGGACACACTTGACTTCCACCAATATCATTTCCAAGTAAGAAAGTTACACCTGACATTGGGAGTGTCTCAACCAACCCAACCATAACGGAACCATTAACAAAACCAGACTTTAAATTCACTCTGCACAGAGGGACAGAGAAGTAATTATTTCCTACACCTTGTAAGATTACAGTTTCATCAGAGGAATTAACATTAGAGCCTAGAACACTGGTCAGCATAAGGGATTGGCAAGCACCTTTATCACGATATATTTTAACTGATTTCCTGTCATTACTGTCCAGAGGACTGACAAAACCATCAGACAGGAAATTAGCACATGAACTCTTGAGAGTGTCACCCACGTTACTGCTCGAAAGAGGAGCTTCTTCATGAGGATTTAATTTACCCCTCAAAGCAGGTTCAGTTAACTCAGTTAAAGAATTCTGGGAACTCTCAAGGGTTGACACTAGACCAATTGACTGAATATTTAAAGACTCCTTTTAGTTCACATCACGCTGTCTCCTGAAACATTTCTCCGTAGTATGACGAAGCTTACTACAATAAGTACATTTACTTTTCTGAAATCTACAGGTGAAGCTGGTATTTACTTCCTGAGAAACATCATCTTTATTCTCTTTCCTGTTACCTGTACTCTGAGAAGAGGCAACGTACTTACTCTCAGCTTTCCTTTTTTCTTTAGAATATCGCTTGTGAGTGAGAACATATTCATCAGCTAAAACTGCAGCATCAGACAAATTATCTATTCTTTTCTTATCAAGATATAGGCTTACATTTTTATTAACACACCTTTTGAAATCCTCCAGCAAAATCATCTGCTTAAATCTATCAAAATCAGACACATTCTTAGAATTTAACCACTGCTCTAATAGATCTTCTTTGATTTTTGCATACTCAACATGGGATTGCTTATCTTGCTTGTAAGTTGTCCCAAATATTACTCTATAGGCTTCAGGAAGAAGCTCATAGGCCTTAAGAATCAAGCTCTTAACTACATCATAATTATCAGATTGATCCTGAGGCAAAGATGCATAAGTTACTTGAGCTTTACCGGTGAGAACAGTTTGAAGGAGTACTGGCCAATACTTTTTTGGCCAATTAAAATCTGTAGCTACCCTCTCAAACAACTGAAAATACTTTGTTAAATCAGATTCATTAAAAGGAGGGACAAGTTTAACATTTTTAGCCACATCAAAATCATGAGAGCTAGATGATCCAGTTCCACCTTGTTTCATGCGATACTCATGGTCTGCCTGAATCCTAGCAATTTCAATTTGTGCCTCCTGAATACGAGCCTGAGACTCAGCCTCCTTAGCACGTGCCTGAATCTCAGCCTCCTTAGCATTTGCCTGAAATTCAGCCTCCTTAACACGAGCCTCCTGCAGGACTAGCTGTAACTAAGCTAATTCAATCTGCGTTTGCTCATTTGGAGGAGTTACATTAAACAAGCTTTCATTAATCATGTCAACAATTTGATCTTTAGAATGATGAGAGCGAACAGCAATTCCCAATTGTTGAGCAACAAGCTTAAGTTCATTCTTTGTTCTGTTTTCTGCATCACACACTGTTTGCACATTTGACAAAAATTCTTTGGCTTCATCAAGCGTTGTAATAGTAGACATCATGAATAAATCACAGTCACAAAATATCAAGCAATATCCTTATGATAATATCCTGAATATCCTGATAAGAGGTCGCCAAATTTATGTTACGGAACAGAGTAAGATAATGTACACTTTAAGTGAGAATACTAAAAATCACTACTGTCCCGTAAAGTTCCAGGTTCAAAACAAAAGAGTTAGGTAAAATTACAAGTTAAAGTTTAATGCACAAACTAACAACAAAACATTCAGGACTCATAAGGATAATGTAATGGCAAAAAACAGGTTAAATATATGGTTAACTGCAATAGCCTTTATTAACACGAAATTAGCAAGAGTAAATATATCTAAGTCAGCCCTGATAAAATGAAAATACACTGGGTAATGCTCAGTTAATGCAAGATAAATTATTACAGATACAAACTATTATAAAAAATGACTGACATAAAACCTCACAATCACAAAAACCCCACTAGGCCCAAGAATTAACACCTTATGCTACACAGTACAAGAAAAAATGCAATATCACTTATACTCAAATTACACAGCTACTAGATGGCTGGAGACTTCCTGAGCACTCACAATAATAACAACTGTACAGGGGAGGACAGAGATGTGAACAAAATAAGGAGTAGATCTAAGTGGCAATACTGTAGAGACTGAGCTCATTATAATTAAAGGGGCCGGCAGAGCTTGATACAACTTGTAAGAAGGACGCGGAAATGAAGCCATGGGGACAAAGAGTTGACAATCCTGCTCTGAACAACAGAAAGAGTGACTTACTCTACTATAAGGGAGGAGGGGGGGGGGAGTGAGGTAGAACATGCTTGTGATCAAACATGCAGCATATTGCACGTTAGAACTGCACAAAGGATGATGAAATCATAGGCAATGTAACATGGGGAGGACAGAGATGTGAACAAAATGAGGAGTAGATCTAAGTGGCAATTAATGCAGAGACTGAGCTCATTATATAGGGGCCGGCAGAGCTTGATACAACTTGTAAGAAGGACGCGCAAATGAAGCCATAGGGGACAAAGAGTTGACAATCCTGCTCTGAACAACAGAAAGAACGACTTACTATACTACAAGGGGGAGAAGCGGGGAGTGAGGCAGAACACGCAAGTCCGGTCACTATGGAAACCACGAGGCGAATCGTGATCAAACATGCAGCATACTGTACGTTAGAATTATACAAAGGATGATGAAATCATAGGCTATGTAACACCTCCCCACAAAGAAAAAGACATTTACAAAGGAAACTTCTTATTACTCTAAAACAATCTGTCTAAAGTCTAGATAAGCAATCTGCAATAACATTTTCTTTCCCCTTGACATGTTGTATGTCTAATGAATACTCCTGAAAATGTAGACTCCATCTTGTCAATCTCTGATTTTTATCTTTAAACTTACTAAGGAATTTCAGTGGGTTATGATCGGTATAAATGACTATGGGGTCAAAACCAGAACACAAATAAAATGAAAAATGCTATAAACCCAAAATCAACGCCAAAAGCTCTTTCTCAATAGTTGAGTAGTTCTTTTGAGGTGGAGTGAACTTCTTACTGTAATAAGATACAGGGTGTTCAATACCCTGATCATCCTCTTGCAGCAAAACAGCCCCAGTTCCTGTATCACTTGCATCAACAGCCATCTTAAAAGGCTTAGCAAAATTTGGAGTAGCGAGCACTGGCTGACTTAATAGGATAGCTTTAAGTTTGCTGAAAGAGGATTCACAGTTATCGGTCCAGACAAATTTAACTCCCTTTTTCAGTAGGTCTGTAAGTGGTGATACAAGAATTGAAAAGTTAAGAACAAATCTCCTGTAATAACCTACCATTCCCAAAAATCTTTGGAGCTCTTTCCTACTTTTAGGTCTGGGAAGATCACTTATAACCTGAACCTTAGCTGCTGGTGGTGCAACGTGTCCATCACCAATTACGTACCCAAGCTACTGAACTTTAGCTTGACCAAACTCACACTTTGATAAATTAGCTACAAGATTAGCATGAACCAAACGCTGAAGAAATTTACTGACATGGCATAGGTGATCTTTCCAGTTGTCACTGAAGATTAATACATCATCAATAGAAACAACACACCCTGCCAAACCCTCTGTTACAACATTCATGAGCTTCTGAAAAGTGGCTGGTGCATTCTTCATACCATATGGCATTACAGAACATGCAAAAGTCTTTCCTAGTGTTACAAAACATGAGATCTCCCTAGCACGTTCAGTCATAGGTACTTGCCAGTATCCCTTTAACAAATCAGACTTACTTATGTACCTAGCCTTTTCGATCTTATTTATGCAATCTTCCACCCGAGGTAGAGGGTAAGTGTCTGTTTTGGTTATCTGATTAACACGTCTGTAGTCGATGCAAAGCCGCTGTGACCCACCTGGCTTAGGGACTAGAGTGACAGGAGAACGCCACTCGCTCTGACAGGGCTCAATCATCTTGTGGTCCAACAGGTAGCCAAGCTCCTTCTGGATGAGAGGAACTTTCACTGGGTTCACACGGTAAGGAGGCAGTTTAATTGGCTTTGCGTCTCCAACATCGACATCATGCATCAACACAGTGGTTCTTCCATGAGTGGCACGGAACACTTGCGGGTACTCCTGCAGTAATGCCGAAAACTCCTGCCTTTCCTCGGGAGCTAGATGAGAAAGCTTAGTCTGGAGATCATTCGTGATATCAGGATTCTTCCCCAAACTATCACTCAGGCTCATGCTGCATGGGAGAACTTCACTTGCAGACTTGGGTGGAACAGCTACAGTGCAGACTGGATTATTTTCGTCCCGCCTGTGATATAACTTTAGCATGTTGATTTGACAAAGTTGCTTGTTCTTTCTACGATCTGGTGTGGCGATGACATAGTTGACATCACTGAGTTTCTTCTCCACGAAATATGGACCATTAAACTTGGCTTGAAGAGGTTGCCCATGCACCGGTAGCAGAATCAAAACCTGATCTCCTGGCTGAAAGTGGCGTAACCTGGACTTCTTGTCATACCAAGTCTTCATCTTCTCCTGAGCAGCTCCTAAATTCTCTCTCGCCAGCTGTAAAGCAGTGGACAGCCGTTCTTTGAACTTCATCACATACTCCAGCATGTTGACGTCATCTTCCTCCGACAGCCAGCATTCCTTGAGTAGCTTAAGGGGTCCTCTTACTTCATGGCCAAATAGTAGTTCAAAGGGTGAGAAGCCCAGTGATTCATTTGGAGATTCTCTTGGGGCAAATACAACGAATGGAAGACCTTTATCCCAGTCTTTCTGATGTTCCAAACAGTATTTCTTGAGCATCGATTTGAGTGTTTGATGATATCTCTCCAACGCTCCTTGGGTCTGGGGATAGTAAGCTGAAGACGAGATCTGGGATGTGCCCAACTCTTTCAGAGACTGCTTGAAAACATTTGACACGAAATTACTTCCCCGGTCTGAATGTACCTCTTTGGGCAGACCAAACTTTGTGAAGAACCCTAGCATTTCCTTAACCACGTTCTTTGAAGAGATATTTCTAAGTGGAATGGCTTCAGGATAACGAGTAGCCATATCAATCAGGGTCAACACATAAGAAAATCCTGAAGAAGTCTTAGGAAGAGGGCCCACAGTATCCACCAACACACGGGTGAATGGCGCCTCAAAAGGAGGAATGGGAACTAGAGGTGCAACCTTTTCGGTCTGATTACACTTCCCCACAACTTGACAGGTGTGACAAGACTTACAATACCAGGAAACATCTCTGAAGATACCTGGCCAGTAGAAGTGTTTCAAAATGCGTGCCACAGTCTTCCTCACTCCAAGGTGTCCTGCCAAACTGGAATCATGAGCCACTCTAATGATATCCTGCTTACAAACACGAGGGATGACAACTTGATGTACAAACTCCCATTGACAGTCGGCTGATGCTGTTGGGGGTCTGCACTTTCTCATAAGTACTCCTGACTTTATATAATAACAAGTAGAAGCACCAGCTGACTCTTCCTCACTGCAAGCAGAGTTAGCTAGACGTTTCAACTGAGGGTCAGCAACCTGCAGCTCAACCAACTCTTGCCGAGACAAATTATCAACACTACGCAGTACTGCCTCATCTGGTGAGTGGTCCAAACTAGCAAGAAAAGTGTCAGCTAGGATAACATCATCATCATCATTATCCTCTAAGTCACAAGTAACTTTAGACTTAGCCCTAGTGACAGCACATGCAGGGAACACATCAGGGACATCACAATCCTGGGTCGCAGTCACTGGCTCACTAGACAACTGAGGAGCTGGACACACTTGACTTCCACCAATATCATTTCCAAGTAAGAAAGTTACACCTGACATTGGGAGTGTCTCAACCAACCTAACCATAACGGAACCATTAACAAAACCAGACTTTAAATTCTCTCTGCACAGAGGGACAGAGAAGTAATTATTTCCTACACCTTGTAAGATTACAGTTTCATCAGAGGAATTAACATTAGAGCCTAGAACACTGGTCAGCATAAGGGATTGGCAAGCACCTGTATCACGATATATTTTAACTGATTTCCTGTCATTACTGTCCAGAGGACTGACAACACCATCAGACAGGAAATTAGCACATGAACTCTTGAGAGTGTCACCCACGTTACTGCTCAAAAGAGGAGCTTCAACATGAGAATTTAATTTACCCCTCAAAGCAGGTTCAGTTAACTCAGTTAAAGAATTCTGGGATCTCTCAAGGGTGGACACTAGACAAATTGACTGAATATTTAGAGACTCCTTTTTGTTCACATCACGCTGTCTCCTGAAACATTTCTCCGTAGTATGACGAAGCTTACTACAATAAGTACATTTACTTTTCTGAAATCTACAGGTGAAGCTGGTATTTACTTCCTGAGAAACATCATCTTTATTCTCTTTCCTGTTACCTGTACTCTGAGAAGAGGCAACGTACTTACTCTCAGCTTTCCTTTTTTCTTTAGAATATCTCTTGTGAGTGAGAACATATTCATCAGCTAAAACTGCAGCATCAGACAAATTATCTATTCTTTTCTTATCAAGATATAGGCTTACATCTTTATTAACACACCTTTTGAAATCCTCCAGCAAAATCATCTGCTTAAATCTATCAAAATCAGACACATTCTTAGAATTTAACCACTGCTCTAACAGATCTTCTTTGATTTTTGCATACTCAACATGGGATTGCTTATCTTGCTTGTAAGTTGTCCCAAATTTTACTCTATAGGCTTCAGGAAGAAGCTCATAGGCCTTAAGAATCAAGCTCTTAACTACATCATAATTATCAGATTGATCCTGAGGCAAAGATGCATAAGTTACTTGAGCTTTACCGGTTAGAACAGTTTGAAGGAGTACTGGCTAATACTGTTTGGGCCAATTAAAACCTGTAGCTAGCCTCTCAAACAACTGAAAATACTTTGTTAAATCAGATTCATTAAAAGGAGGGACAAGTTTAACATTTTTAGCCACATCAAAATCATGAGAGCTAGATGATCCAGTTCCACCTTGTTTCATGCGATACTCATGGTCTGCCTGAATCCTAGCAATTTCAATTTGTGCCTCCTGAATACGAGCCTGAGACTCAGCCTCCTTAGCACGTGCCTGAATCTCAGCCTCCTTAGCATTTGCCTGAAATTCAGCCTCCTTAACACGAGCCTCCTGCAGGGCTAGCTGTAACTAAGCTAATTCAATCTGCATTTGCTCATTTGGAGGAGTTACATTAAACAAGCTTTCATTAATCATGACAACAATTTGATCTTTAGAATGATGAGAGCGAACAGCAATTCCCAATTGTTGAGCAACAAGCTTAAGTTCATTCTTTGTTCTGTTTTCTGCATCACACACTGTTTGCACATTTGACAAAAAATCTTTAGCTTCATCAAGCGTAGTAATAGTAGACATCATGAATAAATCACAGTCACAAAATATCAAGCAATATCCTTATGATAATATCCTGAATATCCTGATAAGAGGTCGCCAAATTTATGTTACGGAACAGAGAAAGATAATGTACACTTTAAGTGAGAATACTAAAAATCACTACTGTTCCGTAAAGTTCCAGGTTCAAAACAAAAGAGTTAGGTAAAATTACAAGTTAAAGTTTAATGGACAAACTAACAACAAAACATTCAGGACTCATAAGGATAATGTAATGGCAAAAAACAGGTTAAATATATGGTTAACTGCAATAGCCTTTATTAACACGAAATTAGCAAGAGTAAATATATCTAAGTCAGCCCTGATAAAATGAAAATACACTGGGTAATGCTCAGTTAATGCAATATAAATTATTACAGATACAAACTTTTATAAAAAATGACTGACATAAAACCTCACAATCACAAAAACCCCACTAGGCCCAAGAATTAACACCTTATGCTACACAGTACAAGAAAAAATGCAATATCACTTATACTCAAATTACACAGCTGCTAGATGGCTGGAGACTTCCTGAGCACTCACAATAATAACAACTGTACAGGGGAGGACAGAGATGTGAACAAAATGAGGAGTAGATCTAAGTGGCAATAATGTAGAGACTGAGCTCATTATAATTATAGGGGCCGGCAGAGCTTGATACAACTTGTAAGAAGGACGCGGAAATGAAGCCATGGGGACAAAGAGTTGACAATCCTGCTCTGAACAACAGAAAGAGTGACTTACTCTACTATAAGGGAGGAGGGGGGGGGAGTGAGGTAGAACATGCTTGTGATCAAACATGCAGCATATTGCACGTTAGAACTGCACAAAGGATGATGAAATCATAGGCAATGTAACATGGGGAGGACAGAGATGTGAACAAAATGAGGAGTAGATCTAAGTGGCAATTAATGCAGAGACTGAGCTCATTATATAGGGGCCGGCAGAGCTTGATACAACTTGTAAGAAGGATGCGCAAATGAAGCCATAGGGGACAAAGAGTTGACAATCCTGCTCTGAACAACAGAAAGAACGACTTACTCTACTACAAGGGGGAGAAGCGGGGAGTGAGGCAGAACACGCAAATCCGGTCACTATGGAAACCACGAGGCGAATCGTGATCAAACATGCAGCATACTGTACATTAGAATTATACAAAGGATGATGAAATCATAGGCTATGTAACACCTCCCCACAAAAAAAAAGACATTTACAAAGGAAACTTCTTATTACTCTAAAACAATCTGTCTAAAGTCTAGATAAGCAATCTGCAATAACATTTTCTTTCCCCTTGACATGTTGTATGTCTAATGAATACTCCTGAAGATGTAGACTCCATCTTGTCAATCTCTGATTTTTATCTTTAAACTTACTAAGGAATTTCAGTGGGTTATGATCGGTATAAATGACTATGGGGTCAAAACCAGAACACAAATAAAATGAAAAATGCTATAAACCCAAAATCAACGCCAAAAGCTCTTTCTCAATAGTTGAGTAGTTCTTTTGAGGTGGAGTGAACTTCTTACTGTAATAAGATACAGGGTGTTCAATACCCTGATCATCCTCTTGCAGCAAAACAGCCCCAGTTCCTGTATCACTTGCATCAACAGCCATCTTAAAAGGCTTAGCAAAATTTGGAGTAGCGAGCACTGGCTGACTTAATAGGATAGCTTTAAGTTTGCTGAAAGAGGATTCACAGTTATCGGTCCAGACAAATTTAACTCCCTTTTTCAGTAGGTCTGTAAGTGGTGATACAAGAATTGAAAAGTTAAGAACAAATCTCCTGTAATAACCTACCATTCCCAAAAATCTTTGGAGCTCTTTCCTACTTTTAGGTCTGGGAAGATCACTTATAACCTGAACCTTAGCTGCTGGTGGTGCAACGTGTCCATCACCAATTACGTACCCAAGCTACTGAACTTTAGCTTGACCAAACTCACACTTTGATAAATTAGCTACAAGATTAGCATGAACCAAACGCTGAAGAAATTTACTGACATGGCATAGGTGATCTTTCCAGTTGTCACTGAAGATTAATACATCATCAATAGAAACAACACACCCTGCCAAACCCTCTGTTACAACATTCATGAGCTTCTGAAAAGTGGCTGGTGCATTCTTCATACCATATGGCATTACAGAACATGCAAAAGTCTTTCCTAGTGTTACAAAACATGAGATCTCCCTAGCACGTTCAGTCATAGGTACTTGCCAGTATCCCTTTAACAAATCTGACTTACTTATGTACCTAGCCTTTTCGATCTTATTTATGCAATCTTCCACGCGAGGTAGAGGGTAAGTGTCTGTTTTGGTTATCTGATTAACACGTCTGTAGTCGATGCAAAGCCGCTGTGACCCACCTGGCTTAGGGACTAGAGTGACAGGAGAACTCCACTCGCTCTGACAGGGCTCAATCATCTTGTGGTCCAACAGGTAGCCAAGCTCCTTCTGGATGAGAGGAACTTTCACTGGGTTCACACGGTAAGGAGGCAGTTTAATTGGCTTTGCGTCTCCAACATCGACATCATGCATCAACACAGTGGTTCTTCCATGAGTGGCACGGAACACTTGCGGGTACTCCTGCAGTAATGCCGAAAACTCCTGCCTTTCCTCGGGAGCTAGATGAGAAAGCTTAGTCTGGAGATCATTCATGATATCAGGATTCTTCCCCAAACTATCACTCAGGCTCATGCTGCATGGGAGAACTTCACTTGCAAACTCGGGTGGAACAGCTACAGTGCAGATTGGATTATTTTCGTCCCGCCTGTGATATAACTTTAGCATGTTGATGTGACAAAGTTGCTTGTTCTTTCTACGATCTGGTGTGGCGATGACATAGTTGACATCACTGAGTTTCTTCTCCACGAAATAAGGACCATTAAACTTGGCTTGAAGAGGTTGCCCATGCACCGGTAGCAGAATCAAAACCTGATCTCCTGGCTGAAAGTGGCGTAACCTGGACTTCTTATCATACCAAGTCTTCATCTTCTCCTGAGCAGCTCCTAAATTCTCTCTCGCCAGCTGTAAAGCAGTGGACAGCCGTTCTTTGAACTTCATCACATACTCCAGCATGTTGACGTCATCTTCCTCCGACAGCCAGCATTCCTTGAGTAGCTTAAGGGGTCCTCTTACTTCATGGCCAAACAGTAGTTCAAAGGGTGAGAAGCCCAGTGATTCATTTGGAGATTCTCTTGGGGCAAATACAACGAATGGAAGACCTTTATCCCAGTCTTTCTGATGTTCCAAACAGTATTTCTTGAGCATCGATTTGAGTGTTTGATGATATCTCTCCAACGCTCCTTGGGTCTGGGGATGGTAAGCTGAAGACGAGATCTGGGAGATGCCCAACTCTTTCAGAGACTGCTTGAAAACATTTGACACGAAATTACTTCCCCGGTCTGAATGTACCTCCTTGGGCAGACCAAACTTTGTGAAGAACCCTAGCATTTCCTTAACCACGTTCTTTGAAGAGATATTTCTAAGTGGAATGGCTTCAGGATAACGAGTAGCCATATCAATCAGGGTCAACACATAAGAAAATCCTGAAGAAGTCTTAGGAAGAGGGCCCACAGTATCCACCAACACACGGGTGAATGGCGCCTCAAAAGGAGGAATGGGAACTAGAGGTGCAACCTTTTCGGTCTGATTACATTTCCCCAAAACTTAACAGGTGTGACAAGACTTACAATACCAGGAAACATCTCTGAAGATACCTGGCCAGTAGAAGTGTTTCAAAATGCGTGCCACAGTCTTCCTCACTCCAAGGTGTCCTGCCAAGCTGAAATCATGAGCCACTCTAATGATATCCTGCTTACAAACACGAGGGATGACAACTTGATGTACAACCTCCCATTGACAGTCGGCTGATGCTGTTGGGGGTCTGCACTTTCTCATAAGTACTCCTGACTTTATATAATAACAAGTAGAAGCACCAGCTGACTCTTCCTCACTGCAAGCAGAGATAGCTAGACCTTTCAACTCAGGGTCAGCAACCTGCAACTCAACCAACTCTTGACGAGACAAATTATCAACACTACGCGGTACTGCCTCATCTGGTGAGTGGTCCAAATTAGCAAGAAAAGTGTCAGCTAGGATAACATCATCATCATCATCATTATCCTCTAAGTCACCAGTAACCTTAGACTTAGCCCTAGTGACAGCACATGCAGGGAACACATCAGGGACATCACAATCCTGGGTCGCAGTCACTGGCTCACTAGACAACTGAGGAGCTGGGCACACTTGACTTCCACCAATATCATTTCCAAGTAAGAAAATTGCACTTGACATTGGGAGTGTCTCAACCAACCCAACCATATCGGAACCATTAACAAAACCAGACTCTAAATTCACTCTGCACAGAGGGACAGAGAAGTAATTATTCCCTACACCTTGTAAGATTACAGTTTCATCAGAGGAATTAACATTAGAGCCTAGAACACTGGTCAGCATAAGGGATTGGCAAGCACCTGTATCACGATATATTTTAACTGATTTCCTGTCATTACTGTCCAGAGGACTGACAAAACCATCAGACAGGAAATTAGCACATGAACTCTTGAGACTGTCACCCAAGTTACTGCTCAAAAGAGGAGCTTCATCATGAGAATTTAATTTACCCCTCAAAGCAGGTTCAGTTAACTCAGTTAAAGAATTCTGGGATCTCTCAAGGGTGGACACTAGACCAATTGACTGAATATTTAAAGACTCCTTTTTGTTCACATCACGCTGTCTCCTGAAACATTTCTCCGTAGTATGACCAAGCTTACTACAATAAGTACATTTACTTTTCTGAAATCTAGAGGTGAAGCTGGTATTTACTTCCTGAGAAACATCATCTTTATTCTCTTTCCTGTTACCTGTACTCTGAGTAGAGGCAACGTACTTACTCTCAGCTTTCCTTTTTTGTTTAGAATATCTCTTGTGAGTAAGAACATATTCATCAGCTAAAACTGCAGCATCAGACAAATTATCTATTCTTTTCTCATCAAGATATAGGTTTACATCATTATTAATACACCTTTTGAAGTCCTCCAGCAAAATCATCTGCTTAAATTTACCCAAATCAGAATCCAGATTCTTAGAATTTAACCACTGCTCTAACAGATCTTCTTTGATTTTTGCATACTCAACATGGGATTGCTTATCTTGCTTATAAGTTATCCTAAATTTTACTCTATAGGCTTCAGGAAGAAGCTCATAGGCCTTAAGAATCAAGCTCTTAACTACATCATAATTATCAGATTGATCCTGAGGCAAAGATGCATAAGTTACTTGAGCTTTACCGGTGAGAACAGTTTGAAGGAGTACTGGCCAATACTGTTTGGGCCAATTAAAACCTGTGCTCTTAACTACATCATAATTATCAGATTGATCCTGAGGCAAAGATGCATAAGTTACTTGAGCTTTACCGGTGAGAACAGTTTGAAGGAGTACTGGCCAATACTGTTTGTGCCAATTAAAACTTGTAGCTACCCTCTCAAACAATTGAAAATACTTTGTTAAATCAGATTCATTAAAAGGAGGGACAAGTTTAACATTTTTAGCCACATCAAAATCATTAGAGCTAGATGATCCAGTTCCACTTTGTTTCATGCGATACTCATGGTCTGCCTGAATCCTTGCAATTTCGATTTGTGCCTGTGCCTCCTGAATACGAGCCTGAGATTCAGCCTCCTTAGCACGAGCCTCCTGCAGATCTAGCTGTAACTTAGCTATTTCAATCTGCGTTTGCTCATCTGGAGGAGTTACATTAAACAAGCTTTTATTAATCATGTTAACAATTTGATCTTTAGACTGATGAGAGCGAACAGCAATTCCCAACTGTTGAGCAACAAGCTTAAGTTCATTCTTTGCTCTGTTTTCTACATCACACACTGTTTGCACATTTGACAAAAAATCTTTGGCTTCATCAAGAGTAGAAATAATAGACATCATGAATAAATCACAGTCACAAAATATCAAGCAATATCCTTATGATAATATCCTGAATATCCTGATAAGAGGTCGCCAAATTTATGTTACGGAACAGAGAAAGATAATGAACACTTCATGTGAGAACACCAAAATCACTACTGTCCCGCAAAGTTCCAGGTTCAAAACAAAAGAGTTAGGTAAAATTACAAGTTAAAGTTTAATGCTCAAACTAAGAACTAAACATTCAGGACTCATAAGGATAATGTAATGGCAAAAAACAGGTTAAATATATGGTTAACTGCAATAGCCTCTATTAACACTAAATTAGCAAGAGTAAATTTATCTAAGTCAGCCCTGATAAAATGAGAAAACCGGATAATGCTCAGTTAATGCAAGATATATTATTACAGATACAAAATATTATTAACAGTGGCTGACAGTAAAACTTTACATTAATCACAAAAACCTTACCAGGCCTACGAACCAACACCTAATGCCATACAGTACAAGAAAAAATGTAATAACACTTATACTCAAATTACACAGCAGCTAGATGGTTGGAGACTTCCTGAGCACTCACAAAAATAATAACAACTGTACAGGGGAGGACAGAGTTGTGAACAAAATGAGGAGTAGATCTAAGTGGCAATTAATGCAGAGACTGAGCTCATTATATAGGGGCCGGCAGAGCTTGATACAACTTGTAAGAAGGGCGCGCAAATGAAGCCATAGGGGACAAAAAGTTGACAATCCTGCTCTGAACAACAGAAAGAACTACTTACTCTACTACAAGGGGGAGAAGGGGGGAGTGAGGCAGAACACGCAAGTCCGGTCACTATGGAAACCACGAGGCGAATCGTGATCAAACATGCAGCATACTGTACGTTAGAATTATACAATGGATGATGAAATCATAGGCTATGTAACAGTATGTGTATGTGTAGGGTATGTGTATGTGAATGTGAATGTGCAGGTATGTGTATGTGTATGTGTAGGCTATGTGTGTGAATGTGAATGTGCAGGTATGTGTATATGTAGGCTATGTGTATGTGAATGTGTGCAAAACTAAGACTAGCTTTGGTTGGTTCTATCTTTAATGTATCTAAATCTCTACATAAAATACACAGTCCATTCCTAAGGTCCAGTAATCCTCCTACGCACAATAGATGGTGTCACACACCTTCACATTTCCCCACTTTAGCACGAATAAAACCGTCCATACTAAAGACATGGTCAGGTAGTGTACAGTATTAGTGGAGATATTTTATGGAACATCGATGGGTTTTTGAATTCGTGGCTCCATCTTAATTACTAGTAAGCTACGTGTATCCAGACCTACCTAAGAAACAGAATACCTTAAGTAATACACTGTCTTAGGTATATCCGGTGTATGAATAAGAAATTGGACTGTAATACATACGTAATGCGTGGACAATAATCCGTCTTTATGATCCCAATGATTCTTCTTTAACCTCTGACTTGAACCAGATTTTTTTTTTCAATCTTGCTATGACCAGGTGATTTTTTTTTTTTTTTTCAGCTTAGGAGATCACCTATATAGTGAAAGGCTTAGTCAATGTTATATTAACTCTCTCAGGTTTCAAAAGTCATTCCTAAGCGTAATAAAACCGTTTGGTTGTAGCTTGAGTAACATAAAACCTCACAACGTAAAGGGGTTTAATAAACTAGGAGTCACATGTGAAGACAGATTCATACTTTAAGTAAGAAGCTTTAATCGCGTACCCTACCAGTTTCCACTCTGTATGTGTCGGGGTATAAGAGTCGAAACCTTTGTCATCTTGTCTGCTTCCCCCAGGCTCACTCTTGCGAACTCCGTGCGAGGTGATGTAGGAAAGCTCAGCTGGATTTGCCTTCACTTGACTCTCCAGCATTCGCCTACCGGGGTCTTCGATGCTTGGTTGCGGAGAGAGCGAATGTATGTGCTGAACTCTCCTCTAGATATATTACTGCCTCACCTGCTTTCGTTTTTGTTTACCGTTAGGGTGTTTATCAGCTAGGTTAGTTAGTACTCATTCTCCTCCCTTCCCTATTTAGAGACATGTTAGGTGTTTGTATCTATTCCTGAGATTATCTTTGCTTACTTACCTCTGTGGTGAATCCCCCACTGATCGTGCTGGGGTGAGTATAAACATAGACCTGACCTCCTGAATGTAGATTGAGAGGATTATCTCAGCCTTAGCTGTTTTTCCCTGGGTGTCTTGTCCCTTGTTCATTCTCTCTCTCTCTCTCTCTCTCTCTCTCTCTCTCTCTTTCCTGCTTCCCCCGCGAGGGGAAGGTGGATACTATGTTGGATCTTCCCCGGTTCCCCTCCCTCCCTTCAGGAGGGAGGTGGCTCTGACACCTTGACTGCGACACGAACTGACTTAAGGAACGGCCGCCCCCAAACTCTAGCACTGCTAGCCATCCCACGACATAATGCGACATTTGTACAGCTACATGCTATTGATTCTACTTCCCTGGCTAGCCTCAATCATTTTCTCATTAAGAAGGTAATTGAAGCCTGTGCTGGTGAAGCTGAACAGGTTAAAAAACTTGCTTGTCGAGACCTCCTTGTCAAAACCTGCTACGACGTTGAGCCAAGGATCCCTCACTCCATGAATTCATGCAAGGGAATTATCATTTGTAGGGCTCTCCTGGTCATGGAAGAGAACGATATCATACGTGGACTTGCTATGCAAGATATCTTTGATGCGAGATTCATTACTAGATTCTCGGACGCATAAGGAAGAAGACTGCAACAACTGTATAGACTTTTGGAAAAGTTGCACTCCCATCGAGGATCAAAGCTGGTTACGAAACTCTTAACATAAGACCGTATATCCCTAATCCTCTTAGGCGTTCAGAATGTTAACTCTATGGACATGCATATACTGTAAGACTTGCCGGGCTTCTGGCTCGGTGTGTGGCAGGTGTGCAACTGTGGGTCATTCTGCTGTCCACTGTATTTCCCTGGTTGAATGTTGCTTTATTGCAAGGGTACTCACTCCACTTTCTCGAGGGATTGTCCCAGGTGGAAACACAAGAAAGAGGTCTGCACAGTGAAGTCAAGGCAACGGAGGGCCTATCTTACTACGATGCCAGGAAGAAGGTTGGGAAGTTGCATGCTTCTCCCAAACCTAATGTCCCATATGCATCGGCGGTTATGTCCCGTCTCGTGATGTGCACAGTGGAGACTCAAACTGACCCTGTCCCCAGCACTTATGTCACTAGTTTAACTCCCTCGTCTGCTCCTCCTGTACATCCCAACTCTCTCACTGATATCGCAACAACCACTTACTCTCAGGCTGCTGCTGCTTCTCAGTCAGTAAGACCTAAACTGAAGTCTGACTAGTCAGATATGATTAACCTGACCACCCTTTCAAAGTCACGTCCTTATGTTTTTCCTGCTGCTGCTCCAGTGAGGGAGAGAAGAGTTAGATCTTCCTCGGGGAGTAGGGGTCTGGGAACCACATAACTGATGAATCAATGGAGGTTTCCGTTAACAATAACCAGGATCTTTTCCCCAGTTGTTGTTCACCTGCCGGCGGGGGATCAAAGAAAGCTAAGCACACAGGCCCATCCCATAAATCTTAAATCGTCATATTCAATATTATTCAGTGGGACTGTAGGTCTATTGGGAATAAACTAAAAAATTTAAGCCTTTTGTCAGCTTTACATAAACCGGATGTTGTCTGTTTACACGAGACTCGACCAGAGGATCCTCCTGATCCTCCTCAGTTCAAACACTACCATTCGTATAGAAGATATGGGGATCATGGCAAAATGCCATATACTCACACAAATCACTCGCACACGGAAATGGTGCTGTATTCTACACTGGCAGCTCCGCGTGAAGGATGAAATTTGGCAACATGTATCTGTCTATTTGTTCTATCCCACTGACTTGTTCCCATTGATGGTGATGCTTTCATTTCACTTATCCATCAACTTCCGGGCCACTGATTAATTTTAGACGTGTTAATGCCCATCGCTATCAGTGTGGAAGCTTTAGGAGTGATGGTAAGGGGGGACAAGTAGCCGACCTAGTACTTCAGTCAAAGCTTCTGTCTTCTAAACAATGGTAGAGCGAATCGTGTAGAAGACCACACTGGCAACATGGCATGTATAAATCTGTCCTTGTCGTCTCCCGATGTACACATAAACATCTCTTGGGACCAGTATGACAACCCGATGGGTAACGAACATTTCTCTTGATCTGTCTTTCTTATTCACGCGATGATTATCGGCCTCTCCTACCACCTAAAGTTAACTTTAAGAAAGGAGATTGGAAGAACTACTCACGGGTCACCAATCGAGATAATATCGGGAGATAACATTAATGAGAAAGTTGCACACCTACAGTCTTACATTACACATACAGCTGAGGCCACTGTTCCCAAGACATCTACCATTATCCCAAACAAGCATAGTTTTGTGATGGACACCAGACTGCTAACAAGCACTCACTAAGTGCAATAGGAGATACAGAATTTTTGAGAAAAAGCCAGCAAACTCAGCCTTTATTGCCGATAAAGCGGCATAGGCTGAGGCAAGGAGGACAATTAAAACGGCAAAACGGAATAATTGTAGTTTTGTGTCCACGGTGAACTGTCCCACCCCCCTAAGTCAGGTCTGGTCCACCATCAATGTACTTAACAACAGGTTCACCCAGTCACTGGTCACCACACCTGAGGTGGCCGGGAATGTCATTGACGATCTCGTGGACATTACCAATACTGTTGCTGACCATTTTGCCAAGGTAAGCAGCTCAACCAACTGCGATCCTTTCTTCCCACCATAAGGCATAAGCATACGGCTGAGCTGCAGAATTTAGACTTTGCCACAGAAGACGGAGATATCAGCTACATTTCCAAATTTACACTAGATGAATTTCTTGCCCTGAAATCCTGCAAAGCCTCCAGTCCCGGTCCATCAACCATTAAGTACGACATGGTTCAGCATCTTACTCAGGCTAACCTTAGTAAGATGTTCAAAGTGTACAACGAAATTTGGACGTATTGAACGTTTCCAATCTCACGGCACTACACGCAAGTCATACCGATACCACGCCAGGATGGTCACCTTATGAGTCCCAGTTCTTTTCGACCTTTTGTGTTGACTGTCTATGTAAGACCTTTGAACATATGGTTAATAAAAGTTACGTTTTGTTTTAGGGTCAAAGGGTGTGTTAAATGATCAACAGACTGGATTCCGTAAACACAGATCCACTCTAGATCATTTAGTGCACCTGGAACATTGCATAGCTGAGGCTTTTGCCAATCACGAATTTATGATAGCAATATTTTTTTGGATATTTAGAAGGCTTATGACATGACCTGGCAAAACGAAATACTATGTAAACTCTACACTTGTGGCTTGAGGTAACTTGCCATTTTTTTTTCTTTTTTTTTCAGAACTTCCATACTGAGAGAATGTTTTCCGTAAGGCTGTCCTGTTACTTCACATCGGACATATTTGTCCAGGAGAACGGGGTACCACTATAGGACTACATAATAGATAGATAAATAAATAGATAGATAGAGAGACAGATAGAAGCAGGAAGTCAAATGATGAGAAGGTGTTGTGTTTGCGAGAAGCGAGCAGCGCTAAACGCTTACACGGAGGAAAGCTGACGACAGCGGCCAGTAAGGAGATGATGCAGTTAGCTGTCAGCAGTCCTCTCGTGAGAAAGTTCTGTTGCCATGAGGAACATACGTGACACACACACCCTACTACACGAGATGTTAGGAAAGAGAGTTTAGAAGGAGACAAGCGACCCTAGAGAGAGGTCGAGACGGAGATTAGCCTTAGAACAGAGAGAGAGATAGCGAGACAGGGAGGTAGCTACCCAGGACTTATACTATTATACCTGTTTAATATTTCCAAGACAAATAAAAATAGTCCCATACTATTCTTTACCTCTCCCGTCACTACATGACATCTGGTGGGGAAACTACTACAAGATATAAAAGCCGCTCGACCACAAGTCTAAAATATACTTCTCTACAAGTAACTACAAAGTCTTTATGACATTTGGTGGCAGCGAACAGTGATACGAACCTCGTCTACGAATCAACATTAAATTCCTACAAAATATCAAGATTGACAACAACCAACAATATCAGCTCCTGCCCCCTCCGTCTCCCAGATCATTACGCTGATGCAGAGGTCAAGAGATCACTCGACGCCTTGCAAGTAGCTTAACGACAAACCAGCAAATCTGCGGACATCGTCTCCGAATTAAAAGCAAATTTCTACAAAAGCAACCGAGACTACAAGGTTAGCTTCAGTTCTACAAAGTCTACAGCCATCTACAATCAACTACAGCCATCTACAATCAACTACAATTAACAACTCTACGTCGTCTGTATAATCTTCTACACGCACCTACAAGTAGCGGCAGTCTTCATCCCACAACGAATAAATCACTAGAGAAAAGGACAGAGAAAACTTCCACATAGAATAAAGGGAACAAACAAACAGAAGAGTGAGACACGATTTACAACTCATCTTACTCACTCGTCTTCACTCAAGTTACTCATCGCTACTCATTCACTCACCACAGCTACCAGTGTGGAGAAGCCGACGTCACCATGTGCTGAGATGACATCACAACATGAGTCTGCCATGCCAAGCAACGTGTGACTGACACCAGGCACTTCTCACCCACTACTCATTACTCATTATTCACATAGCTCCTACTCATATTCACTTATTTTCACAGTTAAGTTGGAAATTCGACGTTCTATGTTGAGGTTTGCCTGGGACAGCCGTTAACCACTACAAATACCAGGCCATGGAGTTTCCTGAGTAATATCGTCCATCAACACACCACTAGAATTATCAAGAGATCTTCAATCAAACCTGTATTTTCTTCCGAGATCGACTTTTGTATCGACACACCTCTACGATCTGTATCAAGTGGGTAAAATTATACTTGCTCATTTCTTCTCAGTGCTAAAATTAGCTATATTCAACTTATTTAATCATCTAGTTTGCTAGGACATAAATAAACAAGAGGCGTATTTCATAACATCATATCTTAATGACAGGAATATTTTCGCAACCACCCACGTTAATACCAGATGACACACAAATTGCCACAACATCAGACTCACAATTAAGAGACAGCCCACCCATTGTACAACCCACACCACACGTTATAGATAAGGAAACAAATACGGGAGTTTCGGATGATGAGTGGGAAACCCCTTCAGACGTTGAGAGTATCGACTTCGCAGCTGCCTTAAATACGTATGCCAATATACTTAACAGGGTTCACGGTCCGGTCATACATATTCTACCATTCCCTCACATAACGATAAACTCGTACAAGTTGAATTAACAGGGCAATCATTAAATATGAATCAAGAAACAAATACTGCTGATCTAAAAACCACACCTCACGTTTTTGTGTATCACGAGGATAAGACTGCCCCAAAATTCTCTGGCACAGACAAGGATCGCATTGATGTCATTTCATTAATCAGTCAGTGCGAACAAATGTTCATCAAGCGCCACATACTAGATGAACAAGAGAAAATTGCTATTTTTTCATCTTGCATAAGCCAGGAAAGATGTCCAGCAAGCAATTTATTGCGCTCCGATAAGCTACATCGTGCTAGGACATATGATGAATTTAAAACTGAATTTCTGAAGAAATTTTCTGGAGGTATGAACTTCTTGCCAGGTATAATTCCAGAATTACATAAAATTGTAGATCTTGTAAGGGAGCACACTACAAACCATGTGCTCAGTGAAATAACTGCTGATGTCTCCACAATCAAGAGAACCCTATTAGCTACTCTGGAGAATTCTAAGTGGATAACAGATGATGGAAAGATGTCCCCAGACCTCGTCGTGGACATCATTGGTTATGTAGCTGCCTTGTGTAAATTACCTGATAGAACCCTTAAGATCGCCAAAACAATCGCGTACATCCCTGGAATGTGCTTACTAGACTTAATGAACGAGGTAGAGATGCAGTGCAGTAAAGCAGGTGTGGTCGACACACATGCACATTCTGGTAGAATCAGGGTACCTGAGACAGTATCATCTGTGAAAACATCAACACCGACCCCAAACAGAGAACAAAATCGATCGCGACCTGAAATGAGGCAGCCCAAACAGACAAAGACGCCTAGACCTCGTTCCCACACGCCTTCCTACAGGCAGTTTCATAAGTTTTAGCGCCAGCCCGAGCAGGCCCTCGCGCTATAAACAACACTTTTATGGGAAATCACCTCGTAGGTCACAGTCAAGGGATAGGTCCATTCTGTGTCATTACTGTGCAAAACCAGGACACACAAGGTATGAATGCTTTATCAAGGCAAAAGAGGATAATCAAAAGACACAAGGGTTTGGTCCCTTACTGTAGGCATCATAGATACCAAGGGCACTGGACTAGTGATTGCAAAACAGTAGAAAAAATTGTGTCTATGTTCAAATCGGGGAAGACCAAGTCATGACAAAAAACGAACAAACGTAAAGAAGAACAAGGTTAAACTTCACATAGGAGGCATGTTGGGAAATGAGTGTATCTTGATACCAGCTGTATGTGAGGATCAAAACGTTTCCTTATTTTTAGATACAGGCTCTCCAGTGAACTTAATAACACATGAAGAACTAAATAGAATTCTTAAAAATAAAAAAGAAAGTAACTTTTCTGGATGAAGCTGATTTAGAATTAAACACAGTAGATGGTCAAGAGATTACAGTAAAAGGTATGATAAGATTAAATCTCAGTTTCACAGAAACTACAAGACCATTCTCTGCATTGTTCTATATCGTTGAAAACTTAGCAATTAAAGCTCATATGTTACTGGGCTTAAGATCCATGAGAACTGAGAACATAACTATACTCCCACAAATGAATGGAATAGACTTTGATAATGAATTTATAGAGGAAATACTTTCAGAGCCCTCACCGATTGGTAGAAGAGAGCCAAAAAGAATTGGTAATATTAAAGGCTTTAACAAACATACACAAACAGATGAGTGTATAGATCCACTTACACCAGCAACCCCATCCTCATGAATTTGTGACCCAGATAACAGTACTGATTTATCAATTTTTCCAGCCCATCTCACTAATGATTTGGTTATACCACCTAATTCATACATGAAGGTTACCATAAAGAGCAAATTACGGAATAGTACTGTTCTTGTCTTAGAAGAATTATGTAAAGTAAAAGGATTGTCAGTAGAAAACGCATTATGTCATACGAACGACGAAGGGCTAACTCAGATATTCATTATTAATCACATGAATGGGGAAGTTCAGTTGAAGAAGGGAACTTGCATAGTTAATATTGAAAAATGTTTAGCCCCTGTGAAGGAAATAAATATTGGTGGAGTAACAAGTGAGATAAAATCTACGGATAGAGAAAGAATAAAGAAATTTAATTCACTCAGGTGAATTTGTGAAGAAAATGATTTGTTAACCCTGCTGGAAACACACAGGGACACCGTAGCCTTGCCCGGAGAACAATTAGGGTGTACTAACTTGATTAATCACATGATTAATGTGCACCCAGAAACACCACCAATTTTCGTACCAGCTTATCGCATACCACACTCCCAACGTACACTTGCAAATCAGTATGTCGATGAAATGTTAAAGCTTGGAATTATTGAGCCTTCAGTTTCTCCGTGGAACGCTCCCCTTTTCTTTGTGCCCAAGAGAAATGGAGAAATGCGTGCGGTAGTAGATTACCGTAAACTAAATAATCACACCATCCCAGACAGATTTCCCATGCCATTGCTAAGTGATGTTCTACAGAATATTGGTCCTGAGAATAATATATTCTCGACCATCGATCTCTAAACAGATACTATCAGATTCCGGTATCTCAGGAGTCACGTAAATACACTGCCTTTTCAACAAACAGAGGCCATTATCAATATACAAGAATGCCAATGGGACTGAGGACAGCCCCGGTACGTTCCAGCGTCTTATGAATTACGTATTGTCCGGAATTTTAGGACAAGGAATATTTGTTTATCTTGACGATATTATTATCGCAACGAAGAATATTAAGGATCATCTCAGGAAATTAGACTTACTCTTACAAAAGCTTAGTGATGCTGGATTAAAAATTAAACTTTCTAAATGCAAATTTTGCTTTAAGGAAATAAATTTCTTAGGCCACAAATTAAGTTCTGATGGTATTCACACCACTGATGACAAAATACAGGCAGTGAGAGATTTTCCTGAACCCACTACGACTGACGAAGTTAGACAATTTTAGGTCTGGCTGGGTACTATAGGTCCTTCGTACCACAGTTCTCTCATATAGCCTTCCCTCTATTCCAACTACTCAAAAAAGATGCTGTATTCCAATGGGAAGAAGAACAAAAAAGGGCATTTAACAATCTAAAAATTAAACTAACGAATGCACCTTGTTTAGCATATCCAGATTACACGAAATCATTTCTTATTTGTACAGACGCATCAGTTAAAGGATTAGGGGCTGTACTGATGCAGGAAGATAAAAGAGGAAAGAATCAACCAATTGCATTTGCCAGCAGACAAACAAGAGGTGCGGAGAAAAATTATAGCACTGCAGACTTAGAGGCACTTGCAGTGATTTTTGCATTACAAAAGTTTCGAGATTTGGTATATGGTTACGAAATCCACTTATTCACCGACCATAAACCACTGGTGGGTATGTTTAAAGAAAAACTCCTTTCTGGGAGGAGAGCAAGATGGAAATGTACAGTTGAAAACTACAATGTACAAATACATTATATACAAGGTAAAATGAATATAGTAGCTGACGCATTATCTAGGAACCCGAACACAATTCAGGTCGCGGCGTTAGATCTCAAAGGAAATATCCCAAACCACGAGGATATCGCAAAGGCACAAAGACTTGACCCAGTATGGTCAAAAGCAATATACAAGTTAGAAAGTGGAGATGACATACAATTACCCAAACTGCATGTCCCACTTGAACAATTCACAATGGTCAATAATACATTATACAAAATTAACTCTAAACAACCAAAACGCCAAAGAAATACTAACCAGTTGGTAGTACCTAATGACATGATACCCCAAGTATTACGAATGATACACGACAGCCCACATGCAGGACACCCTGGAAAGGATAAGACATTCAACCAAGCCCAGCTATTATATTACTGGCCTTCATTACGAAGAGATATACACAATCATATAGACAGATGCGAATCATGTGCGAAACACAAAGGATACCCAATCACACCTGCACCGATGGGTAATTACCCAGTACCACATCAACCATGGGACGTTGTCGCTGTTGATTTACTCAAGATGCCATTATCATACAATAATAACCTATACTTATTCGTAGCAACGGATCATTTTCCCGTTATGTCATTTTAGCTCCAATTAAAGATAAGACAGCAGAGACAGTAGCAAAGGCAATAACAGATAATGTAATATGTCGCTTTACTACCCCAAAGGTATTAATAAGTGATAATGGAGGAGAATTTAATTCTGAGATCTTACAAGAAATATGTAAACAATACAACATTAAAGGTTAACGTTTTGGCCTATCACCCAGCATCGAATGGGTTGGTAGAGAGACAAAATAAAAAGGTATTAGATGTGCTACGACACATTCTCAGTGAAAATTATGCAAGCTGGGATGATTGGATTCCCAGAGTAGAGGCCTCCATTAATGGGTCTATAAATAAATCCATTGGTGACACACCACATTTCATTATATATGGCACAGATAAAAAATTACCATATGAGCTCCTAGAAGGTGACAGCATGCCTATATACAATTACGATGATTACTCTAAACTCCGTTTACGTGAATTCCAGGACATTCACAAAAGAGTGAAAAAACAATTAACGATGTCCAAGGAAGAAATGACGGAGGCATTTAACAAAAAGAGCAAAAGATTCACCTATCAGCTTAGGAGACATTGTTTACGGTGTCATTCATACGAGAGACAATAAATTATCCCCTAAATTTGAGGGCCCATACAGAGTAATTAACATAAAGGCAAACAAAGTTTTAATTAAGTCACTTTCAAGTGGCGAGGAAAAACAAGTTCATATTGACCATTTAAAACGAGTTTCAAGGGAATTATCACATAATTATTCAGCCTCGGATACAACCGAACAGGTGAACGTACCTCAAGAAACCAAGCAAGAACACAACAATGATTACAAAAAGAAATTAAGGTCATATACCAAACAATCGAACATAGGTGCAACTATTCCAATGAAATCTACAGTACATCATTTACGAGAATTAAATATCGATTTAAACTCCTTCTATAAATGAAATAACAGCCAACCGTAACGACACATCATCACTATCATCAACCACAGCTTTATAGGAAATTAATAGATTTTTTTTTCGGTAGGTTACGATGAAGGGACTTATGCTACTATGGATTCTCCTATACATAGTAAGAGTATATGCGCACCTAGACCCCAAGCATATAGTACGACAAGGATGCCTCATAGCTCCAACGGCCACGACTACAATCGTCAAGGATGTCATGAGTACTGAAATAAGTCTAGATTACTTGTATGACTTACCTACTTATATAGAAAGACTTGCGACGCCGATGCGAACTCTGGACTTCAAGATAGGGAATTATGTTTCACAATCACATATCACCAAGGAAGTGGATGAAATGGTGAAGTTAGCGAAATGGAAACTAGAACAGGCGAAGTCAACTATGCTCGTCATGATCCAAGATCTCCCATCTTATGGAACAGAGGTGCTGAGCGACAGGAACAACATCACACGTACTCGCCAAAAGCGCGGTTTGTTCGATCTGGGCGGCGCAATTCTTGGGAACATCTTTGGATTGGCTACAGAGGATGACCTTAAAGAAATAAACAAAAAATTTAATAAGATAGCTCAGGTACTAACATACCAAGATAAATTCATCACAGGACAGAACTCAGCAATGAAAACAATTGTGAAAAATCTGAAACAAGCAGAAAACGTAGCTCTCGAGAGTATAGATAAAATAAATGACTTGGAGGGTAACGTTACCCTTTTCCAGCACTTCTCCATCATCACAGAACATATTGACACGATTCTACTACAATTAGAGAACACTAGAGATCATTTCCGGGCACTTATGCAAGGAATTTCGAATGCTGGTGATGGCAAGATCACAAATGACTTACTCCCAGTTCATGAGCTACGTCAGATAGTTAGTCAAGGCATACATAAACATAAATTGAAGCCATTGTTCCGCAGTAGAGAATTTATGCAATATTACCCGTACTTGGAAGCAACACTAACACCAACATCAGTGATAGTTCATGTACCATTCATCACGGAAGACCTGTTCACAGTATACCAAATACACCCCTTCCCCTATAGAAACAACAACACTTTAGTCATCATCAACATCAACACAGACACCGAACTCATCATGGTCTCCAAGAGACGAGACACTGTCACTTTCGCAAGTGAGTCAACGATTGAGCGAAAGTGCCGCACATCCTTACATGCTGTTCATCTTTGTCCTGCGTACATTTTCACGTTTCAGCCTACTGATACGGTCCCTTGTGAAATGGCTATCATCAGCAATAACAATATTCATCATCATTGCAACTTCACTTTTGCTCCAGATAAACTTGTACACCATCAACGCATTGGACACTCGCAGTTTTTTTATTTCCCTCATAACACATCAGTTTACATAGTCTGTCCAGATATACCACCATCTCATACATCAGCCTCAGGATTATACATAGCACCAGACTACTGTGCGGTATTTACACCATCCATGTCTACTTTTTCCACCATCAATCACTACGCCATTATCAACCATACACACAAACATTTCCACCCACTGCCTGATATGGACTTAAACATGAGCACAAGTATTAAGCTGACTTCACCTAAGTTTGAAACTATGCAGCTGATCAATGAAACTATGAAGCCCTGGGAAGATTTGAGTTTGAGTATGTTCAACCCATATTATGTGTATAGCCAAGCACCTTCTGTCTTTATAATTATCTGCATTGTGGTTGCAGTATTGCTGTTGGCCATGCACAGAATGCATGCAAGAATTGCTAATTTGGAGTCATTGTTTAGTGGGGGGAGATTTAACATCACAGTTAACCACCCTGAATGAAGTGTATATATTTTGTATATAGTATTAATTATATATATATAAAAAAAAAAAAAAAAAAAAAAATAATAATAATAATAATAACACAAAGAAGAATGACCCATATATGACAAACCAGTACCATTATCTTTGAATGAAATATTAATAACTCTTACAATAATCTTAATTTTAAACTATTTTTATTCTTGCATGTATGCAATTCACTATAATAACCCAAGTACATACTGTATTACAGTTAAATAATTTACTTTAATGCATTTATTCCAATATGTATTTAACTTATTTAAAATGTAATATTACTGAATAATCACTATTTACTATGAATAATATATGTATACAATATTCATACAATTATGTTACTTTACAATATTATGTATTTCACTTAATTAGCTTATAAGTTCATTATAATGTGTATGTAGTATGTATTAATATATTATAACTATTAAATGTCGATGGTACGCCATTTTCGCGGCCGAGCAAATATAGGACTACATAATAGATAGATAAATAAATAGATAGATAGAGAGACAGATAGAAGCAGGAAGTCAAATGATGAGAAGGTGTTGTGTTTGCGAGAAGCGAGCAGCGCTAAACGCTTACACGGAGGAAAGCTGACGACAGCGGCCAGTAAGGAGATGATGCAGTTAGCTGTCAGCAGTCCTCTCGTGAGAAAGTTCTGTTGCCATGAGGAACATACGTGACACACACACCCTACTACACGAGATGTTAGGAAAGAGAGTTTAGAAGGAGACAAGCGACCCTAGAGAGAGGTCGAGACGGAGATTAGCCTTAGAACAGAGAGAGAGATAGCGAGACAGGGAGGTAGCTACCCAGGACTTATACTATTATACCTGTTTAATATTTCCAAGACAAATAAAAATAGTCCCATACTATTCTTTACCTCTCCCGTCACTACATGACATCTGGTGGGGAAACTACTACAAGATATAAAAGCCGCTCGACCACAAGTCTAAAATATACTTCTCTACAAGTAACTACAAAGTCTTTATGACACCACAAGGAAGTGTGCTTAGCCTTATTTTATTTAGTGTTGTTAGTAATGACATTCCGTTGTCTGCTTCCATCCCCAGGATGCTTAGATACTCACTCAGTGCTGATGATTGTGCAATATGGCACTCTTCCCGCACTGCACAATCCTCTGCATGGCAGATTCAAATGACACTTGAATCTGTTCAACATTGGACCCAGGAGTTGGGATTTAAATTTTCCGTTCCTAAGTGTCTTGTTGTTGCTTTTACTTGTAAACTTAACGTACCTCCTTTGCAATTGACTTTAGATAATCAGTCGATATCCATTCAAAATTCGGTAAGATTCCTGTGTCTTCATTTTGACAGTAGGCTCAGTTGGATAAAACATAATCATTTTTTTGCTACTTGTAAAAAAGTTAACGTCCTTAAGTTTCTTTCCGGTAAATCATGGGAAGAAGACAGAACGTTTTCACTGATGGTGTGTAAGTCCCTTATCCGTTCTAAACGTAACTATGGCTCACAAGTGTATGGGTCGGCATCAGATACTGCACTCCTTAGACTAGATATGCTTCAGAACGTGTGCTTGCATATATGTCTTGGAGCCCTTTGATGTACTCGTGCGTAGCGGTTGGAAGTGGAGGCTAATGTGCCTCCCCTCCCTCTACAGCGAGACCACCTGCTATTTTCGTACGGTGTCACCACCCGCTGCAAATGTTCACTTGGCCTTCCTGCTTGTTGGATACTCCTACAGTGAGAATACCTGCTGTATGCGGCCCTCAAGCTGGTGGCTGTGAGGCTTCACTTCCTCTGTGAGTTGTTAGGGTATGACATTCCTAATGGGGATCAAATTTTAACATCAAAAATAGCTCCCTGGGAGTCAGTACCACCATCAACATTGGCCAACTCCCCCTCGCTAAGTCTAGGGGACCAGAGGTGGAGGTACGACAGTTGTTCCAGATGATACTCATTAGAGACCTAGTGTCATTCCACTTGTACTCCAGTGGCTCTAAGTTGGATGAATGTGTGGGTGCGAGTATGTGGTCTATGGAGTGCCGCATCCATTTTCGCTTGCCCCCCCCCCATACGTCTGTATTTACTGCCCAGCTCTGCCATAGATCAAGCTATAGACTTTGCTTTGCTTTCAAATCACGAGTTTTTTTTTTTTTTTTTTTTTTGACTAAGTCCGCTTTTCAGGCATTTCATTTATGTAGGACTGATTCACATGAGGTCCTGGACTGCATTATCAATAAGATGCATACATGTGCAAAATCCTTCTCTCTGATCAGGGTGTCAGGTCATTGCGGTGTTTACAGCAACAGGCAGGCTGATGTACTAGCTTAATCGGCTGTAGAACTCTTGGAGACTTGGAACATTCCATGTGAGGTACAGTCTAGTGTCTCTTTCGGAAAGAATTCATCTTCTGTGACAAAGTCAGTGGACTGACCTGGCAATTCCATCAGTCAAAAGGACCATAATGTGACTGTTCCAGTTCCTCCAGAGGAAGCAGGTGGGAGGAGGTTGTTTCAGTCCGCCTTCGAGTGAACTCCACCTTACTGACACATATGTAACCATATATGAAAAATTCTCTATCTTACTTCTAAGGTGAAACACATCCTATCAATCTGTCCTTTTTCTGAAATCTCTATTCTTAGAGATTTCCATGTTCACCACCACCTTTGGCTCTCCTCTCCTTTCACTGATCTGCTTGGTGGACAAGCCTACATCTTTTCTATCCTTAATGACCTACAACAACATGTATAGCACCCTACCCGTATCCCTGACTGCCTTAGAGAGAGTTCCAACATACTTGACCTCTTCCTTCCAACTAATCCTTCTGCTTACTCAGTTAATCGTTCCTCTCCTTTGGGCCCCTCCGATTACAACCTAATTACCTTAACCTGTCATATCGTTCCAACAAGGCCTGTGGACCCTCCCAAAAAGCATTGGTTGTGGCACTTTGGAGCTGCTGATTGGGAGGCTCTCAGGCAGCACTTCTTTGATTTCCCCAGTTATTGCTTTCATGGCAGAGAGCCATCTGTGCCCGGCGTATTACGGAGGCTATTCTCTCGAGCATGGAAGCATACATTCCTTTCTCGTATCCATTGAGTAACGTAAAAAAAAAAAAAATTGTCAAAAACAAGGAGAAGACCTACAGAAGGTACTGGAGCCAACTCACCCCTGAATCTCATATCTTTTACGTTTCTGCCCAGAATCGTGCTCTTTCGTTTGCTCTGCTAATAATAATTTCATTCGTACTAAATGTTCTGAACTCCAACTCGAATTCTTCCCACTCCTTCTGACACCTTGCCAAAAACCTTTCTAACAACTTTACTTCATCATCTTTCCCTCGTCTTTTTCACTCTGATGGCCCTGTAGCTATTTCTTCTGATAAAGCAGGACTCTTCGTTCTTTCTTCTCCAATTCCACCTTAGACGATTCTGTGCTGTTCCTCCTTCAGTTCCACCTAAGACAGTTCCAGTGCTGTTCCCTCTTCACATCTCTCTCTGACTTCCTCATAGCTGACATTAAAACTTCTTCATTTGATGTAATATATTCGTAATTGTTCCTTTTTATGCATTTTTTACACAAATTTGACATGTATCTGATTATGTTGTAGTAGTATAGTAATGAGTTTACATATGATGTATAGATGGAAGTATTTGTCCTGGTACTATCCATGTATACTGATGTATTCTTTATTACTTATGTTTCATAAACGTGAATAACTTGATACTGGTATGAAGGAGATGCAAATATTTCACATCATTATTAAGGCTTTCATGATTATCGATTCTTGCCTGTTTAATGCCTCTTCAGGGTGATAGCCATTTACTTAAAAAAAAAAAAAAAAAAATCAACCTCAACCTGATCACACTGATAAGTTTTCCTTGCTCTGTTTATATCTTGGTAAAGTTTTATTATCTACTGTGAAATTAATGTTTTACTTTGTTTTCACTATCTATATTTCCGCCAGTTGTCATAAAAAACTTTGTAACTCCTTTGTGGTTACTTGTAGTTGAGTTATATATATATTAGACTTGTGGACGAGTGGTTATTATACTGGAGTAGCTTCGTGAGTAGCTAATCTTCTTTCCCATTTGTCATGTAGTGACAGGAGAGGTAAAGAATAGTATGGGACTATTTTTATTTGTCTTGGAAAAATTAACAAGTCTCTCACTCACGAGTTAGTTGAGCAGAGTCCCTGTCTCCCTGTCTCGCTCTCTCTCTCTCTCTCTCTCACTCTCTCTCTCTCTCTCTCTCTCTCTCTCTCTCTCTCAAGTTGCTAAGCCCTTCTCCTTCTGACCTGCCTGTTCTATGGCTAACCTCCATCTGAGCTCTCTTTCCTAAATTCTGGTGTAGCAGGGGTGTGTCACGTGTGTTCCTTGTGAGTGGAAAGTTCTAGAAGCCTGTGTGTGAGTATGTGTGTATGTGTGTGTATGGTCACTAGGCGCTGTCGTGTGCCTATAAAGCATTCCTTGAGTTAAGAGTGTGTAAGCATGTTTAGCATTGCTCGATTCTTGCAGACACAATACCTTCTCATCATCTGACTCCTTGCTTCTATCTGTCTCTCTATCTATCTATTTATCTATCTATCTATTATGATTTGTAATTATAATATGGAGTCCTAACATATTGCTCGGCCGCGCGAAAATGGCGTACCATCGACAGTTAATAGTTCTAACATATTAATACATATTATATACACATCATAATGAACTTATAAGCTAATTAAGTGAAATACATAATATTGTAAATGTAACATAATTGTATGAATATTGTACACATATAATATTTATAGTAAATAGTGATTATTCAGTAATATTACATTTTAAACAAGTTGTATACATATTTGAATAAATGCATTAAAGTAAATTATTTAACTGTAATACAGTGTGTACTTGGGTTATTGTAGTGAAATGCATAATTGTGTTGACCTTATAACTGTAGTTACATTTTGTTAATGAAACTGTTACATAAGTGTCTTGGCCTTATAATTGTAGTTAAAGTTACATAAAAGTTACATCTTGTTAATGCAACTGTTAATTGGCAAAGTGTAACATAATGCAATCGTTTGTCGTTACATAATTGTTACATATCGTTTGTAGTTACATAATTGTAGTTAAAGTTACATAAAAGTTACATCTTGTTAATGCAACTGTTACATAAATGGTACATATTGTTTGTAGTATTGTTTGCAGTTACATAATTGTAGTTAAAGTTACATAAAAGTTACATCTTGTTAATGCAACTGTTACATAAATTGGTACATATTGTTTGTAGTTACATAATTGTAGCAAGTATAACATAATGCAATCGTTTGTCGTTACATAATTGTTACATATCGTTTGTAGTTACATAATTGTAGTTAAAGTTACATAAAAGTCACATCTTGTTAATGCGACTGTTACATAAATGGTACATATTGTTTGTAGTATTGTTTGTAGTTACATAATTGTAGCAAGTGTAACATAATGCAATCGTTTGTCGTTACATAATTATAATATGGAGTTACATAATTGTTACATAATTGTAATAATTGCAGTCCTAACATATGCTGCGGTCGATGATAGTGATGATGTGTCATGCCACTTGCTTGTGGAGACAGCAATTTGCTTTTTTGTTTGCAGATTAGGTGGTATTTTGGCATATGTAGTAACACTTACACTTATTTTCATTTGTTTGGTATGTGATCTTACTCTATTTCTCTCTTTTTTCATTCTTACTTTTTCTTTTCTTTTTTTTTTTTTTTTTGGTATGTATTGATTTTCCATAGTTTGTTTTACTTCGCTTGTGTACGCTTTTTCTATGTTGTTCATGGTTGCATAATTACTGGCTAATTTCCTTGGGATACTTTTTTAAAGTTTAGTTTATATTGCACAGGTATTACTGAAAATGATATTATATAGTCCCATATTTTGTTATTTTATATAAAAAATATATATACATATATACAGTATTAACTATATACACTGACTTGTTGTTCACTTGTACCTATCATGGCCAATATATGTGTCAGCACTGTGTGGAAATCATTGTCTTCACGATTGTGTTGAAGATGTTCATTCTTGCTAACGTCATTTGTGTTGGCCATTTTCTTTCTTTTTCTGGTTTTCCTTATAATTTAATTTATGTTTCCACTAGGTAGCTTTAATTAATAAATGTTTAATACAGTTCTTTTAATCGCTCACTGAGTAACTGTGATGGTATATTTTCTTGATCACTTTGTAGATATAATAATGTATAGCTGTATGTATGAAACACGTATTTTATGTAGGTATAAATGGTAACACTCGTTGGTAGTAAATAAATGTTATAATAAATGAATGAATATATACAGTGTAGAATATATATTGTTGGTGATTATTTAGTGTTTGAGTTATGCAGATAACTGAAGTAAGTATGTGTATTTAAGCTGTAACTATACAGCACGTTTTATATGTTT
Organism: Coenobita brevimanus; assembly: GCF_032717465.1. NCBI lineage: Eukaryota > Metazoa > Arthropoda > Malacostraca > Decapoda > Coenobitidae > Coenobita > Coenobita brevimanus. Next base: position 40,695,120 of record NC_136977.1, read on the forward strand.
GTGCAGAAGCTTATTGTCTATCACTGTGTATTGTATAAATGAAGTAACTATGTAACTCACTAATTTTTACCATGGTGGGAATGGTGTGACTGGTGGTGCAGGTGGTGTGTTGACCGACGTGGCGTCTTTTCAGCAAGCACGCATGATGACGTCGACTTCCCACACTGGTAGCTGTGGTGAGTGAATGAGTAGCGATGAGTAACTTGAGTAAAGATGAGTAAGTAAGATGAGTTGTGAGTCTCACTCTTCGTTTGTTTGTTTTTTTATTCTCTTACTTGATGTATTCTTGGTCCCTTTTTTTTTTTTTTTTGTGATTTACTCGTTGTAGGATGAAGACTGCCGCTACTTGTAGGTGCGTGCAGAAGATTATACAGACGACGTAGAGTTGTTACTTGTAGTTGATTGTAGATGGTTGTAGTTCGTTGGTTCGTCGTAGGAATTGCAAGATCGTATCAATATTTTGTTAAACTACTTGCAAGGCGTCGTGTGATCACTTCTAAATCAGCGTGATGATTCAATCTTGATATTTTGTAGGAATTCACTGTTGATTCGTAGACGAGGTTCGTATACGTTCGCTGCTACCAAATGTCATAAAAGACTTTGTAACTCCTTTGTGGTTACTTGTAGTTGAGTTATATATATATTAGACTTGTGGACGAGCGGTTATTATACTGGAGTAGCTTTGTAAGTGGATAATCTTCTTTCCCATTTGTCATGTAGTGACAGGAGAGGTAAAGAATAGTATGGGACTATTTTTATTTGTCTTGGAGAAATTAACAACTCTCTCACTCACGAGTGAGTTGAGCAGAGTCCCTGTCTCCCTGTCTCGCTCTCTCTCTCTCTCTCTCACTCTCTCTCTCTCTCTCTCTCTCTCTCTCTCTCTCTCTCTCTCTCTCTCTCTCAAGTTGCTAAGCCCTTCTCCTTCTGACCTGCCTGTTCTATGGCTAACCTCCATCTGAGCTCTCTTTCCTAAATTCTGGTGTAGCAGGGGTGTGTCACGTGTGTTCCTTGTGAGTGGAAAGTTCTAGAAGCCTGTGTGTGAGTATGTGTGTATGTGTGTGTATGGTCACTAGGCGCTGTCGTGTGCCTATAAAGCATTCCTTGAGTTAAGAGTGTGTAAGCATGTTTAGCATTGCTCGTTTCTTGCAGACACAATACCTTCTCATCATCTGACTCCCTGCTTCTATCTGTCTCTCTGTCTATCTATTTCTCTATCTATCTATTATGATTTGTAATTATAATATAGAGTCCTAACACAGTAATGAGTATTAAAAATCGGTTTACAATACTCATTCTTTGCTCACTTGTCTGTGTACATATCCTTAGCTGTTCCAATTTATTTTGGCTATTTAGTTTTGTTTCTATTTAATATATCTTTTTTGGGAAGGATCCTACCCACGCCGAGGTCCGGGCGTGAGGCATCCCGGAGGAGAGTGCCAGCACTGACCCAGTCCCGAGTGGGGCTGACATAGGAGACGTGTTGACCTGATAAGAGACCTTTTGTTCCATCCTCGAATGTCTCTGGTCATCTTTATCAACCTGTCATATAACCCTTAGCTTCCAACCACCATAGAAACTGGGAGGGGTGTATATATACACATGTGTGGATACGCAGTGGGTCAAACAAGGCTATAATTTTCATTTGTGTGTCGAGGTACTATATAATGTGTATTTACATTTATTTGGGGACTGTTTCTTCAGTACCTCAAGACTTGGCAAGCCATAGTTACCATGAAGAACCCTGGTATTCATATCACCTACGGTAAAAATATTGTTAATAATAATGTATAATTGGCCGCCTGAGAAGTCGAAAACGGTATTAAATACAACTGTCGTCGAAAATTCCCATTTAAGCATATGTACTGTAATATATGTACCTCAAATAACTCTTCGTGAATATACATGTATATACTAACACTAACTTCCAAATTAACTGCTTGAGAAATCCAGTATGTAATTACGAACAGTCTGTAACAAAAACCATATAACGCCTAACGTTTTTCAAATTTCAGTTCAATAGTATTTAGAGATTAAATCGGCTAATGTATCATAATAATTGCCTTAACATCGAGATCTTAATTCCACCACTAATTATATCCAGTGTACAATTATGAAACTGTAAAGTGATGAAAATATATATGTAATGCTCAACATGCCGGATATTACGTTAATAATAATAATTAATAATACAGAAGGCATATTACGTGCCTAGAATCTATCTATCTATCTATTGCCAGACGCCTAATTCCCATCGGGGTGGCCACAAACAAATCGCCTCCACGTCGCCCTGTCCCCCGCCATTTCATTGCCCTGCTCCCAACTCACACCCCCCTCTCTCATATACCTCTCCACTCCATCCCTCTATCTCATCCTTGGCCTCCCCTTTCCTCTCTCCTCCTCCACCACACCCACATACCCTCTCCTCGTCAGTCTCTCACTCTCCATCCTCTCCACATGGCCAAACCACCTCAATGTGTTTCTCCTAACGCTTCCTATCACATCCACATCCACAACATGACGCCCCTTTACATCCTCATTTGTCAGTCTGTCTCTCCATATGACTCCACAGGCTCCTCTTAAGTAACTCATTTCCACTGCTCTCACTCTTGACTTGCGTCCCTCTAACAACGTCCAAGCTTCACTTCCATACGTTAGAGTTGGTATCACAATACTGTCATGAGCACTTCCATGCTCACTTCCTTGTTTCTTATCACTACTTCAAGGAATCGGCAACCTTTCTTCCTTGTTGTACCCTTTCAAGCATTTCACTCTCCAAACTTCCATCCTTAATCATCACACTACCCGAGTACTTAAACACACTCACATTTTCCATTTTCTCATCATCCAGCCTCATAGTACATTCACTGACTTCACTTCTCTCGAAGACCATAACTTTACTCATCCCTACATTCACCTTTAGATTCCGTCTTACACACTCTCTCAAATTCATCCACCGACCCTTGCAGCTCCCCTTCGTCTTCATGTAACAACACAGTATCATCTGCAAACAAGAGTACAGGGAGTTTCCAAACACTGCCCTCTCTCACTAGGGCCACTCCAACATCCACTGCCCTACCTTGTATCTCTTTTATAACCCCATCCATGTACAGATTGAACAACCATGGAGACATGACACAACCCTGTTTCAGTCCAACCTTCAAATAGAAAAATTCACTCAGTTCACTATCCACACGCACTTCAGCCTTAGCACCCTCATACATACTCTTCATAGCATTCAGCTACTTCCCATCTACTCCATATATTCTTAATAGTTTCCACAATCCTTGTCTATCCCACTTGTCATATGCTTTTCTCAAATCCATGAAGGCCGCATACAACTTCTTTCCCTTCTCTAGAAACTTTTCCACTAAAGATCTAAGAATGAATATCTGATCTGCACAACCTCTTCCCTTGCTAAAACCTCCCTGTTCTTCTCCAACTAATTCCTCTGTTATTTCCCTAACTCTGTCAATAAGTATCCTACCATATACTTTTCCTATTACACTAAGAAGACAAATGCCCCTATGATTACCACACACTTCTTTTTCCCCTTTCCCTTTGTACAAGGGAATAATTATACCTGACTTCCAATCTTCCGGGACTCTACCTTCCTCCCAGGCCAATCAGCACATCTTCCACATCCATTCTACTACTATCTCTCCCCCATGCTTCAGCATTTCACCACACTCTCCATCAATTCCTGGGGCTTTCTCTATTTTGACTTTCTTCATTAGTTCCACAATTTCCATCCTACTGATTTCTTCCTGTCTTCTTTCCTTCCTCCTTCTCCCGGCCATTCCCCAGCCACTTATACTCGCATTACTTTCATTCTCTATGTTCAACAATTCCTTATAGTGTTCTCTCCATCTGCACACATTTTCTTCTTTCTCCACTAGTAATCTACCATTTTATCATTCACTCTTCTACTAACTTCACTGCCACCCTGTCTAACTCTCTTTACTTCTTCCCAGAACATTTTCTTACATTCCCTCCACTTTACACTCAAATTCCTTCCAAAATCCTCATCCACTCTCTTCTTACTCACTCTTACTAATCTTTTTACCTCCCTCTTCCTTTATACATATAACTCTCTCTTCCGTCTCTCAACTTCTTCCACGCCCCTATTTTTCATCCATTCATTATATGCTTTCTTCTTTTGTGCCACAGCCTGTCTCACCTCCTCATTCCACCATGCTGTTCCTTGCACCCCTTTTCGTCTTCTCTTCACCCCACACACCACCTCACATGCTGCACATATTTCTTCTGTGAATATCTTGCACACACCTTCCACGTCTCCCATCTGCTCCAGTTCATATTTACCCAATCGGTTTTCCACTTCTCTCTTATATTCTACCTTTTTCTCATTGTCTTGTAACCTTTTCACTCTCCTTGCATCCACTCCTTCCTCCCGTCCTTCCCTTCTTCTGTTTCTCTATTTTACTTGGATCTTGACTCTGACCACCATCAAGTGGTGGTCAGAAAGTCCACTTCCCCAGCCTCTATATGCTCTTGCATCCATCACACATCCTCATATCCTTTCATCAACACACACAGATAATCAATCATTGCCTTCCTTTCATTCAGTTCACCATCCATCCTTCTCATCACTCCCCATGTATACCTGTGGATCATTTTGTGAAAAGGGTATTGGCTATCACCAACCCCCTCCTGGCACAAATATCCACTAAAGCACCGCCATTCTCATGTATCTCAGGAGTCACACCCCACTCACCAACTACTCCATCCATCTTCACATTCCCTACTTTACCATTCATATCACCAACCAAAAACACTCTCTCATTCCTTTCAAACTTTTGCATGTACACTTCCACATTTGTCCAGAACTCTTCCCTCACTCTGCTTGCACGATCTTGCATTGGCGCATACGCGCACACAATCACCCACATTTGTAGTTCAACTTTCAATCTTACCCACACAATCCTTGAGCCAAGTGACCCATACTCTCTTATATTCTCCTTCCATCTGTTACTCACAACAGTACACACTCCTTCTTTTGCCCTCTCATTCTCACCTACTCCTGCTCATATACCGCATCCATACTCCCATTCTCTCACACTCTCACCTTACCATTTAGTTTCAGTTAATCCGCATACATCCACTTTCGCACCCACAAGCACCTGGACAATCTCTCTCTCTTTCACCTGATCATTTGCACCCCTTACATTCCACGACTCCATCCGTATCATGTCCTTTGTTCGGTCCTTAGTCGTCATCTTTTGGTCAGTCCTGGAATGTGAGTTCTTTAAATTTGTTATTTAAGTTATATTTATTAATTTTATATATTAAAATTAAGTTTTAATTATTACTGTGTTATTTATTATTACAGTATATTATTGACTTATTTACTGTGATTGGTATTGTGATCCCTACCCTGACGTATGGAAGCGAGGCGTGGACCTTGCAAGAGGGGAACAAGTCAAGAGTGAGAGCAGTGGAAATGAGTTACTTGAAAGGATCATGTGGAGTGACGTGGAGGGACAGGTTGACAAATGAAGAAGTGAAGGAACGTTGTGGGGTAGATGTGGATGTGGTTGAAAAGATTAGGAGAAATACACTGAGGTGGTTTGGACATGTGGAGAGAATGGAGAATGAAAGACTGACTAAGAGGGTGTATGTAGGTGAGGTGGAGGGAGGGAGAGGGAGAGGTAGACCGAGGTTGAGGTGGAGGGATGGAGTTGAGAGGTATATGAGGGAGGGGGGGTGAGTTGGGGGGAGGGGAGTCAAATGGTGGGTGACAGAGTGACTTGGAGGCGTTTTGTCTGCGGCCACCCTTTGCGGGATTAGGGCGTCGGGCTATAGATAGATAGATAGGTTATATACCTATACAATGAGATTCTATGTATAATATGTTTTATAGTAATTTAAGAACAGTCATTGTGTGTGTGTCTGTATGTATGATGTGTTTACATTACAGTGTCATCTAAGGTGTATGTAAGATTCCCTACCTAAATGTTTTTGTATGCCACACTTCTATACCACCTGGCTATGCTGGTGGTGTGTATGTAGGAGATTGTTGTATAGTTAGTGTTAGTTGCTGTTGTATTTAGTGTTTGATACAGTGTTTATAAATCGTATTATTAGGTGGTGTGTATGCTAGTGATCAGTGGGTGATATTCAGTGTGTGGTAACAACTGATGTGTTAGGGAAATGGAGTTAATGCTCCAAGGATAATCCAGTGTCTACTGCTACTACTACTGCTACTACTACTACTACTACTACTACTACTACTACTATAGATCTGTATAAAAGAGCCGCATTGTTCGTCCTTTAATCACGCCCAAACCAAGGGCCAGAGACCCTCAGACCAATATATATTCTGAATCAGGGTGACAAAAGGATGGTTTTATGGGGGTCAAAATTCAGATCTGGGTCATTTGAGGTCACCGGTGGAGTATTCGCTTTTTGTTGTGGCCCGGGCAACGCCGGGTACCCCTGCAGCCCAATTTTTGGTATGGAGATTCAAAGGGCCTTCAGTTCGAACATAAGCTATGTGAGGTTGATCTCCGAGATCATATCATTCATATGAAGCCACCGGTCGGAGGTCATTTGAGGTCACCAGTAAAACACGCTCGAACGACTGGACCCAGCAGTCCAATTTTTGTAATGGAGACTCACATGACCTCCAGTTCGGACATGGCTATATGAGGTTGACCACCAAGGTCATTTGAGGTCACTAGTCTGAGGTCATTTGAGGCCACCGGTAATTGTAAACATGTGCAAACAAATACTGTGCGTTAGTCTGCGAAAGCTGAAATAGAAGTTCCCGGACCTCTTACAATCTCTCTTCAAAAGCATAAGAGGTACACTCGGGGAAAGACTCACCTGATACACCAGCTAACACGTGAATCTGAGACAAGTGATACTGAAGCAGCTGCCGTATTCCCACCTACATGGTAACAGTGAGCGAGGAGGAGAAGGGTTGGAGGGAGGGGATGGTTCTGTTGAATCTGTTTAATCGCCTTACGACCTCTTGGTCCCATGTAATATAATAATATAACACATTACCGTCTTAATATATTCTTCATAATCCTCATTTCAAAAATAATACTTAATGAAAATTTTATTTAATATCACTGATATATACTAAAGGTATATATTAAACTGATTTTTTTTGATAAATTTGGAATTACCTATATAACATGTCCTTAATGAAACTATACACACACAAGCTGAAATGATATGCTCTGTAATACCCACAGTAGCCTACCATTGAATATCATGATGAGTCTTAACTTTACTGTATACTTCCAGTAAATGTTCACATGTGGATGACGTTTACATGAGATTACTTAAAATCTTTATAAATTTTGCACCATGACGATACGTCAGAAGCATAATGATGTTGTGACGTCAGCGATGCAAACCCTCCTCCACTCACTCCACCCCGACGCCTCTTCTCCTCACTCATTGTTACCATGTAGGTGGGATCTTGGCACCTGCTTCGGTATCGCTTGTCTCAGATTCACGTGCCAGAGGGTGTATCAGGTGAATCTTTCCCCGAGTGTACATGGTCTTTCTCGAGTAGAAAGAAAGACTGAACTAGATCAAATAGGATTAGAGTGTGCGCCTTATTTGACCCGGGCAAAGCCAGGTACCCCTGCTAACAATAATAATAAAACATTCGTTCACAAAAAGGATATGTTATGACAAAGAACCTGTTTTTGAGAAATGAATGTTATTCTCTGTTCTCGAAGAGTAATCTTGTGTGTGTGTGTGTGTGTGTGTGTGTGTGTGTGTGTGTGTGTGTGTGTGTGAGAGAGAGAGAATGTTGCGTTTCTTGTTCCTGACACCCATTCTTTATTAACCTTTTTTTTTATAATCCCATCCTTTTGAAAGCCCCTCCCGGACCTCTAAGTGGGAAAGCGGACAAACGAGGCAATTAGCGCCAGACTTAAACCTTAGAAGAGTTTGGTTATTAGTTCTGATCAGAATGGAATTTAGGCGACCCTGGAATACAGGTGTTAAGTGAAGCAGGTGTTTATTAGATCAGGTGTTTCTAGCGAAGGTGTTAATGTAAGTTATGTAAATAGTGTTAATTGTTCAGATGTTAAACTGCCCTTGTGTTAATGAGGTCAGGTGTTGATTATTCCAGGTGTTAATTTTGCAAGGTGTTATTTATATCAGGTGTTAATTGTCAGGTGATAATAGCCAGGTGATAATTATGCCAATTGTTATTTATATCAGGTGTCAATTGTCATGTATTAACTACGTCAGAAGTTAATTTTGCCAGGTGTTAAATAGTGTAAAGTGTTAAGTAAATCAGGTGTTAAGTAGAGCAGATATTCATTACTGCTGACGCTGTGTAAGAGCTTTTGAAATAGACTGTCCCAGACGCGCATCTGAAGTGATGTAGAGGGAAAGATGAACAAATGGAAGGATGTGTAGAGAGGTTGATGTTGTGGGAAGAGTAAAAAGAAACACCTAATGTGAATTGGCCTATTTGAGCGAATGGAAAATGAGATATTGGCCAGGGGAGTGTATGTGAGTGAAGTGGATTGGAGAAGGAGAGGGAGACACTGAGATAAGGGCAAAGAGAAGATGGAAAAGGGGTTGTTATTCAGTAGGGACAGAAACGCCCTTTTGTTGAGGTCACCCCTCCCAGGATGAGGCGCAAGGCAGATGAGTGAGAAATAATTGGTGTAGCTGTAAATTATGGTTGTTTATTGTAGGTGATAATTAGAGCGTGGCAAAGCCATAGTGGGGCGACGGCTGGAGAGGGCAAGACAGATTAAAGAACAGGCAAAACAGGGCAAGATAGAGCAGAGCAAAGGATAGGTGAAGGAACAGAGCAAGGGTACAGTTGAGGATGTAGGTAGAACAGGACGGGTTTGAAAGTTGGATAGGACAGGTCAGGGCAGGGCAACATGGCAAGACAGGACAAGGAAGAACAACAGGGCAAGACAGGGCAGTACAGAGCAGTGACAGGACAAAAGAAGCACACCGGTGAAAAAGGAAAAAAAATCTGGGACACCTGGCCACGATGGAGTTTATAATGATCACTACGAGTTTTGTCAGGTCTATGTGGTTGGCATAAGATAGTTGCGGAGTAGGCTTCTCCAAGAAGGTCTGTAAAAATGCATAGAGATTCTCCCTGTGGTATTTATAACTCAGAACACCATTTTTTTTTTCCTGCCGGTTCAAAGGGTAATTTTTGAGTCATTCGTTCGTCATGTCGTATTCCAAGACGCTTAAAGTGTTCACATTTTTTCTTAGTTTGATTTACAGGAGGCCCAACACTGCAGTAGGATGGAGGGGGGAGGGAGAGACAGAACAAGAGAGGGAGGGAAGGGGAGGGAGGGGATGTGGCAGTGAATGGTAATCGTCCGTGTGATGTGCACAGCGAAACTCGGGCAATCACTGTCACCCATCATTACCCAACGAGTGCACGAGATAAAGACACTGCAGAGAGAGAGGGGGAGGGGAGAAGTGCTGGCGTGATGGTTGTGTGGATAGGCGAGGGGATTTAATGGAGGATGAAATATAGTCTTCGGGATGCGATTGCCAGGAGTCAAAAGTTTAAAATTACTATACTTTTTTTTTTAATCATTTAATTTTATGTTTAATTTATTCATAAAATACGTCATTATCATGTCATTGCAGTCATCATTTTCGTAACCTCATTTCCTACTAAGCACAGCGGGCAAGATTCAGAAACAGAAAAAGGGAAGGCACATCCGCAGGAGAATTATCAACTTGGTGCTCTGTGGAGGGAGTCAAAGGGCATTGGTCCTTGCTCTCATCACTCAGGCATTCAGAATTCTCAACTTCCCGGCGTTAAGTGGAGCAAGTGTTAATCAGATCAGGTGTTAACTGTCCCAGGTGTTAAAGAAGGTAATGTAAATCAGGTAGAGTACTTCCGGTTACTGACCCCAACCCATTTCATGTGTCTCCATAGTTACTTAAAGGAATATAAACAAGCATATGTAGTGAGCTGAGGGAATGGGGAATATCATAGATCTAAGTGAAAGCAAGAGTGGCCAAGCAGCTCTAATGATAAAAAGAATCACACCGGAAAACTTAATTAACCTGTGAGCAGCGATATGAAGAGCAGTAAAAGTGTAATATTTCGAGAGAGTTTGTGAGAAGTGTGAATGTATATTGCTACTGGCTGAATTTCCTAGTGTGAGAGTGTATTAGTGTAGTGACCATTGAAGTTCATCCTGTTGGCATAAGAGACTCCGTGGCATTCTTTCTTTAGTGATTTATTTTGCGTTATTTTGCACATTACGCCGTAATATTCTGTAACGCGTTATTGATATCTTTTTAATATCTACTTAATTTCCACCGGTATCGTACCGATCGATATGAAAGTGTAATGTACAAGATAAGGTGCTTGCAAAAAAGTGTTTAGAAACTGCCTGCACCAATAAGAATACGGCCGATAGATTTCAATTTTTTTTTTCTCTCTCTCTCTCTCTCTTTCTGTTGTTTTCCTTTATAAATAACGTACAAGAGAATGTAAGCATGTAATACGCAAAACTAAATCATTTAGGAAAATGTACCATAAATGTCACCATGAATCAGGTATCGATGCATCCATCAGCACAAACGAGGTATTGTGTTGCAGATGAGCGCAACTGCAAGGCTTGTGTGTGTTGTGGGTGATGGATCATTGATATGTGCGCCTATGTTGAGGGTGAAGATATGTGGATCGGAGGGATGTGGAGTTACCTCATTAACAATTTCCTTGCTATCACACCTTTGTACAATTCCAAAAGAGAAAATGCCCGTCTCTCTCTCTCTCTCTCTCTCTCTCTCTCTCTCTCTCTCTCTCTCTCTCACCTGTTCCCTGCTGTGTCTTTACTCACCAGACTATCTTGTTGCCACCACTGTACCGCAGCCCACTTCATTCGTCATTATTTTTGTCTAGTTTATACATTCAATTATTTCTCACCTTTTTTTTCGTTATTCTCTCTCTCTCTCTCTCTCTCTCTCTCTCTCTCTCTCTCTCTCTCTCTCTCTCTCTCTCTCTCTCGTTATTGTTATTGTCCTTTCAAACGCTCGTTGCCACAGCCTCACGTCTTTATTTCCGGACCAATTCACCTGAAAATTACTGTGCATTTACCTGAGTCTGATATTTCGAATTGCCTTTCTCGGATTTACGACTGAGTCCATAAAATTACCTTATACCCAGATGCTTTAAAAAAAGACGGGCGTAGAATCCCAAGACGGTAAAAACAACCATCCAAACAGAGGCTTGTGTTCTGTATAGCTTCCAACGCATATAGGGTGGCCTTAGAAGTGAGTTTATTTCGAACGAGACTTCTAGCCTGTTTGTTTTGTGATTCTATTCGTTAATTACTGATACACATATTTACAGTACAACCAGATACAAAAGTCCGTTCGCCTTTCCTCTGTATTAATCTCTGAGGACGTAGACACTTGAATGTGACGTAGTTAACTGAGGTGTAGCCTACATAAGCCTTCATCTGTGGTTGATAATATGCACCCTTATCCACTACGTCACATTTAAGCATCTGTGAATCCAGTAATGTGAAAGAGGCTGGAGAGGTGAACGAACTTTAGCATTTGACTCTTCATGTAAAAACAAACTTTTGGAAGTGTCATACATTTGCTCGCAGTGTTGCCTCTCTCTAGGGTAGTCTCATATTTACTTCCCTAATGCTTAACTGTTTTAGCCAGCTTTAAGGAGACCATGTAAGGCTCAGAATCGTCTTTTGTCAGTCCTGATCAAATGACCATGTGCGTCCGTGGCATGTGTATGTTTAATTAATGCAGCACAAGGATCAGATGGCGATATACCATTAAGACGTGTCAGTGGTTAATGAAGGCAGATGCTTTTGAATGATGCCAAAGACTCATTACGGATAACCTAACTGACAGTGAACCCGTTTATGCTGATGTGGCGTGTGTACTATCAAGAATAATTATATTTGGCGTGTTTGTTAATGATTTTGTTTCATAGATTACAGGAGGGAACAGTGGTAGATTATAGAAGCAAACAATACACCGACTATTGATCAACTTAGTCAGTAGAGGAATCACTAGGAGTTTGGACAGACATACTAACAGTGATGGTGTTGATCTCTCTTATAGGTTACGATCTGGTCAGTAACGTAATGTATCCTTTACTAATTTTATTTTAACTTAGTCTAAAATTGTTCTCTTCCCATCGTGAATGCCGAGTTGTAACAATACAATAACCGTAGAACATTGATGCTAGTCAGGAAGAAGTGCCAAGGAGAGCATGTAGAATCGTAGCATCGTCCTTTTCCTTCACTGACCTACGTGATATAAGCTGCAAAAGATCGAAAATCTGGACCATGTTAAGTGGGACGAGTACTGTATTGAACAGTTCCCTGCAAGCCGGTGATTCCTCTGCTAACCCCTTCAGTAATGCATCTTATTTATCTTGATATTACTTTCCCCACACGACTACAAAGCTTAGGAGAGACACTGAGTGAGGGAAGGGTTAGAATCAAGCCACACTAACCATATTTTCCAACAGAGGCTCATCATAAGAAAAAAAAAAAAAAAGTCTTGCTACCTAGGTCCAAATTTTAAAAGTACGTTCCCTGGCTGAAGTGGCTGAGATACATAAAATCGTCTTGTGTCAGCCAGAATAACACCCAGAAGAAGAGTTTACTAATATGGCATTCCATTTTACTTGCCCTTGTCTGAGAAAAGTTGTCCAGTATTAGCCAACACAAAATTCCAAAGTGTGAGTCAGCCACTGGACGGGGTAACAATGTAATCTTTGGACAGCTGTGCGGAGGGTGAGGTGGGGGAGGGGAAAACAGGACACGCACGCACGTACGATCCCACCCACCTACCCATCCACCCTAACACACACACACACACACACACACACACACACACACACACACACACAGATATTGTTGTAACGATGCTTAGGATCAAGGGTCATCGAATGCCATTCTCTCTCTCTCTCCTTCTCTCTCTCTCTCTCTCTCTCTCTCTCTCTCTCTCTCTCTCTCTCTCTCTCTCTCTCTCTCTCTCTCTCTCTCTCTCTCTCTCTCTCTCGTTTTATTCTTGCCACTACACGACATATTACTTGGTACAGGAAAGTGTCTAAGTAATGAAAAAAATTGTCTAAACACTTCCAGTTCGAAAAATCTCTCCTAAATAAAAACAAAAACAAATTCTTCTGATGGTAGTAAAAATAAACCAACAGTAGGGAAGAGTAAAGTGATGGTCTTTGAGAGAGGTGAAGTTAGTGAATGTGCAGCGAGGTTGGATGGTGAGGAATTGGAAAATGTGAGTACGTTTAAGTACTTGGGTAGTGTGATGAGTAAGGATGGAGGTTTGGAGGGTGAGGTGCTTGAAAGGGTACAGCAGGGAAGAAAGGTTGCTGGTTCTTTGAAAGCAGTGATATGAAACAGGGAAGTGAGCATGGAAGTGAAAAAGTTACTACATGACAGTATTGTGATACCAACTCTAACGTACGGAAGTGAAGCTTGGACGTTGTTGGAAGGACACAAGTCAAGAGTGAGAGCAGTGGAACATGTGGAGTCACATGGAGAGACAGGCTGACGAATGAGGATATAAAGGAGCTTCGTGGTGTTGATGTGGATGTGATAGGAAGCGTTATGAGGAACACACTGAGGTGGTTTGGCCATGTGGAGAGGATGGAGGGTGAAAGACTGACGAAGAGAGTGTATGTGAGTGAGGTGGAGGGGGGAAGAGGGAGGGGGAGGCCGATATGAGATGGAGGGATGGGGTGGAGAGGTATATGAGAGAGGGGGGTGTGAGCTGGGAGCAGGGCAGTGAAATGACGAGGGACAGGGCGACTTGGAGGCGATTTGTTTGTGGCCACCCCAAACGGGATTGAGGCGTCTGGCAATAGATAGATAGAGATAGATAGATAGATAGAAAAATGTTAAGCTCTTCAGTTGGATGGTATATTATTTAATTTTTCCTATCTCAGACGACTTTTTTCATCTTCGGACAGATTTCTGGAATTGGTAGAAGGTTTGCTATACAGCCCTAATGGACCCCTTCATGTCAGAAGATAATCCCCAAGATGAATAAAAACGTCTGACGGTAGCAAGAATACATTTTAAAAGACGCCATTTCTCCTCCAAAGAGTTGGATAATAAAAGTGATCAGACTCGTAAGAACCCGTGCCGGGACGGGGGGGAAAAAAAAAAAATCAGCTCAAATACGGCATTCTAATAACTCCTGATGATTTTACACTGGATAAACTTTTCGAAATGGAGGGGTTGCACACAGCTTTGATTAACCCTTCTATTTCTAAAGGCTATGCATCATGTAGTAAAATCGTCTGGTTAAAAAATGTATACGTGTGTTGTAAGTACTGTAGTAGTGCTAGGCTAGGCCTTTGGGAACGGACTTCTAAACCTATGCCGATGCTGGACGCAAGAAAAAATAAATAAATAAACTACAGAAATATATCATAATGGTTACCTCTTCAGTCCGATGACGTATTTCCCAGTTTGTTATCGCCAGACAGGTTCATTGAGTCCAGGAAAGACTTCTGCCTGTAGTAAAGAAGGGATGATGAAAGTTAGATCTGACCCTTCCAGTTCACAATATCTCTTAACTGCATAAAATTGTCTGGTGGTAACAAAAAGAAAAAACAGCCTAACTTTTAGTTTCCTCTGGCTTGGAGGAAATTAAATGCATGATTAATAGTTCACCAAATACCCCGTGCTACAAATCAGTCACCCCTAAGTTAAGTACAATAACTTTTAGCTTGCAGGAATAAATCGGTAGAAAACATTATAGTTGTGTGTGTTAAATCATAAAAATTGATAAAGTTTGAACAGTCTCGTGCCGTGATGAGAAAATTAGCTGCAAGGTTAGTTAAGTGTGCAAAAATACTCCTTTTTTGTCTTTGATTTTCGTATATGCTGTGCGGGTCGTAGACTGATATGAGAGTCAATTATATTCATGCGATATATGCACCATATTCGCACCGCAAGCAACATGGCTGCATCCGCTCTGAAACTGCTCTGGGGAAAGGGAAAATTCTGTACTTATGCTTTTTTTTTTTTTTTTTTCGATTCGGTATTGAAATTTATCATTGTTATTGTTACTTTTATCATTTCCATCATCATTGTCATCGTCATCATCATCATCATCATCATCACTATCATCACCATCATCATCATTATCGTCATTGTCATTGTTACTTTTATCATTTTCATAATCATTGTCATCGCCATCATCATCGTCACCGTCATCATCATCATCATCATCCTAACCTACTTTCTCATAATTAACCTTGACAGACGTGGCCATATACTTTACTCTTTAACCAGAACAACCTTTGACACAGGGATGGTTATCATGAGTCACACCTGGCTCACGAATGGCACCTGCTTATCGTGATAAGTGTAGCGAGATGGAGGGAAAGTGTTCAGAAAAAGTGCGTGATGTAGTCATGGATGAAAATTTGCCAATATTTGAATTTGGAATCTAGCTTTCCTCAGCTGGCTAATATTCCTGAGCTGAGAGAGGCTTGGGGTGTTTTTGTGTCCATAGATGATAGTTTTTATTAATGTCATCTAGGAATGTGACGGATATGTCTGAAGTGTGAAGTTGATGAAGTGGAACTTTTGCCTCCGACTCTACATTTATGATTCGCTTCCAGTACACAGAGGCGATTACAAGACTATATGAACGTGTATGGGAGTGTGATGTGCTGTTGGATAAAGTGGATCGCTGCAGAGGAAGGGCAGATACCCATGGAGATTCGCCCTTCAGGATGTAGCGTAGGGCGTGGGAGGCTTACATGCACCTCATTTTTAATCTAACTTTAATATTGCACCTGAATGATCTTTTGCAATCACTTGTCTTTTAGTAAAATGGACAGTGCTTGCAAAACTGATAGACGAGAATTAACCCATAAGAAAAGAGAATGATTGCTGTAAGCAGGTAGGGCCGTGCAAGCTGATGCTACTCGCCACTGAGAGTTCTCCCCAGGTCTAGAAGTTAAGAAACTGCCTCGATTACTGTGCCATATATAGAATCAAACTGGCATGGAAGGGGTATTGAATTTCCAGAGTCAGCCCACGAGATTACGACCCTGTGCAACATTACAATCGGTGCAAGAAAATCAACATAAGATCGAAAAATTGAACAGACAGTAAAGAACCCCATAATTGCTGGGAAATGATCAAGCAGAGTGCATAAGTAGAAGATTTAAGTACCGAGAGAAACAGCTCATCAGGGGAGAGGTGAAGAAGTGGCACATAGGAGAGAGGGAAGGGTGGAGCTGTGAGGCGGGAGGCTGGTGTAGGCGGTCAGTGTGGTGGAAGAGCTGGTTGGGTGAGGAAGTACGCTCTTCTCCTCCATCCGATCACATCACACTTGGACTGTTTTCACTCCGTCTTCTGTTGGATAAATTTTGAACTTTTGGTGCATTTGTCTGTTATATACCTCAGAACTGTGAGCGTATCTAGCATTTAATTCTACATTCTTAGTCATACAGTACTGATTTAGTATTAAATTTTAGACATAAAAGCGCACGTGGCTAATCATATTTTATATTTGTCTGTCGACTCTGGGCGTATCAGATATTTACTTAATGAATCCAGCACATACTTCTAAACTTTTAGCCACGTGGCCATTAAACTTCTCCGCGCCTTGTGAGATTAATGCGGTGCAAGGAATGAGATAGCCACTTGGAAGTGATGCACGTATTTTCTCCAGCATGACCTTCTAAGGGACGCAGATTTCTTATGGAGGACAAATTGCAGAAAAAGAATAAATGTCTCCATGAACTAAAGTGCTGTTTGTTTTGAAGGTACTGGTAGCAATTGCGTTTCAAAATAGTGAGATACCAGTTGAGTTTAAAGACAAGTGAGACACCAGAAAAAATGTAAAGATAATGAGGTACCAGTACTGATATATCGATAGGTAGAGGCTGGTGAAGGTGTAGCGACGTAACAATGATTCCATCAAAGAGGCCACGGATGGAGTGCCTAGACGGAGGTACAACCACCTTGCTGGCTGGTGATGCAGTGGACAGTAACAACAACCGAAGTGACACCTGCGGATCGACTTCTGGTGACAGGAAGAGCGACCATTACGACAGCAACCACCATGGCAACAAACTCCACGAAAGCGACCACTACGATGGCAAGCATCATCAAAGTCATCTTTACGACAACAAACACCAGAACAGGGATCACCAGGACAGCAGGCACCAAGGTCAGGGTCGGGTGGGCGTGGGCTGTAGGCGCCCAAGGGTGTGTGCTGTCAAGTACCAGCTGAGACCCAGGTCACTTAAGTCACGCTACTTGTGTGACCCTGACTGGAGCCTGCAGGATGTCCTGGATCATAAGCCGCGTACACCGCCGTTGTCCAGGTACCGCAGGAAGACCGCCAACGCCCGAGAGAGATGTCGCATGCGGCAGATCAACAATGCCTTAGAAAGCCTGCGTGGCATGCTGCCCTGGTGGGTATGCCAACGCCGGGCGGCCACCGACATGACTAAGATCGCCACCCTGAGGCTGGCCTCAGCCTATATCAGGTCCCTGCAGGACATTCTGGACGGCAACGCCCCCCAGGACACCTGCGCCTGGGTCCTCTCCAGCATCTTTGGTGAGGAACACAAGTCCCAACAACTAGAGGTCACCCATGTCGATGCTGATGGCTTCCCCAGTAAGCCGCAGCCGCAGCAGCAGCAGGTGGCCCAGGACTCGGACCTGTTCGCACTACTATGCGGCGCCGGGGAGGCCACACCACTGAACGACCTAGATACGTTTTCTGAGGGCCCGTCAGACTCACTCACCGACAATGTTAAGCTGTTCATCAGCTGTGACCCGGACATCCAATGGCAGCAGCAGCAACAACAACAAACGCTCGTCACTTGACACCCCGTTACATACTACACACGCACACAAACACACACGCACATGCACACTCGAACAGTGTTTGCTTATCAGACAGTGGTGGTGTGGAGAAAAATAATCATGGCTAATGTAGTGGTTATGACACAGACAGTGGAGTAGGAGTACAGTACCTGACAGTGTTCATTTTCTCAACTGTGTTAATGGCCCAAACATGATTTTTCTTATCATCAACACCACCCTTCTAACTCAATTTCCCACTAATGTAATGAGTTAGAATACAGAAACGGAAATGAGAAATTATGTGTACAATCTCGTTCATAAGTAGGGATACACAACTTCTCTTATTATCAACTGTAGTGTCCACTGCTGAAGAGATAAGGAACGATTTCAGTTACTGCCTGGTGCACTGCCCATCACTGCACCAGGCAGTAAGAGAAATAGTGCTACATCTCACGTGCAGTGGACCTTACATAAGACAAAACGGGTTGATGTGTATCCTTTAATATGAACGCGGCTCTCCTCAGTGACACAGTGTTTATTTTTCTAGGATTCATGTGTTATATATCTGAAATTAAATGTATGGCCATATTCTCAAAACGGAGATGTGAGGTAGATTTATGCAAGCCCCAAATTCTGGCAGTCATTACGCATGTTGTGTATGTTAGATGTGTTTAGTTCACCTGCCACATTATAGAGAACATTTATCATCGATGTAGTGAAGTGAAACAGTTTCCTCTCATCCCAGACTTCACAAATGACTCTCAGAAATTGGAGGCTTACATCATACTGTATTTTAGCTTAAAAAAAAAAAATGATGAATCTTAAATCTTTTCTTTCCGCTAAATACATCGCGGTTTTGTTGTGACAAGGAAGTTGCCTCTTTAAGGGCGATAAAAATTATCTGATCCCTTCATAATGAGATATCTTTGGCAGAGTAAACTTGTGTCTGGCGTAAGCAAGAATGAAATATGAACAAAGGAGGACCAAACATGAGGTTAGCTAACGTGGTCTGTTTGCTTCACTGAACTTACAGTTCCAGTCAATAATCCCTTTACACGTCTGGAATTCCGAAGTAATGGAGAGATTACAACCTGTCCATGTCGTTTAAGTATTGTTAGTTAATCCAAGATCTCATTCGGGTTTGACACGGTTTTGAGGCAGTGTAAACGAACTAATGACTGCAGCTGAACATGTATATTTCTCCTGCTGGCTTAAGTGATACTTGTTTATTTTTGTAAATGTTTATGCAGAGTATAGATTATATTTTATGGTAGCGTAACATATGAATTAGAGAAGTATTGCTCCTGTGTTAAATATATTTTCACTGTAGTAAGGGTAAAAATAATTCTAAAAAATTCACTGGTGTCATAGGTTACAGTGTCACCCTTATTCTCATAGGTTAAGGAGGCTTCCTGGCGCCTTTAACTTTATTTCATTTTCTGGTTCGTCAGTATTTCCATATTCATGCAATCAGTGTTGATATAGTACTGATAAATATGCCATACACGAGAATAAAGAAATAAAATATTAAGTAAATCATACCGGTAGAGGACATAAGGCTAGAAATCCTCCCAGGCTGACGAGAATTTGGTCCCCGTGTAAGTGTTTTCCATCAGTATATAATTTTATTTTACTGAGGTATAGTTAGAATATATAATAGGAATATATTTGTGATGTGAAGAATGTTCCTATAGAAGAAAATGGTTTGCCCAATTATTTATGTAAGCTGGGAGTTTGCGTTGGCCTTAAGTCTATGTGTGTGTGCGAAAAGTCTTATCACCTTAACCTGGCCAAGATTTTCGTCCTTTTGCAGTTTATTTCACGTGGCTTTGTGGTAGGATGAAGACAATCCTATGACTGTAGATCATTTTCTTAACACTTCTTAGTGATTAATGCCATGTTCTAGTGTCAATCTTTTTTTGCATGTCAGCCTTCAATATGGACGGTTGACAAATTTATGCCAGGCTGGAGTAAAAGAAGTATAGTTAACTACGTCAAAAGTAAGTCTAGTCATAATGTTCTATGTGCCATATTGTTAACACTTCCAGATTTGTGCCTTGGGAGTTGTAGTTCCTGGGTTATTTAGAGATGGAGGTTGTGGTTGTGATTGTTCAGCCATCTCACTGTAAGAGGCCTCCCATAACTCTGACTCCATAAGGTTTCTCTGCAAAATTAAAAGAAGTGTAAAGTTACAGTGCAGCGATGAAGGATTAATTTGTTCGTGAAGCAGTGGTTAGGTAGGTCTGTATATGGTAGAGGTGGTGTATAGGGTTAAATGGGGATTTGTGTCATGGTAGGGGCAGGAGTTGTGTGGAGATGATTGTGTGTTCTTACCTAATTGTTCTTACCTAATTGTATCTTTACAGGAATGAGTCAAGCTCGTATTGTCCCGTGTCTTAGACCATATTTATCGTACATATCCTTAAATTTGTGAATTGTTTTGGCACACACTATTTCATTGATCAATTGCTCTGTGCATTCCATTGATCATTGCTCTGTTTGTAAACTGAATTTCACGTCTTTATCACCTCTCTTCTTATGCAGTTTTTTGCAGTGTCCTCTTGCTGATGCTTCTCCATATGTTAAGTAATCATTTATGTCTATTTTCTCCTTTCCTGATATGCACTTATATAGCATTATCATGTCACCTCTTTTCCTTCTCTCCTGTAGTGTTGGTAGATTCAGTTTATTTAGTCTTTCTTCATAGCTTAGGTCCCATAAGCTTGGTATCCATCTTGTAGCGGCCCTTTGAACTTTTTCAATCTTGTCTATATGCTTTTTGAGATGAGGACTCCAGACTACTGATGCATATTCCAGGGTTGGTCTAATGAATGATGTTATTATCCTTTTTAGCATGTCTTCATTTATGTATGTGAATGCTATTCTCATATTTGCAAGCAGTGTATACATGTTCCGTACCTTCTCGCTGATGTGGTCAGCCGGAGATAGTCTGTTATTGATAATCACACCTAGGTCTTTCTCTCTTTCTGATGTGTATAGGGTTTTATTTCCTAACTTATAATCCCAATCAGGTCTTTTTCCACTTTTACCAAACTTGATTACATGATACTTGTCCACATTGAATTCCATTTGCCATGTACTACTCCATTCATGAAGTTTATTTAATTCTTCTTGTAGCTCCCTACAAGAGTCTGTGCTAGTAATTCTTCTTTGTATTTTTGCATCATCTGCAAACATATTCAGATAGCTCTCATTTCCAGTGTTACTGTTTATATCATTTATGTACACTAAAAACATGATTGGTGCCAGCACTGAACCCTGTGGTACTCCACTAGTCACTTCTTTCCATGATGAGTAGTTTCCTCTTAGTACTGTCCTCATTTCTCTTTTTATGAAAAGTCTTGCATCCAACAAAACAGTTTGCCTCGAATTCTTAACTCCTTGATGGTACAGCTTCCATAAAAGTCTTTGTGTGTGTGTGTGTGTGTGTGTGTGTGTGTGTGTGTGTGTGTGTGTGTGTGTGTGTGTGTGTGTGTGTGTGTGTGTGTGTGTGTGTGTGACTTAAAAAGAAACCTTGATTGGTGAAACAGAATGGTTGTTGCTGCTCACTGTAAGTGAATTCCTGATGGTATATCTACAGACTTACATCTCACATCAGCCCCGGTCTGTCTGGGAGAGTCTGGACGAGTAGACTCATCGGCCACAGGTACACGACTGTTTCCTTGGGGCTGTGTGGGGAACCGGCGCCCCCCTGTTGTAGACAGCACCTCACCAGGGTCGAACCAGTGTCCTTCCCACGGTGAGGAGGAGGGAAATATGAGGAGGTTTGGCTCCCCAGTGGACAGTAGTTGCTTAGCTCCACCCAGAGAGCACACCATCACGTGTAGGCTCCTCATCAGCGTATAGGAATGGGGGTGATTATTATGAGCTGTCATGTCAGGGGTTGTGTGGTGGCGATGTGGTGTGTGTGATGTGTAGTGGTGGTGAAAGGTCGTGGCTGGTGAAATGGAAGTGATTTCGTTAGGTAGTGATTTATATAATAACAATCATTGCGTAGAAATTATGGGTCATGTCGTGGCAGAGAATATTTGGTAATCATAGTGTTGTGTGTGTGTGTGTTTTACCTTGAGTGCCTCATCTCACCACTCCTGCCTTTACATTCAGCTCTCTTCGCCAATATCTCATCTCCTGACTTCTGCCATACTTAATTCTACATCCACTTAGCAAGACTTTCTTTGGTGCCTCTGTTTCTTTTGCTTATCGTTTATCTTTCCTGCCTTGTATCTGAGGTTTTTGGTTTCTTTTTGTCGTCTACAGTTCTCTCCTATAATTGTCAAGTAGTTTTCATTCTCAGTTTGTTTCAGTTCGATATTGCCATAGAAATGTTCACCCATTTCCCCCCGTTCCATAGCCTACCAGTAAGTTTGAGCTTCATGGCCTCAGTTGCTCCCTTCTCTTGCTTCAAAAATCATCAGTTCACTTGTCCTCCACGTCATTCTCGTAGAGTATGTTCATTAATTAGTCTGTCTTCATCTAGATCACCCTCCTATGCACTGAACTCGCCTCTTATTTTACCTCTACTAATCCCAGCTATTCCCACTGTCCGTCCCGTCGAAGTGCGGTTCTCCTTTGGGCTCCAGTAATCTCATTCTCGTCCCTCATGCTTCATCTGTTATTTTTCAGTTTTGTTCACAAAGTTATGTTATTGACTGCTTACCTCAATACTATGGCGTGTGACGTGAGTTGTCGCACAGTAGATTCTGTTTCGTCATCATCATCATCATCATCATCATTGTTTATCATCGTCCTCATCATTTTATTTTTTTTACATAGGGTGGTAAGAATCTCCTGTAGAAGTCACAGAAGGAAAGTTGGTTTGAATAAGGATATCCCGTGATGCCTCCACTCACTCCCCCAATTATCCTTCAAAATACTGTACATTTCCTTCTATTTAAGTTATAGGCTGTGTGATTTCTTGTTAAAGCCTTTTATTGGTGTATTATTTCTTTTCTTACATGCATCCATGGAGATACATGTAGCTCTGTTGTATATTTCATGTCCTTTAGTTGTTATAGGTCTGTTGAGAATATATTATCATAAGTATTTATTGTAATTTATTCACCCATATATTAGAGATTTATTATTAGCTTATTTCGAAATTTTATATGCATTCAAAAAGCCATATTTTCCTCGGTAGGTTCCCTTGTATCTTTTCCTTGATAATTTATTTTTGTAAGTTGTCCTTCAATATTCCCTTGCATGCTATTGATCCAGACGGTTTCGATATCAACCCTTGGATGACGGAGGGATTCTCTGTTGTTAGTATAATAGTCTGGCTCAGGATAATAATAAGCCGTCAGCGGTCACTTGAGAATTATAGATACAATACGTCTTTCCCGTACTTTACCTTCATACGCGATGCTCATCACACTTCAACCTCACTTCCGCTTGAGTCGTTATATTTCTATTTCGTTCTCTTCTGTACCTCTTACGTTTGTGTTATTTTGATGGTAATAAAGAGCTGAATGTATTTTTGGTCTTTACATTTCCCTTAGTTAATCTTTTGTTTTCACTTTCCATGGTGAATGCTAGGTTGTGGAAAATTTTAGATGTCTTTACGAGGTCAGCGTCCAAGGTCAGCAGTGATAGTTTATTAAATACAACCGTGGCTGGCATGGAAAAGCCTAAAGATCATGTGGTTTGCCGCCAAGTTTGAAGGAAAAGGGTGGACGGGGAAGAATGAAATGGTGCGGAAGTGAATTGAGGGGGAGAAAGAAGTGTCGGAGCTGAACTCAATATAGTTCGGAAATATTATAAGGCCTGAGGGCAGTCAGTGCATAGTATTCTTAAAGGAGGGGAAATGGCTTATTAATATTATTATTATTATTATTATTATTATTAGAGAGAGAGAGAGTCTACATGTGTTCAGTGTATCCTTTATAGTCATTATTACTCTCTATCTCACTGACCGATATTCGTATGATAAGAGCTTTATTGAACGAGCCCACCTGTGCTATCAACAGCGGGTCACTTGCTTCAGAAGCGTGGCATGGGATGTGATCTGGCCTGACACCTGCCTCTGGCTAACGATGTGATAAAGCGGAAGGTCAGGAGTCACCGGCCATATTGATAAGGGATCTTGATTTTTTTTTTTTCCCCGATAAACAAGTCTTCATTGTAATGTGATGTTATCTTGAATATAATTTTTGTCTAGTTTTGCTTCTCACGGTACCATTCACTCCGTATTGTTTGTGAAGTGTTTGGTGTCTGAGTTAAGTAAATGTATATACACGCGACCTTATACACATCTTAGGTTCAAGACAGTTTATGAATTCGCCCCCTGATCACTTATCGTCAGATGGCTGATGATACTAACGTGAGCTGTTTTCCTTCTGCATTGGTAGAAATAGATTTTAGTTTTTACCCAGCCAGTTACCAGCTTGAAACACAATAACAGCTGAGAACAGTGCATGTTCAGTATAAAATAAGGTCATCTTTATCCAGATTTCTGCCACATTTTCTGCAGTTTCTGACAGTATGAATGCAACCTGACTAAATGCTAAGTCTGTATGGAAAGTCCGTGTAAAGTCTATCAAAAGTCTGTATGCAAAATCCTAATGCAGAGTTTGAATGTAAAGTCAGTATGCAAAGTCTGTGTAAATCTGTCTGAAGTCCAAATGCAGTCTGGATCCAAAGTCTGATTGCAAAGTCTGAATGCAGTCTGGATCCAAAGTCTGATTGCAAAGTCTGAATGCAGTCTGCAGGGTCTGAATGCAAAGTACCTCGTATTAAGAATGGGGACTCAACCAGACGTGAGTGTTGAGATCATTGAGGAAAAAGTTTGGGCTTTGCATTTTCCGCATCTCTGAAACTAAACACACGATTCTGAGCTGTTCCCCTTTACCTGGCTGGAAACAGATTTCAGTGTCTGACTGGCCAGTTATCAGCTTTGAGGAGAGAAATTGAACAAGTAATGGTTAATGTAATACGAGGTGACCTTTATCCACTGCCACATTTTCTACACAGTTCCGGAATGCAAAATCTTAATGTGGCTCCTCGTAGTCAGAACAGCAATGTGTTGAGATAATCTGTTAAAGTTTGTCCTCTGTGTTTTTTATGTATCTCAGTAATAACAGCACGATTTTGATATACCTGGCCTCAGAAGAAAAGAAGCTTAGGCTACAAGAAGGTGTACTTTAACGTTTATTTTGTGTTCTGCAATAAGAAATCCAAAAGCCAGTGGTTGATGCTTGATTTCACCCATCCGACTCTGAAGACCATATTATATTAACTTTGTTCGCAGAGGTATAGACAAGTCCCTACATTATTTCGGTCAGGGTATGTGTGTTTGTCAAACCAGATTAGCATGCATCTAACATTACTGAGTGCAGGCGACGAGGATAAAGAAAAAATAAACACATTCCATCCTCATCAGTTTCTACAGAAATTGTCTCTATGAAACCAGGGGCTTGAATTGAACTTCGCTCATTCAGTTTTTGTAATAGGCAAGTGAAAGCCTCGTATAATTTTCTCTGTTACATCACTAAGCTGTTTAGAATAGACGACAAAGAGAAACTTTTGATAATAATGATGCCTTATTACTGAACTTTATTTGGCAATGAGGGTCAGTATAATGGTCTGTGATCAGATCTTTCAACACGTATCACTTTCAAGTCTTCGTCAGAAAATCTAGCAGCATTTGTTCTTCGATTCTGCTCATCAAAGAAACTGCGATATCAGTTAGGCTGGTATGTACAGTAGCACCCACGAAGGAAACTGCGATATCAATAAGGCGGTAATGCAGCACCTATCTAGCTACACACTGTCACCCCTTTTCTATCCGTCTGTCTAATGTAAGCCGGTGCTGTCACTCCTTCATTACTCAGCTGGTCGTCTATGGAACTCCTCAGTCTATCTTTGCTAATGACCTCCAGTCTTTTAAACGCCGAATTTTCAGTCATCTCGATGAGAACGGACCTTCATTTTGGCTCTACTTTTAAAGTTCAACTTTTGTGGTCTTCCAGCCTTTGTCTTTGTTTTTTGTTTTTGTTTTTGGTCTGCATAAAAAACAAAAAAACATTAGAATGGAAGAAGAAAGACTACTCAACAGCGACCAGCTTCACAGCGAGAGACATCAAGGGCGTTTCCATTTTAGGGGAACTTCCATTAGGTATTTTACCTGGAGTCTGAGGCTTTCATATTCACTCCCTCTTCTTTCGACCGCCTTCAACCCCACCCCCGCACTTTTTATAGTGACAGCGATTTTTTTTTTTTTTTTCACATACAGTACAAACATTACACCACCTCTTGAGAGGACGAGCTATGTCTTGTAAATCTCGTCTACCGACGACATGATAGATACTCAAGAACATTTTCGAGCAATATGCAGAAGATCTGTGTTGTTTCGTTGTGTGTGTGGGTGGGTGGGTGGGTGGGGGCGCGCGCGCACTTGTATGTGTTCATGGTATGCGTGCGTAATATTCCAGCATCTTATCACCTACAAAGAACAACGTTAACGACATTATTTCCTGTTTTTTGTCATCCCCAAGCCTCACCCATCTCAAGCAACTTAAATGAAACAATCAGGCGCCTCAGATCAAGTCAAGTTCCTCCCACCTGATGGCAGATAACCCTGAATGACCCGTCCATCTCAGGGTAATAATCATCGTGACCTGATCTCACCAACTAACATGCCCTAAGCCACACCTACCTAAGCTTCTCATCATTTTCTCGTCTAATTTCCCCGGTCTGATTTTCCCCTCATTTGGGGCTGTTCTGTGTTTACCTCAAATAAGCACGTGAAACGGACTTGAAATAGTCTCTCTCTCTCTCTCTCTCTCTCTCTCTCTCTCTCACACACACACACACACACACACACACACAAACTCCTCGTCATCCTCTCTTCCTAATTTTCGGAGGCTGTTTCCACTTCATTATTGCTGCTCTCTGTTTATATCAGCCAGACAGACATTCACTCACATGTTTTTTCCTCTCTCTTTTCTCTCAAATTTTTGGCAATCTCTTCCAAATCTTCTCAGCCTCTTTTCTCCTCATTTCCTGCCGCCCTCTGTTTATTTTTGTCATTCTCTCTCTCTCTCTCTCTCTCTCTCTCTCTCTCTCTCTCTCTCTCTCTCTCTCTCTCTCTCTCTCTCTCTCTCTCATCCTAACTTCGTTAAACCATTTCTCTTCTTTTTCTTTTCTCGCATGATCCCATCCATTCATTTTTTTTTTTTTTAAGCCACTTTAACTCCCTGCGTGTACATTTTCCTTTTACTATCACGCACCCTTGCCTTTCTACCGCCCTTCCCCTCCACTCCCCTCCCTTTCTCTGTCTCTCTCCCCTCCGTGTTCACCCTCCTCTCCTCTCAGTCGTTCTCTTTTCCTCTCTAATTCCCCTTCTCACAGCCCTCTCTTCTCTCTCTTCCCTCCTCCCTCCATCATCTCGGTTTTCATTTTCTTCTCCCAGGATAATGTATAATATTTTTCATTTATGTTTTCCATTAGAAATTCCATAAGTTTTTTTTTTCTTTTTTTAATTTATGGTAATCTTTCTTGTTTTTGCCGACGGTTTTGGCTGGTGGGTATGGGGAGCTCAGTCAGTCACTTAGTCCCCCTAATCGTTCTGTATTTTTTCATTCCTCTCCCAAGTCGTTCAATGTCTTCTCATTTTCCCCTTCCCAGTTGTTCAGTCTCTTCTCATTTCTCCCTCCCAAATCGTTCAGTTTGTTCTCATTCCTCACCCAATCGTTCGTTTGTTCTCATTCCTCACCCAATCATTCGGTCTCATCTCATTTCTCTCATTAATCGTCCAGTCTTTTTTCATTTCTCTTCCCCCTCGCCTTTCGTTAGTCATGTTAACCTCCTCCCATTCCTCTTTCCGTTTGTGTTTGTCCTTTCCCAGCTTCCATTTCCATCTCCCTTCAGCCCCTCCCCTCCTTCCCCAACCATTCGCTCCTTTTCTTAATCTCCCAGTCTCGGGTTTTCACTACTACTCCACACCTCTCTCCAACAACCCCCCCGCCCCTCCTTTCATCCCCTATCCCACACCTCTCTCCAATAACCCCTCCCCGCCACCTCCATTCATCCCCTCTACCTTCCTCGTGCGAACAAGCCCGCCGTTCAATTTAGCACAGAAACTTCACTCCCAGGTGGACGGATTTCGCATTGCCCTTGTTATTGGCCATTCGGATCTGCCAAGCCTGCTGTTTCTCCTCACTGACAGACATGAAGGTCAAGCCGCGAACACCCCGCCACAGCACACCCACACAGTTGCCAGTTCCACAGATATCGCTAATTTGCCCTCAAAATTCGCTAAATTTAATGAAAACGGTAAATTTGCTTTCGAAAGTTTCTAGAATGTAGCTAAACTTGATGCACATACACGCTGATATATAAAATATACATATATATAGATAGATAGATTAATTGATCGTCAGACTTGCCTTCGTGTTTCTATAGAATGTCGCATAGCATTCTCAGGTCCTCCGATTCATTCTTGGCCAAATAAACTCATCCGAGGCAAGTTACGATAGATAGTTACAGTTGTCCAGACCTTAAGAGACTCAGAATGATCGCAAAATGGAAATGAATATCTCGGGATCTAGCGGGAAAGGACAAGACGCTAATCTTCGAAACCCCAAGGTGCAGGAAACAAAAGCGCATATATCGTACGGGTCCTGAGGAACAGAGAATGGAGGGTTGTGATTAGCCGGCCAGGCGATAACGATTTCTGTCCAATTTTTGGTCAAGTTACTCGGGTGAATCCAAAAGGCCTTCGTTTCTCGGTGATGTTTTTCTCACTTCCTTCTCTCTTTCTTATTTGCTTTCCCTTCTCGTGTTTCCTCTTTCTCTTATGTGCCTTCTCCTCTCTCCTCCTCACCTTCTCTCTCCTCCACTCCTTTCTTCTCTTTCCCCACCTCTTCTCGCCTATCTCCTCATGCTCCCCTTCTCTCATCTCCTCCTCCTCTTCCTCCTCCTCCTCCACCTCTGATAAACAGTCAAGGGTCACCATAGCATGCCACTTCACCACCATTGTGAACAGAGAGAGAGAGAGAGAGAGAGGAAAAAGAATGTAAATAGAATACCATTGAAAGATTATAGATTTTGTATATACGAATTTTATGCTTTCAAATATCTTGTGGTCATTTCTGAAATGTATGAAAACTCTTCCACATTTAATTTCCATTTCAGTGAGTTAAATGTTGGTAAGGCTTTGATTATACTCGCTTAGCCATTTCAGTCTCAAGACTTGTACTTTTTTTTTATTCTTGCTACCTTCAGATGATTTATTTTATTTATTTATTTATTTATTTTTTGGAGTGGAGTTAGGAAAAAGAACATTTACTCCTTTACTCCCTCATTTGTTTATTCCCCAGATTTGAATAACACATCTTTTGGTGACAGTATAAAGCAGAAATGACTTCACCTTACTTGTGGGGTGAGAGTTTTAAAAGATTCTGCGGGTAACTGCCAATCTAAAAAAAAAAAAAAAAGTAATAATAATAGGCTAAAAAAAAATTGTTTATATATATGAAGCAATAACTGGTGGCAAATACGTACTTAGTGAAGAAATAAAAAATGCTGAAAGAGGTAGTGTTTTTGTATGTGAGTTAAATATCTGAAATAATTTTGTGATCATTGTTGTAACCTGGGGAAGAAGAACTTTCAGGTAATGTGATGGTTTTGTTTTTTGTGAAATAGAGTCACAAGAGCCAGCCAGTGCAAGATATTCCTCTGTTTTACAGTATTCTCGAAGTGCAAGCAATGTCCCACGAGAGGTGAGTCAGCCAGCCAGCCGTCCCCTTCACTTAGCCTCTTGAACCCTAGAACGTGGCCAGTTATTGTTATGATGATGATAATGATTAACAGTATTAGTATCTTTATTATTATTATTATTATTATTATTATTATTATTACTATTATTATTATTTCTGTTGTTGTTTTACTGTTGCTGCTACCACAACTACTACTATTATTGCTAATACTACTACTTCTACTACTACTACTATTACTACTGCTACTACTACTACTACTGCTACTACTACTACTACTACTACTACTACTACTACTGCCTTCTGTAAAACCGTTTTATTTAATTAGTGAAACTCCCTTGAAGTAAAGGGGTTAACGAAAGGTATATCAACCCCCACCACCCAACGCATGTACTTCAAAAAAAAAAAAAAAAAAAAATTGCATAAAATATAAGTAAATACGTTCTCGGGCTGAAGGGGTCAAATTCATTTCCACTCCCCCTCCATCCATCTCAGTCTTAAATCAGACTTCTTTTGGCCGACCTAGTTCCATCCGTCCATCCATCATCCACTCCTATGTCGCCCCACGAGGAGCGTAGGAGCCCAGGCCTAGGCAAGTTGTTTCTGACATTTAAGATGGGAGTGACCAGCCTCACTCATCCCTGAGTGGCATTGCGTGAGCAATAAACCCCAAATACCCCTTGGATGCACCTTCTCAATTCGATTGGAGCGCCTTAATTACCTACAAAACCACCATGCCCCAAAATTTGGTTATATGGTTACCACCCAGCGTAATAAACGGTTTCCTGGTGTACAGGAAACCATTTGGCTTGCCACTCAGTGCAGAGTCACCCATAGGCAGAGGGCAGAGGAAAGGATGAAGGAAAGAAAGACAGAAGAGGAAATGTAAAGTCACTTACTCATATTTCTGCTAATCACCTAAGACTTTGCAATCAGTGTCAGGTAGCCTTTATCTCTTTCTTCTTCCTAGGTCGTTGTTTTCTTTTTGTATTTGGTTTTCTAGTGTTTTAACTTTTTTCCTATAATTCTTTATTTTAAATTTATTTATTATTATTATTATTATTATTATTATTATTATTATTATTATTATTATTATTATTACTAGTAGTAGTAGTAGTAGTAGTAGTAATACTGCTACTACTACTACTACTACTACTACTACTACTACTACTACTACTACTACCACCACCACCACCACCACCACTATTATTACTTCTACTACTACTACTACTACTATTACTACTTTATTCCTCGTCCTCCTCCTCCTCCTCCCAAAGGTCTCAGAAATGGTTGCGTTAAGCTGTTAGAATCTACCGTATTAAACAGAAAATATTATTGTCTGTATCTCATGACTATCTGAATCTGAGAACCTCATTAGGGAAATAAAAGACCAGGTGAGAAGATGCTGATACTATGAGTAACTATGCAGAGAGAGAGACAGACAGACAGACAGACAAAGTCGTGCTCACAACTTTTTTTTAATGCAAGGAAGAAGGAACCAAAGGCCAGGAGCCCGCAAACCTTTCCTTCCAAGAAAAAAAGAAAAACAGTACAATAGAGCCCCATATTCAAGATCCCCGTTTCTCCTCCTCCTCCCCCCCTTTCTCTCTCTCAGCACACACACACACACACACACACACACACACACACACACACACACACCATCCCAACATACTAAGCAAACTAGCATTCAAACAAGGCAGGTCGCTCTCAGCATGCCGCTCGGTGTTTAGTATGCCAAGGGGTGTGGGCGTCCGGGATGATTATGTGGGTGTGCTTGATGGCCGCGTAATGGAAGACAGGGATAAACAGTAGGACACACCGCCACCCCGACCCCCGGCATTCGAATGGCCTGGGGAATGAGGACAGGATTCGCGTGAGTGTTTGGCTGATGAGTTGGCTGATGAAAGAGGCTGCGATTCATGGAGACTTAGGTAGATAGGTAATTTTGTGTTTTCTGTTAACTTTATCTTTGTATCTATCTATGGAAACTGAGGACAAGATGCGTGCGGAAGCGTCGGTGTTGGTTTGGTTGGTGAGAGGGAGTTTTCTGTGTTAGCAGATACTTATGTTTTTAAATTTCTTTGTCAGTCTTTTAATATGTCTATTTGTAGCGTATTATAAATGTATCTATCCATCTGTCTCTACTGAGGACAGTAGTCGTGTTGATGTTTGGTTGGTATGGATTACGGGGACGATGTTTGGGAGGTTAGTTAATACAGGGAGGGGGGTTAGAAGAGGAAAGTTTCACTTCAGAGGTTATCTAGTTTTATTTTTTGTTTCTAAGTTGATGTTTCTTATCTTTGTGGAATAAAAAGAATGTATTCATAGGATTGTTTGGCCGGTGGATTAGTTGGTGTTGGTAAGGGAGGGTGGAGGATGCAGCTATATAAATACCTGTATTTCTCTTATGCTTTATATCTATCTGTGGAAATGATAAAGTTGAAATGGAGGGAGGGAGAGAATTGTATATGTGAGTTTTTTTTCCCCTCTGTCAAAGGAAAATATGGATAATATGCTGGGGTTGGTGAGTGAGGAAAAAGGTTGGATGGTATAGTTAAAAGGGTAGTTCTGCTGTATTCCATGCAATGTTTTCCCTCTCCCTTGCTGTGAGGAAAAACAACGTTAATGACTGGCATTAAGGCTAATGTATCTGTCTGTCTGTCTGTCTGTCTGCATATAATTCTTTCTATGATAGATAATCTACCTGCCTATATCCTTCTATCTAACTAGTGTATGTTTATCTATGTATCATTAGGTTAATCTATCCATCCTTCTGCCCTTATTTAATCAAATCTGTGTCTGTCTGTATCTGTTTATTACCTATCCCCGCCCCATAGGGGCTCGGGGACGGGTATTGTTTTCACTCGGTTAGTCTGTTTGTATGTATGTATGTATGTTTGATTGTCTGTCTGTCTGTCTGCCTGTTAACAACTTTCCTCGAAAACTATTGGTGCAATGTTGACTAAAACTACAGGAATGATAGGCTATGACCTTCTGATCACCTGCTTATAATTTTGGGCCAAATTGGGCCAAGGCCCAGGCTGTAGGCCCAAAAAATGTAAAAAAAAAAAAAAAAAAAAAAAGTGGACTCGTAGAAATCGTTATTTCGCCGTAACATATTTCAAATTCGTCATATCAACATGAAACCAAAACCTAAAGGTGCATCTTTCAAATCTGCATCCTATAACATGTCTCATTACATCAGGGGGGTCACCCCCCTGTCAGCGGTAAGGGGGTCCATGTCAGGTGGGTCCGGCTTATATTTTCAAATGGGCATAAAATAGTCAATTTTCACCCCATTTACTCCAAATTTGATATGTGACATCTTTGACTACAGTAGATATCTTACTATGTTTTTACGTCAACACTAAAATGACTACTGGGGACGGGTTTGCTTTGCCTTGGCACCGTTTCTTGTCTATCTCTGTATTTATCTATATATCTAACTGTCTATATATCCATCATTTTATCTATGGTTTTGTGTGAACAGGGGAAGGGATATGCATCCATCGACTTTCAGTTCTAATACATCATCCCAAGGACTTCATATTTTAGTCACATCTTGCTATCTCCTGTCGATTTTATTCCTTTTATTAATGTCTTTTGAAACTGGATGTAGCCACTATAAATCGCTCCTTTACTAGGGTCTCTTCCAAGCTGAATAAAAATCATCTGGTGAGAGAAAGAATAAACTCAAGACGTCCTCAGGGTGAAAAAGTTGTCTAAGAGGTCATATACTTCATGAGGTTAATCACCTCGAAGGTAATTATTATGTACATTGTTCTCCATGACCCATTGTTTCATCTACTGTTTTCTTTTTTATTTATTAACATGTCAGACGGCAGCCCTTAACCCCTTCATTACGAGAGCTACTTCCTGCGTCTGTTCGGCTGAGAGAAATCCTAACAATTAGTGTTTCTATTACTTTGATTTACTCCTTCAGTGATACAGATTCTAAGGCTCCTATGACTCAGTTGTATATACTCGTCCGGCGTGTCTAGAAGAGTATTAGAGTTGTTCCAACCATAAGGGGTTTATGATGAACACATGGGTCCCTTCGACTGACCTCTATCTCAAAAAGTCGTCAGGACAAAATCATCTGAACAAAATAGTCTGGAAGTAGCTGGAATAGTGCTAGATTTTCCTTGACCTTGAAAGATTTAAGTACGTTATTCAGACTAACAGCAGATGATTTCTCCAAGTCCATTTACTCTTATGATTTGCTTGGAGAATTCGAAGCCAGTGACACTGGTAACAATGATCAGTGGCCACGTAAAGGACTGCAGATCCACAGAAGCTGAATATCCATACTATGGTGAGAGAAGCTGGTGTGGTGACAGGACTTACGTTTGCGACTGTACATTTATGTTACTAGACGATTTGGCTTACCCGAGAGAAATCCCAGCAGGCTAAGATAAAATAATTGACCTCAGGTTACCTCCAGACCATATTATTCAGGTGAGGCGAGAAGGGAAGTCAAGTGTAATATATAGATAGGCAGGCTGGCTGGCGTTGATAATAGCATCGTCAATCACGGACGTAATGGTTGTTCACAGGATAATGATGAATAATGAACAGATTCGTGTCATTATCTCATGCTTCTCTCTCTCTCTCTCTCTCTCTTTCTCTCTCTCTCTCCCTCCCCATATTCGAGCTTTCTTGTCTTTCCCATTTCTCTTTTTATTGTATCTCCTTTCTATTTCTCTCGTTATTGTCCTTTTTATAATCACAGTTTTACTTTCCTCTTATCATGCAATCATTTCTTTGGCGGCTCGAAAAAGTTTCAAAACCGTATATAGTTGTAGTAAACTATGCAGATGTTTAAAGGATTCCTGATGGCAACTAACCGTGTAGTAATTTTCATTTTCTCTCCATACGAGTATTCCACATTCCCTATCACGACACCGTCTGCCCTATGCCTCCCTGTATGGCTCATCCTCTCGTAACAATGCGCCATAAACACGCATTTCCCCTTGTTCCTTCTTCCCCAGCCCCACCCAGACACACTCAGACCCACATATTCCCATTTATATATCTTTCCAGACCAGCCAAACCCGCCCAGACAAGCCAAAACTTTCACATCCCCATTTCTTTCCTTCTGTTCTTCCCCATACACACCCAGGCGCCATTTCCCCGTGAACCAGCTTCCCCATACACTTAGGTACTTCCAGACACATATTTCCCATTATTCTTTCTTCCCCCAACACCACTCCAAAACACTCCGATCCGCATTTCCCCGTGTTTTATCTTCCCCAAACACACACACACACACACACACACACACACACACACACACACACACACACACACACACACACACACACAAGTCCACATTTCCCCTTCCTTAGTACTCATGCACACCCAAGCCTATAATTGCCTATGTCTCATTTCTCAAGCCCCCTCCTTCTTTCTTTCCCACACACACACAAACTCGCACTTCCCCAAGTCCCCTTTTCCCCGTCCCCTCCCAGAGACCCCAAAGTTATATTTTTCCTTTATTAACTCTTCCCCACACCTGGCCCCACCCTGAATCACATTTCCCTCACTTATTTCTTCATTATACACAGTTAAATCCATATTTCCTCCTTTTCCTTCTCACTCACCTTTCTCTAACAGGTATTTCGTCTCTTGTTTTTCTCCTTTCTTCTCTTCATCCTTCTCCTCTTTCTTCTTCTCCCATCTTCCTTCTTCTCCCTCATCCTTCTTCCCCTTTTCCTTCATCCCCTTGTCTTCCTTCTTTCCCCTTCTCTTTCTTCTCAAATTTCCTTTTTCCCCCTGTCTTCCTTCTTCCCCCTTCCCCCTCTTCCTTCTTCCCTCTCGTCAGTCTTTCCCAACTGCCTCCTTCATTAACTTCTCCCAAGCAAAGCCCAACCTCGTGTCAAGTGAACCATCTCATTTTCCATGCACACCTGCCAGATGTTGATGGATCCCTTAATTACCTTCAGGGGCAATTTCGGATTCACTTTATGTATATGTAAAAGGAAAGTGTAAATTACGACTGCAAGGTACTCAACGCATTCCAAACACGATGCACTTATAAAATTTAATTACTAAAACAAAAAAATAAATCCTTTCCCCCGTGTATCGCATCTAATAAGGTTGGACTGGTAATTATGAACACGATTGACCCTAATTTGGCGCACGAATTCCCTTGTGTGCGGCAAACTAAGCGGCTCCGTTCAGAGGAATGGGCAGGAATGGGTTCTGGTTTTTCCCTTCTGAACCCTTCCTTCGGCTTAGAAAAGTCCCTCCCTCAAAAAAAAAAAAAAGAAAAGAAAAAAAAGAAAGAAAGAAAAAGAAAATGTTCACTCGCGGTCAACAGTTCTTCTACACTTGCCGCGAGAACTGAGAAAGCCGAGTGATATTTTGCAGTGATGACCATTAGTTTTCATTCAGGCGGGTTGGGCTCTTGGAATCTTGCTTCTTTGAGTTGGAATCCCATAAAGATAAATAGATTAATAGATAAAACACAACTAACAACGACAACCACAACTGTTACTACTACAACTGCTACTACTACTACTACTACTACTACTACTCCTACTACTACTACTTTGACTTATGGTGCAGTTCACGTTGCCTGGATTAATAGCAGTTTTATACCCGACCCTCCGCCTCTGCGTGAGTCCGCCTTCTATTTGTTCAACCTTTCACCGATACAGGTTTCATTTATCGACACTAAACCATTTTAAAGGAATGCCACTATGCAGTTTTTTCTTAACCTCCTAGATTGTTTTATTCAGATAAGGGATGCACCAATACAGGCAATAGCTGTCGAAATTAAAACCTGTCGAAATTAACCTTAAAGGACGGACGGAACACATCAGGATTTCATTACATTGGCCTCCATTAGATGGATTTCTTCTGCTCAGGAATCACCCAGCCTAGCTTTAAGGATTAACTTTGCCTCACCCACTGCAGAAATTAACGTCAGGCAATCGTGCATCCGCTCCCAAGTGCCGGAATGATGTCTTAGCCTCCGTGCGTCTCATTAGAGTGGAGTGACTTGCTGCTGGGGAAACAAAAATTCAAGCGTGATAGTCTCTCGTTGGCTCACCACCCTCCCGCCTCGCCTCCACCACGCCAGCCCTCCTGCTGCCACCCTCATTGTGCTCCTATTGCTAAACCAAGACGGGGTTCAACGACGAAATTCCTTTACCCATAAAAGAGCATTGGCTTATCAGTAGACTTCAATGGGCTATCGGTCATTTTTTTTTCTTCCCTGGTGAGGCGTTGATTCGGTAAGCAAGCTTACTTACTTTCTCTTTGTTATTCTGGTTCTTGCTGCTGTTCTCCATAACCCTGTCGTGGTCGGGACTTCTCTAGTATCTATTCCAGCTAATGCCAGACGATTTTAACGAAGTGA
The DNA here is from genome assembly GCF_032717465.1 of Coenobita brevimanus. Lineage (NCBI taxonomy): Eukaryota > Metazoa > Arthropoda > Malacostraca > Decapoda > Coenobitidae > Coenobita > Coenobita brevimanus. The sequence continues at coordinate 40,732,046 of NC_136977.1, forward strand.
ATCATAGGAGCCTTAGAATGAATAGTGAATACGATCCTCAGTCTCTCTCGTTACTTCCCGATCAGTCTCTCGGCGGAAAGATTCCTGAAAGTTCATTCGGGTTTTCTCCTCAGCAGTACCTCGGTTTATTCAGGTTTGTGTGTCATGTCTCCAGCTTCTCTTCAGTAGTAGAATCTCCTTATTACCTCCTCAACATCCCTTCGGTAGTAGATATTTCCCCAGCATCCCTTCGGTAGTAATTTCCCCAGCATCCCTTCGGTAGTAATTTCCCCAGCATCCCTTCGGTAGTAGATATTTCTCCAGCATCCCTTCAGCAGCAAGCCAGGTTCTCAGGGTTCATTTAGGCCTTTGCCAAAACCTCACGAGTCACTTTAAATTCCTCGGGGTTCTTTCAGGTTCTTCAGCAGTCGTTTAGAGAGATATTACTCAAGTTTCTTTTAGGTCATCTCTCCAAAACCCCGTTGGAAGTAGAAAAAGAAAAGAAAAAAGTCTTCGCGGGCTTTATTCTGGTCTGTGCCATAGTCTTCTCAGCCACCGCTTTGATGGTAGGAGTTCCTGCGGGGTTCATAACAGGTTTTAGGGTTCAACACAAACCTCGTAGTTTGTTCAGGTTCATGCCATCACCTCCCGAATCACCCCTAAAATTCTTGAAGGTTCATATTTCAGGCCTGTGTTGACACCTTCCACGATAGAAATATCTCAGGGTTCGGTTTTAGTTATTCCCCAGGGTTCATTCAGGTCTCGGGGTTCATTCACACCTGTGCCTTACCCATCTACATGTCCCTTCCAAGGCAAGAATTCCTAAGCGTTCATTGAGGTCTGTGTGGTCACCTCCCCATCGCCCCCTCCGCCCTCCTCCTTATACGGGCCGGCGTCCTTGTCCTGCCCCTCATAATCTCCACCAACCCCCCACCACCCCTTCCGCCCAGTTCGGTTCATTGCTTCACCGTTATCCTGCCGTTACGCGTCCGTTACTTGACCGTTATGACGCTTTTGTTAATCGTTGCTTTCTGTTTTTATAACTGCTGAGACTGTCTGTTGACCGATGTGGCAGAGTTTTTATGAACTTTTTTTTTTTTTCAGTGTATTTGCTTTTTAGATTTGCAAATACCCTTTTTTTCCGTTATGTACGTTTGTTGACCGTTGTGTCCGTTTTTTTAATCATTTTGTTTTTATGACCAATGAGAATGTTGATTTTTTTATTGAGTTTAGTGCCGCTGCGACTCGGATTTCCTCTGACCGTTCATTTGGCCATTATGTTCATTTACAGACTTTCATGTTATTTTTAAAACCATAGAGACCTCGTATTTTACTCTGCCAATCGTTGCTGACTTTTGCTCACCGTTTCGATCTTTTTTTTTTTTTTTTTTTTGACCAGTGCTCTCATTTATTAGCCTGTGAGTCTGTGTATTTCATATTTGTTGGCCGTTTCGTCTGTTTATTGACTGTTGTGTCTGTGTGAAGTGTCCCTTCACTCCTTCAGCCTGAGTATCTTTCATTTTGATAGAGCAAACGCCACATTAGGGTCACTATCGGCGACCATCTTGTAGTGACGGGGTTAATAAAGGCAATTTCTAAACCTTTCAGTTGGAAAATCTCTCCAAAGTTTAATACAACTGTCTGGAGAGATCAGTCAGTAAAAAGACGTCATCGTGGTGTAAAGGCTAGCCTTCAGATGTCGGTGGGTATCCCTTGATGCGCGATAATACCATCAAAATTTTAATTCCCTACCTTAGTGTGTTTAAGGTTCTCTTATATTGATGTTATGGGATCTAAATTACTTACGTCCGTGTTCATGGCCGCTTGAAATCTGCTATAAGCATTTTACAGCCTTAAATGCGTCAATAATTCAGACTTGGATGAGAAAAAGACATGACTGATACCTGTGGTTTAGCCCCTTCTCTACGATGGATCTTTATAATGCTACCACCTCTCTTTCATACACTCTTCTGTCAATCAATCCACCTCAAACTTTTATAATCGACGTCTCTTCCAACACTTCACTGTCATACACCCTCTTTGTTTCAGCCTTTCTTGCATCCACTCTTGTCTTATAAACTCCCTCATAAACTCTCACTGGGTCAGTACTGGTTCCAAACACCCCATTCATACGCTCTCTCAAAAACTCTTCTTAATCAGCGTCTCTCTCTACCATCTCTCCATAATCCCCATGACATACAAACCACAGAGTCATCCTCATACTCAGAGAACCCTTTAGGAAGTCTGTTTAATCCTAGACGTCTATAAGCTGATCCAGGCTGACCATAATAAAACCCAGTATTCATCTATCTCTACCTAGCTATTTGTATTTATCTATCTGTTTGTCTATTTATCTATCTAGCTATTCTCATACGGCCAATCCCATTGTTCATCCAGGGAGCCGCAGTAAGAATCACCCTTCATCTCTTCTCTTGGTCGTCCAAGTCGCCTCGTCTCATATATCCTTATATCATGCTAATGGTTCCCTGATATGCATACTGTACGTAACTCCTTGGTCATTTATATATTAATTTATTTTCTTACTGCATGGGTGTGTGCAATTATCGGCCTTAACCCTTCAACCCCAGAACTCAAACCATCTTTTATTCTTGTTATCTCCTGAAGTTCTTGAGATTTAGGCTTTACTTGTACAATAAAAAGTGTGGATACAGCATTTCTTAACTCCTTTACTCTGAGGTCGTCATATATTAGTTTATTCATGTTTCCTACCGACGATTTTCTTTAACTCAGGCAAGATCTCGTACTGAAGGGACTATTGAAGGCTATGGCTAACCCCTCCAGTCTGAAAAGTCTCATCTAAGGTGAATAAAATTGTCCTGAGATGATAAAATTAGAGACCAAAGACGTCATCGTATAAAAAAGATTAATCCTTTCACCCCGAGGATATTTGTATTTTATTTTTACTATCTCAAGGAGATTTTATTTTAATTTTAGGATTGACTTTTCGAACTGAAAGGGTTGAATGTAGTTTTCATTCTCCCTTCCACTACCAGGAGTCCTTCACATTCTGGATTAAATAGTCAGATAGCGCAGGAGTAATATAAAAATGACCTCCTCGGGGTTATATAAATGAAAAGAGATGTATAATTGGCTTCCTGATGGAGTTAATGGGAGAAAAATGGGTGAAATGGCGTTCCCCCGAGCTAGACACTGTACAGGATCATATACCCCGCTAGGTTACAGGAGCGCGCTACCATTCCAGCACGGCAGTCCCGGGCGAGGCTCGAACTCACAATCCCCAGATTACGAGTTTGATGCTCTACCACTGAGCCACCGTGCCCCCACCTGATGGGGTTAATGCAAACGCGACCTTCACGGAAATAAGCAAAGGTGTTTGCCTATCAGTATGCGGCTTTATGGCTGGAGTGGAACAAAACAGTCGTTGGGCAGAGCTCGGCCAGACTGTACGAGTATAATATTGTGTAGGTACAGTACGGGACAAAAATTCACCTATCGTTCCACTGCTTCTTAACATATAGGGCATGTCCGTCATTTTACCCCTTGACGCATTATACCGAAGAGAATCATCAGTGGGCAGAGATATACCAAACCCTTCTCAGCTTAAGAATATTAGGCAATAGAGGACTCTGTTAGAAGAGGCGAAACAACGAGCGAATTTTTACATCAAACTTTGATAATTCAAGCCCATACTTTATGCATATTTTTCATGGGCTGGCATCTCGTTTGGAGGTATTCTTAAAAAGGTATATGTTTTTGTATGACTATTTTACCAGTGATTCCCAACCTTTACACCTTGGAAGAACCCCAGAAACAATTTCTCATATCCCCGGGAACCCCTGCCTACAGCAAGACAGTTGATTTATTTTAATTTCTTTATTTATAAATATTTATTTCATGATTTTTTGCTGAACCCTGGTTGGGAATCACAGATTTTACATTCACTTTACATAATCTTCTTTTGAAACAGATGTGCATGCAATTTGTTACTGGGAGCAAGTTGTGGAAAAAATAGCTACATAAGGAGAGATTTGTTGCAGTTTCTGTGCTCTGGTCGATAGATTTTTTTTTTTTCATTTTCTTTTGGCTACCCACAGATTACTTCATACAGCTTAGAAATGACATTTTTTATTTTTTAATATGTAGATGCAACTCGGCAAAAGAGTCTCATATTAGGAAATGTTATTTTAATATTCTTGCATCACCTAGACAACTGTATACATTTGAAGGGCTGGCATCTCCTAGCCAGCGTGTCCAAATAAATTCTCATGCAGCTTGCCGCTGCGGAGGATTATTGTGGGAATGTTAGTTGCACAACAAACGCTTTGTTGCAGAGATGGTGGTGGGTGGAGGAGGGAGGCAATACAGAAGGCTTTGGAGTGGAGGCCGCAGCACTCCGCCCTACGGTGAGTACCATTAACGTGCCAAATATAGCTTTTGTTAGGGCTGCACTACAGACATGCTCAGGTAATGGGGTTTTAATGGATGACCTAATCTTACAGCTCCTTTGCTTTCCCCGCTCTAGTCTATTTTGCCTAATGCTCTATACGTATACTGGGTGTCTAAGACTCCATTGCTGTCCATTCTGCAGTTCACTGTACTTAATATACTTTGCACTATTAGATTAATCTGACTTCATTTGCAATACTGTCTCCTTTGGGTAACATAATCCAGTCTTTGCAATCCATTCTGCCGGGCATTACCTTGTTCAATATTTATGCATAAAGGAAAGAACTGATGGGTGAGAATTTACAAAATATATTCCTTCAAAAGTGAAGCAAAACCTAAAGCAATGGGAAAGAGGAACTGATGAATACCGTCCCATAGTTGATCATTTGTGTCCCTTAGAGACTGGGAATAACGTTTAACTGTCGCATGAGAGAGCTGGACAGAAAAGAAGTGAGTGCGTAGCGAGATAGGTGCTGCGTGCCCGCCTTTGCTGTGAGTAGATTGGACGCAAGTTTGAACTCTTGCGGCGATAGATAATGACCTACTCTTCCGAACCACAAATCAAATCGACCCTCACAATCACACAATCAGTATTTCTCGGTCATTCTCGGTACAGTACACGACAGTGTCCCCAGTAAACAAGCCCACGCAGATAATTAATGACTGATTAGGTCCAAAAGGCTCTTTGCAGTCTGATGAACCACTGAGTTATGCCTTAATTGATAGTGTTACTCATGTGCCCTGCCTCGCACTGAATACAGAACTAGAGCTGAGTTGTGTTGTGTTTAGAGACATTTATTTGGTTGTGTTAAATTAGGTTGTCTTTTGACAGTTATTCTACTTTTGTTTTTTCTTTTTTGTTCTTCAGTTTTGTACTTCTCTTTTGTTTATAAGTCATACCCTCCCAATTTATAACAGTGGAGAGAACTGGTATGATGATCACCATAATGATCATGATTCGTTGTTGGTATTTTGTTACTGGAAGAGGTTAATAAAAGTGCAGTTACGCTCCGTTCAGCAACGAGACAAAGAAGTCAAAAAGGCTTTATTTTCATCGATTTCACAAATGACAGCGTCAGAAACTGGAGACTTGTCTACACATCAACATACTATGTTTTAAACCATTATGTGGGTGGGGAGGAGTTCTCAGTTAAATTAAATTCTGACTGGCAAGAGTATCGAAAAGTTCTCTTATTCAGTTTGCTAATGGAGTTTGTTTCTATTTCCTTAAAAAAAAAAAAAAAATCAGCATAGTAATATATGATCAATGATACATATAGTTTATTATGTTATCTTCGGGACTGAGCTGCGTATCACTCCAGATATTGAAGTTCCTGCATGATATCCGAAATAACTGAAGATCCAGAAAACAGGGCATCTGAAGGCGCGGTAACAAGAGTATTTTGGGTCGGCCATTGGGAAGCAGGGAGTTGGAATCATGAGTCGTGAGCCATGGAAGAATCATAACCAAGAAGTAGCCTTCGTATCTGTTCAGGGGACCGAGAAGAGATTAGAACCCCTTTCATGGCACTGCAAAAGAGAGGTATGGTGGTGGTGGTGGTATTATGATGATGATAATGATTCTTTACAGATTGTAAGTGAGGGAAATACAAGAACACAAATTTTTTTACCCATAAAAGGACCCCATTTATAACAAAGGGAGATAGGAGGACGGAAAATATGGGTAATATAATGACGGTGATTTTTTTTTTTTTTTTTTACGAGTGGCGTACTCTGGCTTTCATCCATCATATATGTCCCTCACGATACTACAAGGAAAGAGTGGAGGAAGGATTATCGAGTAGTATATTGGTAGCTCTTTGTTTCTGCTTGTGTACTTTCTTGCCGCGTCTACAGTGACCCTAACCGTGTCACTCTGTGAGTCACTGTACCTTTTTGAATGAAGGATGAAATATGGTAAGTTACAACCATAGACTTTGGTGAACGTCACATTTTCATCTCCATCAGTTTTTGCAACACCCACAAGGGTGTATGTTGGGTGAGTCCAGGGTGCATGTGATGAGCATCAGGGGTGTGTCTGGGATGTGTCTGGGAAGTGTGGTTAAAGATAAAGGATGTGTTTAGGAAGTGGATACGGCTGGTGTGAATGCAGCTATCAATGATGTCCTTTGTCTTGTATCTGAGTGATAGTGTGGGTAAAAGTGCTCTCAAGCTCTCACTCACATTGGGGGAGGCGGTGGCTGAATCGGTAAATTGGCGGCCTGCAGTCCTAATGGACCCAGGATCGAATCCCGGTTGGTGCAGGGAGCAGTTTAAGGATTTGAATTCCCTAAATGCAGACTTTCCTGATCTACCAGATGACCCGCCGACATGTCGAAAAAATACCCCAGTCCTGTACGAGACAGCCATAGCATGACTTCAATATGGAAGGTGAGTGTTAGCGCCGAAGTGGTGACATGTGGAGGTGTAGGAGGACTACTGGGCCTTGGGATAGGCCACTGCCCCCGAGAAATAGACCTTGAAGCCTTTGCCCAGAGTCGGACACGTCAAAAAAAAAAAAAAAAAAATGTTCCAGATGTTACAGAGAGAGAGAGGGGGGGGGTAACAAACGAGCTGCTTCTCCTGACGATGTTGTTAATGGCAGTGGTAAAACCTGGCTCCACCTCTGCCCCGTGATATAACTCCCTCAAGAAGCTACTGAATTGGGTACCAGGGAGTCGTGAGCAGTGAAATAATCCCAAGGAACACCCGTACCTGCTGAGGAGGATGGGACTCTTAGTAGGCGGCTTTATAGAACTTTTTATGATTTATTTTACCTATTACATCTTGTTATTCTCCTCTAGGTTATCTGTGTCTTTGTAGTACCTAAAGAGAATGAATGAAAATAATCTATGAGAAAATATTACACTGAATTAATAGCGAACAAGATAATACTAACGTTCCAACTGGAGAAATTTGCTGGTCAGGAAGAAGTGTCAGCGGACCTACTTAACTGTCGAGAATAAGGAGCCAAGAGAAATTACTTAGGCCCCCCCCCACTCCCTGTACACTTCAAGATGGATATTTTGTGAGGCTGGATGAAAGGCGTTTGGATGTGGCGGAAATTGCTATCGCGGCGGCGAGTTTCGCGGCTAGTTAATGCGTTTTGTTTTTCTGTGCACGATCGCCAGCTTCACCAGTTGTTAATGCTTTTGTTTCTCTCTACACAGTCGTTAGCTTCATCTCGGAGACATTTGTCTTGAGCTTCGATTAAATGTCTCAGCCTGACGAATTAGAAAGAGTTTCAGTGCGTTTGTCTCTCTCTTCAGGCTAAAGTTCTCGAGATGATGATGCTTTTTGTCCCTCTCTGTGGTAATTCCTATCATCATTGTTAGGTCCGTTGGTTTTTTGTTTCCATCAGTCATTTAGTGAGTCGGTAACCAGTGGCGTACCGAGGGGGGGGGGGGCATGCTGCCATGGCCTCCCCTTTTGCGAATATATATATATATATATATATATATATATATATATATATATATATATATATATATATATATATATATATATATATATATATATATATATATATATATATATATATATATATATATATATATAATTTAGTTTATTACAGTAGTAAATTTGTTTGATTGAAATGAGAGCATTTGAATTTTAGTAGTATAAGGTTACTGGAGAGACTGAATCATAACTCAGTGGCACAGAGTACTTAAAAATGACTTTAGAATATGTTATATTTATGTCGTATACCCATTCCATATGGCCTCACAATGATCATAAAATTGGCCAACCCCCCCCAACCCCCCAGCTATACGGGCTCGTTGAGCTGGGCAAAGTCATGGGCTGCACAGTTAAAAAGAAAAAGAAAAAAAACAGCCCCCCCCCCCTTTTCAACTTTCTGGGTACGCCATTGTCAGTAACCCTTCTAGTCCGAGAGATAAGTTCAGTATTATCGTCTGGAGTTAGTCAGTCTATCATGAAGAAAAGAGTTATTGTACTGAAAGAATGAATGGGGATTGATTTTGACCCCTTGAATCTGAAGGATCTATGCTAAGCTGAATACAGTCATCCCTTCCTGCACAGCGCCGGTAATTGCCAAAGGATCATTAGTGGGTTGTTAATGTGACAGGTCCCTCCCTGTACACCGTAGCACAGAGGCCGGGCTTGCCAAACACCTCCCCTGCACCCACGAGGGCCAGAGAAAGTCCTGCTCTCTCCCTCTCCTTCTCTCCTGTCTCTCCCTCCACTTCTCTCCTGCTCTCTCCCTCCACTTCTTTCCTGCTTTCTCCCTCCACCTCTCTCCTGCCCTCTGCCTCTCCTTCTCTCCTGCCCTCTGCCTCTCCTTCTCTCCTGCCCTCTGCCTCTCCTTCTCTCCTGCCCTCTGCCTCTCCTTCTCCCCTGCCCTCTGCCTCTCCTTCTCTCCTGCCCTCTGCCTCTCCTTCTCTCCTGCCCTCTGCCTCTCCTTCTCTCCTGCCCTCTGCCTCTCTTTCTCTCCTGCTCCTTCCCTCCACTTCTCTCCTGCTCTCTCCCTCCACTTCTCTCCTGTCCTCTCTCTCTCCTTCTCTCTGCTCTCCTGCTGTTTCACTCTCCTTCTCTCCTGCGTTCTCCTTCTCCTGCTCTCTTCCTCTTTTTCTCTCCTGCTCTCTTCCACTCCTTCTCTCCTGCCTCCCACTCCTTCTCTCCTGCCTCCCACTCCTTCTCTTTTGCTCTCTCCCTCTCCTTCTCTCCTGCTTTCTCCCTCCCCTGCTCTCTTCATTTCCTTCTTTCTCCTTCTTCTCTCCTGCTGTCTCCCCCCCCCCTTTGTCTCCTGCTCTCTCTCTCTCTCTCTCTCTCTCTCTCTCTCTCTCTCTCTCTCTCTCTCTCTCTCTCTCTCTCTCTCTCTCTCTCTCTCTCTCTCTCTCTCTCTCTCCTTCTCCTTCTCCTTCTCCTTCTCCTTCTCTCCTGCTCCTTCCCTCTCCTCTCATTCTCTCCTACTTCCTCCCTCTCCTCTCCTTCTCTCCTATTCTGTCCCTCTCCCTCTCTCCCGCTCCTTCTCTCCTGCTGTTTCCGTCTCTTTTTTTCCTGCTGTCTTCCTTCTCCTTCTCTCTCCCTCTCCTTCTCTCCTGCTCTCTCCCTTTCCTTCCCCTTCTCTCCTTCTCTCTCCCTCTCCTTCTCTGTCCCTCTCCCTCTCTCCCTCTCCTCTACTGCTCTCTCCCTCTCCTCTACTGCTCTCTCCCTCTCCTTCTCTCCTGCTCTTTGCTTTTCCTTCTCTCTCCCTCTCCTTCTCTCCTGCTCTCTCCCTCTCGCTGTCCCTCTCCCCACTAAAATTTCCGCCATAAAAGTCTGGTGCATCATGAAGGAATGTTTGTATATGTGACTGGGTATTCACATATGTGGTGGTATAAGGTGTCAGGACCAGTGATCAAATACCAAATTGATGATTGTGAGGTGCCAGCCATTCTCCAGCCATTTAACCCCTTCATCACGAGGACATCATTTCTACTTTATTCTACAGTAGCTACCCCGGGATTATTTTATTCAGTTTGGGGAGGTTTTTCGGGCTGCAGGCGTCAGATGCAGCCTTTGGTAATCCTTTCAGTGCTACAGTAAAAACAATAAATAAAATAGACTGGTGGTAGCCTGGTTAAGATGAAAAAAATAGGTCGCCGGGTTCAAGAGGCTAAATACCAGGGTCTTTATAAGTGTTCCTCGGCACAGCAACAATGAAATACAAAATTGGTGATTGTGAATAGCCAGCCGGCAATCATTTTGCCCCTTGAGGACGAGAGGTCTTTCCAAATTTTCGTCATCTTGTAGCTAAGAATTACTTGCATATTTTATCCTTTTTTTTTTTTTTTCTAACGTTAGAGGATTTTGTCTATAATGAAATCCGAAATTGTTGATTGTGAACTGCCAACGTGCAGACTTCCAACCCATTCTGTACGAGGGGTCTTTAGCTGCGACGTACCCCATGCTTTGATTTTAGTACTGCGAATGTCAGACGATTTTAAGATATTTTAGAGAGAGTCAGGGTACCAGTACTAAAAAAATTATCACGATTAACCAACTCCTTCATACCGTAGACATTTTTTTTTCTTTTCTTTTTTTTTCCGAGGTATTCCAGATGATTTTACTCAGCTGGGGAGAGACTTTTCCGAGTTGGATGCATTTGATGTAGCCTTAAGTAACCCCTTCACTACTAGAGGGCTCTTCAAAGCACAGTAATATCGCCAGAAGGTAACATTAATATTAAACACGTTACTGTGTTGAAAGAGTTAACCCTCTGGATGCGAATTACCTACTTTGTATTTCACTCTGGCTGACATCTGATGATTTTATTGTCCTCCATTATACATGCAGAATACCAGTGTTGTTAAATATTATCACGATTAACTTTCTGGTCGAGAATAAAGTTTCGTTTTTTGTTCCACTTCACAACGGGCGATCATATTCAGATCACGGAATTCACTGCAGCCACAATTTCATGTTGACGAAAAATGTCTGGAAAGATCAAGAATTTAATTATTCGAAACTACATTGTACACCAAGGGTAAGAAGAGATTGTTCGACCACTTTGGTATCATGGCGTCTTTCATTTCTTAACTGATGCTAAAGACAGGCTATTTTATTCAGCGTTGGGTTAAGCATCTAGTTTTGAAGTGATTATAAACAATCTCCCTTAACCTCCTGAGAACTTTGATTTTTTTTTTTTTTTTTTTTTTTTTTTTGCTCCGATCATACACTCCCGTTCAACTTGGGCGAGGCGTATGGGAGTGACGGGTTTAGTACTGTGCTTGCCCTTTATTCTCAAGATCAAGGACAAAAAATTATTTTTCATCACCATCACCACCACTAAACCCCACCACCCCACAATACCCCCACCATCCCACCATACCCTCACCACCCCACCTTACCCCACCACCCAATCTTACCCTCACTACCCCACCTTACCCTCACCATCCCACCTTACCCTCACTACCCTTCCCCTTCACTCCCTTCCAAACACTATCCCGCACCTTACCCCCTCCCCTCCCCCGGACGACCACCGCCGTCTTCACAAACCTCCCCTATCCTTCCCCAATCACTTCTACCTCCTGCTTCTTACCGCATCACATTGCCTCCCCTTCCTCGCCCTATCACTTCTGTCTTCCTGCTTTCCATCTTTGTATTTAGCTGATGGAATGGTTTTGTTAGTTATAACCATCTCTATACCAAACAGCCACGAAAGAACCAACAGGTCTGTTCCTGTTTGCTTTCCTTTGCACTCCTTTGTGTTCCTCCTCCTTCTGCCCCCATTACTTCTGCCTTTCCCTCCTCCTCATCATCGAACCCTCTCCCACTACCTCACCATCCACAACTCACAGCAGCCTCTACCTCTCACACTCCATCACTATGCCTCCACCCCCTCCCTCCCTCCAACAAGTACCACTCCATCACCCCTTTCCTCCCTCCCTCTTGTACCAATACCACCCTTCCACCCCCCATCATCCCACCATCACTGCCTCAATACACCCTTTCCCCTCTCCCCCCAACAACTACCACCCGACTATCTCTGTCTTCGCCCCTACCCCCTCCCCTCACCTAACCTCCAGCATCTTACTACCCTCTTCCACAGTACCCACCCCCACCACCCTTTCTTCCCCTCTGACCCCTCCAGTCACCTGCCTAGCCTCCTGTGACCCACTATGAGTCATCTCCTCTCCCCTGACCTCCTCCCCTCCCCCACTTGTCACACGTACGCCATTGAATCACCACCACCTCACCTGTCATTCACTCAACACCTCCTTGACCCCACATCACAAACGCCACCTGTGCCTCATTTGTCCAAGCGTTAATTAATATTCCACCTGTGACACAGCCATCCACCTGGGCGTTCTTTATCCACCTGTGCCTTAGCCATCTACCAGGGGGGTTATCTATCCACAGGTGCTTTAGCCATCCACCTGGGCTTTTTTAATCCACCTGTGCTTCAACCATCCACTCGTACCACTCAGTCGCCAGCCATTGTGTTTCTCCAGTTAAATAAACCGTCTGAAGCAGTCAGCATAAAACTCTTTGGGCGTCCACATCCTTAAAGTGTAAATTATCCACGTCTGTCATATCCCATCCACCTGTGCCTGAACCATCCACCTCTCATCCAACCCCTTGACCCCATCGCACAGACTCCACGTATACTAATCATCCACATAAAACCATCCACCCGTTCCTTATGCATCCATCTCTGCATCATCCATCAGCCACTATTTTATTCATCCACTTCGGACTTCATTATCCACCAGGTCCATAATGATCCACATAGGAATAAAAATCATATTCCACCTGTCACTCATCCACCCCTTGCACCACCCCTCACAGACGACACGTTTCTATCCAACTGGGCCTTAACCATCCACCTGTGTCTTAGCTATCCACGTGTGTCTTAACCATCCACCTGTGTCTTAACCATCCACCTGGGCCTTAACCATCCACCTGGGCCTTAACCATCCACCTGTGTCTTAACCATCCACCTGTGTCTTAGCTATCCACGTGTGTCTTAACCATCCACCTGTGTCTTAACCATCCACCTGGGCCTTAACCATCCACCTGGGCCTTAGCCATCCACCTGTGTCTTAACCATCCACCTGCGCCTTAACCATCCACCTGGGCCTTAACCATCCACCTGTGTCTTAACCATCCACCTGGGCCTTAACCATCCACCTGGGCCTTAACCATCCACCTGGGCCTTAACCATCCACCTGGGCCTTAACCATCCACCTGGAACATAATAATCCTCTTGAGACCTTTGCAGTCTAAATTACCTGTGTCTTAATTGTTCAGTTAAGCCATAAACTGCCGCCCAGTCAGTTACACACCTGCCTGACCCCATCTCCACGGGTACATCCACCATCCACTTAACTATCCACCTATCCATCCACCAAGTTCTTAATTCATCCACTACGAGGCGTCTTTCCTAAGTTGAGTAAGATCCTCTGTTTCAGTCAACCACCGGGAACTTAACCTTCCTCATATTAGTCACTCCACCCCCCCACTCCCGTGACCCTCTTTCACACTGACTTCCCCGAAGTTAACCCATCCACCTGGGACTTTGCCGCCCATCTGTGCAATGACCCTCCACCGGTCCCTTAACCATCCACCTGGGGCTTTGCTATCCACCTGTGTTTTGATTGTCCACCTGTTCTTTAATTACTTAGCCATCCACTTATGAATCATCCACCCCTTTGATTCCACCTCAGACTCCATGTGTATTATCCATCCACCTGGGCCTTAGCTATTTACCTGTGTATTAACTATCCACCTGGGCCTTAGCTATTTACCTGTGTATTAACTATCCACTTGGGCCTTAGCTATTTACCTGTGTATTAACTATCCACTTGGGCCTTAGCTATTTACCTGTGTATTAACTATCCACTTGGGCCTTAGCTATTTACCTGTGTATTAACTATCCACTTGCGCCTTAGCTATTTACCTGTATATTAACTATCCACCTGGGCCTTAGCTATTTACCTGTGTATTAACTATCCACCTGGTGCTTAACTGTCATCCCGTACCTTAATTATCCAGTTGTTCTTCATCCACCCACCTGTTCCTCACCCAGCCACCTATGCTTTCGCTTACTCATGTGTAATTCACTCAATCGCCAGTTCTTCATTCAGCCACTTGTTTTCATGCACTCACCCTTGCCAACTCATCCACCTGTGCACGACTGAATAAACTTTGCCTCACCCACCCGCCTTTCATCCACCCAGCTGCCTACCCACAGCACCTACATCCACTGAATCACCTACCTGTGTCATAACCAGCCACCTATTTCATTTTGACACCTACACGTTGACGTATCCACTGTATCATCCACCCACCTACCCCTCTCGTAAACCAACCTACCAGAAAATCATGCTACAAAATGCTCCATATCAAGTATTATTCTCACAACAGACTCTCTTCCTCCTCCTCCTCGCTAAGCATAGTTCTCAATCTGCCACACTCCCCACTCCCATACCCTCCTCCCACTTTTCCCAGTGATGCTGTGGAATCAAGTTAAAAATAAAAGTGAAAGTGCCGATGAAGCTGACCTCACGGGGGTTCGAATACCTGTGCAGTCAGTCACTACATAAGAACATAAGAAGAGAGGATTACTGCAGTAGGCCAGGTGGTCCATGCTAGCCAGTTCCTACAAGGGTAACCAGACTACTAGAATAAGACAAGAAGAGTGAAGAAGAAGGCCCTTTATATCGCTTCAAACCTGTTATATGATTTTACTCTGATTCCATGGTGCTAGAGAGGGTCGCCTTCACGTGGTGGTACCAATACAGCTAGGTGGCTCCACTGCCCTGTTACACAAATGTCCCTCGGTTCTCTCCCTATCCCCCCAAAAGGAAGATGGTGGACTGCGGGACGACATCTTGAGCCTACAGTCCATTTGGTTCACATTTCAAATGAACCTAGGACTGCAACTGTCGTACTCTTTTCACTTAACCTTGCCCTAAGATTGCCATCCCTTCATCTTGAATGATGAGTTTTAACATCACATTAACACTTGAATGTGATGCTAGTTAAAAAAAATATATATATACAGAAACGATGTAGAGCCACAGTAATTTTTTCCTACCACTGAGCTACGTGTAATAAACTGCAACAGAATGAAAATTTGGGCCAAGTTATTGTGAATGAACTATACTACTCTAATCCTTTGCTAAATGGTAACTTATGTATCTCACTCCGACAGACGTCCATATATATATATTTTTTTGCCAGCTCAGAGAAATTAAACAGTCAAACAGATATTAAAAAATAGTAGTCGAAATAGAATTTAAAAAATAGTACAGGAATTTAAAGTTCTCGTCCTTTGTCACTCTTGTAAGGCCAGTCTGTACAGACGTCTCTCCTGGCGTTCTTGATTTAGCTAGCAGTACCCACCTGTTGGGAGAGTTGTCAGAGAGTTTAGTGACCTGTGATAGTGTTGTGCTAGTGTGTTGTAGTGACCTGTGATAGTGCTGTGCTAGTGATCTGTGATAGTGTTGTGCTAGTGTGTTGTATTGACCCGTGATAGTGCTGTGTTACCTTAGTGTGAATTTGTGCATGCTGGCTTCCTGTATGGAGAGTTGTGTCCCCGATGCAAGTTTTGAGAAGGACTGCCTTGAGTTAAAGGAAGAACTTCTCAAACTGAAGAGGGAGGTACAGGTTCTCAGGCAGCAGAAGTCAGAAATGAGGGAATTGTTGGAGGAAATGTTGGAAGAGAGAGAAAAAAAGGCTGAAGGTTGGACACTTGTCTGCAAGGGTGCAGCAAAGTTCACCCTCAAAAAACAAGGGGAGATAAAGATCACAAAGGCATTCGACGCATTACAAGACCAGTGTGAAGGGAAGGCAGAGAGGGAAGTAGGAGAGATGGACGGTGAGAGAACTTCCCGTACAGGTAAGTATACGGAGATCAAGAATGGTAAGAAAAATGTTGCCATTGGTGGAGACTCCCAGGTAAGATATGTAAACAGAGCAATGTATACTCCACTCACTAAACATGTGTGTCTTCCTGGGGCCAGGGTGGGTACTTTGATAGAAAAAATTTAAAATATCGTGAAGGATTGTGGAGACAAACCTACTGTGTGCCTCAGTGTAGGAGGCGATGATGTTGGTAGATGTTAGAGTGGGGTACTTCGGCAGAAGTGCAAGGTGATGTTGGAGAAGGGTAGGGAGAGGGGCGGGACCCCTGTGTATTGCCTAGGAGGGGAGTTGGGAGGGAATAGTTGGGCAGCGTGATAGGTTTTAATTGCTGCCTTGAAAAGTATTGCAAAGATAATGCAATACCTTTCATTGACAGCTGGGACCGGTTTTATGGACGGAGTTCCATGTATAGTTGGGATGGGACTCATCTCAGTAGGCAGGGAGTTATTGCTGTAGCTGGAATGATAGATAGGGAGTTATTTTTTTTTTTTTTCGAGGTTTAGAATTAGTTGTACAGAAAGTTGCAGCAACTACACTCAGAAATCAAGCAACTACACTCAGAAATCATTATCATCAGGTTTGGATAGATGCATCAAGACATGCAAAACTAAGAACAACAGCTTAACCATCAGTGTAGAAACATCCACTCAGGCACCCCAAAATGATCGGACGATGATAGAGGACAGAACAAGTGATGATAGAGCGGTGACAAGTGATAGTACAAAAAAAATTGTTGTATTACAAAAGTAAAGAATTTCCCAGTTATTAAAAAAAATTTAAAAACTAAGTCCCAAGGTAGAGGTATAACTACTCATAATAATCTGAAAGTGTACCTCACAAACAGCAGGAGTATACGAAATTAAATGGATGAACTGATGACTTTAACTTGTACAGAGAAAATAGACATTGCCATTATTAGTGAAATTGGATGAATACGGACACTCGAGCATTTTTAACAGAATATCAGATAAAGGGCTATAATATTTTTGTCACACCATCTGTGAAGAAAGGGGGACGGGGTGGCTATTTATGTAAAGGATTCATTAAACTGTTACAATAAAGCAGACATTAAAATAAATAGGGACCCCGAAAGTGTCTGGGTTGAAATTAGTAACAAGAGGGAGAAATTAGTCTTAGGAGCAATTTATAGATCTCCAAAATTAAGTAGAGCAGATAGTAAATACCTTTGGGAGGTAATTAGGAAAGCGTCACAGTCCAGCTTAGTAAGAATTGTAGGGGATCTTAATCTGCCAAGGATTGATTGGCGAAATCAGACAGGGAATGCAGAGTCAAAGGAATTTCTAGAGGTAGTACAGAATAATTTCCTTTATTAGTATCTCAGGGAGCCTACCAGAGGTAATAACTTGGTTTTAGCTAATAAAGAAGATGTCGTTAGTGATATAGAGGTTGGTGGACTACTTGGTAATAGCAATCATGAAGAAATTAAGTTAATTTATTTGGATGTCTGTTCCACTGAAAATACCTCCACTGTTCCTAATTTTCGTCTAGGAGATTTTGATGATTAAGAGCTAATATTAGAACGGTATTCCATAGGGAGAATAGCTATTTTAGGGACTGCCAGGTCAGTGGGGAACCTCAGGTCATAGGTGAGGGTCAGGAAACATGTGGGAATGTGCACCAGGTCTCTGGGGAAGGTCTGGTCTCAGGTGGGAGTGTAGTTCACGTGACGGGGATTAACTCAGGTCCAGTACCAAGCAGACGTTCGGCCAGTGAGAAATATAACGAGTTAGTAAATACAATACACGGGGCCAAGATAAAAGTATCCCTTCAAAACCGTTTAGATCGAATAATTCAGAACCAAGAAGGCTAAACAACAGATTAAAATCTCTCAGGGGCCAAAGGAAAGGAATATATAGAAAAATAAAACGTGGAGAGGAACACTAACGTAACCGATACACGATTTTAAATAGAGAAGTAAAGAGGAAGATACGAAAAGCAAAGAGATGTTATGAAATTAAGGTTGCCAGTGAATTGAAAGAAAACCCCAATGGTTTTTATCAAATGTACCGTACGAAAAATAAAGACAGGATAGGACCACTCAGAACAGAATCAGGTAACATTACCAGTGAAGATAAAGAAATGTGCTCCATTCTAAATAACTTTTTCATACCAGTATTCACCAAGGAAAATTTAGACCTGTTCCCTCTAGCAGCAAATATTTACGATGATAATATGGAAAATATTCTTAGTAAAATAACCATTAGGAAGGAAGACGTATTGAAAGAAATTAATAAGTTAAAACCTCAAAAATCGCCAGGTTCGGATGATATAGGCTATATGCAAAAATTAAAAAGAAAAAAACAAAAACAAAGAAGAATTATGTCAGCCACTTTTAACTTTATCTAATGACTTTAATTTCAGGAGAAATTCCAGAGGCAATGAAGACCGCAAACGTAGTGCCCATTTTTAAAAAGGATGATAAAGCAGCTGCATCAAATTATCGTCCGATAAGTCTAACGTCAATAGTAGGAAAATTGTTAGAGTCAATTTTGGCAAATAAGATTAGAGAACACTCAGAAAGATTTAATCTTATAAATGAAAGTCAGCACGGATTCAGGCAAGGACGATCCTGCCTCACAAACTTGTTGTCATTCTTCTCGTAGGTCTATGAGGCAGTAGATAGCGATAAAGCTTACGATATTATTCATCTGGACTTTAGTAAAGCTTTTGATAGGGTCCCACATGAAAGGTTCGAGCACACGGTATAGATGGCGATATCTTAAAATGGTTAGAATCTTGGCTGAAAGGACGAAAGCAGAAAGTATTAATGAATGGAACTAAGTCGGATTGGGGATTATAGTCGCGGCACAAGACTCTGAGGTTGTTATTATCGTGCCATGGTAACCTACCATTCAAAAGTGCATCTGATTTCGTGTATAATATGAGACACATGTGATTCGTGTATCATTTCTGCGTGTATAATAATATTTATGTATAATAAATTCGTGCATAATATGATTCGTGTATAATATGATACAAAATCAGACGCACTTTTGAATGGTAGTTTCCCAGGGTACGATAATGACAACCTCAGAGTCGTGCGCAGTGACTATAATAACTAGCGGTGTACCACAGGGTTCAGTACTAGATCCCTTATTATTATATATATATATATATATATATATATATATATATATATATATATATATATATATATATATAATAGTTTGCTATGGCTGTGCTATTATAATACCAGGTAATGAAGTGGACAACAGCAAATACATTGGAAGAATGACTAAATATGTTCGTAGATAACAAGTACCAAGAGTATGAAGGTAGTAAACGTAGTAGTGGATTCGTGAGTCGTCTATGCTGATGTTCCTTGATTATATCCTTCCTATTTTATTCTGGATATTGCCTTGGCTGTTTGGGGGAGCGTCCAATGTCAAGGGGCGTCCTGTGACGATGGAAGTACGGTAAATGATCTAGACTTAGGAATCACTAGCACTAGCAGCAAATTTGCCGACGATACAAAAATAGGGCGTATCATTAACTCGACTGACGACTGCCATAACTTACAAAAGGACCTCGATATATTGCCCAAATGGTCTAAAACTTGGCAAATGGTAACACTGAATAACGTAAAGTACTTAACGTAGGCAAGACCATTGGAGATACTAAATACAGCTTAGATAACAAAGAAACTGGCAAATCGGAATGCGAGAGAGATCTAGGAGTTATGGTTAGTAACTACCTTAAACCAAGGCAACAGTGTATTAATGCGAGAAATAAAAGAAATAGGGTTTCAGGATTCATTTCGAGAAACGTGAGAAATAGGTCATCAAAAGTAATACTGCAACTTTATCTAGCATTAGTAAGGCCACATTTTGACTACGAAGTACAATTTTGATGTCCTTACAATAGAATGGATATTAACTCGTTAGAAAATGTACAGAAAAGAATGACAAAAATTATACAATATCTCTCACACACACACACACACACACACACACACACACACACACACACACACACACACATTAAAAGAACTATCACCAGAGTGCCATACCAAAATGTACCAAACCTCCCAATCACACACACAATCTCAATCCCACAATAATATGCTTGAGTTGTGTGTGTGTGTGTGTGTGTGTGTGTGTGTGTGTGTGTGTGTGTGTGTGTGTGTGTGTGTGTGTGTGTGTGTGTGTGTTTATTTACAGTACTGTCAAATTATTTATTAAATTTACGAGTCTGTCGAACTGAGGGCTTTTTTTTTTTTTTTATACATATCCTCCATTAATTCCTTGTCTGTAAGCTCCTGAACACCTTTTCCTAAGCGATTTATTTTATTTATTACACCTCGCTGTCCTATTACGTTACATAAATCCTTCCAGCATCGCCATCCTCAGTATTGACAAACGTACAAAAGGATATTAACCATCCATGTCAAAAAAAATAAATCGCTAAGGAAAAGGTGTTAGGGAGCTTCCTTACCCGTCTTAAAAAAGTAGAGATAAACTTGAGATATACGTCAGCGTCTTGGTAACCACTCCTTCGGTAACGGGTATTGCTGTTACTGTTACTGCCTTTCATTTAGATTATTTCCTGCATCATCATCATTATCATTATTTTTATTATCATTAGCATTATTATTATTATTATCATCATCACACTCAAGCCCTCATTGTAACCTAAGTCCCTCCACACACACACACACACACACACACACACACACACACACACACACACACGTGAAAACAGGTTGCTGGGAGTATATTTCTTATCAACAAAAGCAGTAAATTAAAGGAGTTGAAAGCCTTATGTATCAATAAATCGCTCACAGTATGGGGTTACGTACCGAACTGAATTGAAAGATGGATGCGATTATGCGGTAATTTTGAGTTTATGTAATGTATTGTTTTTTGTTATTATTGTTATTGTTATTATTATTATTATTATTATTGTTGTTGTTATTATTATTATTATTTTTTTTTTATCAGTAGTACTATTACTACTACTACAAGTAGTAGTAGTAGTAGTAGTAGCAGTAGTAGTAGTTGTAGAAGTAGTAGTAGTAGTAGTAGTTGTTGTTAGTAGTAGTAGTAGTAGCAGTAGTAGCAGTAGTAGTAGTAGTACAATCACCACCATCACCATCATCATCATCATCATCCTAACCCCATCTCTCACCAGTATCTTAGATGGGTCGAGTTCAGAGATAAGAAGCAGAGGGACTATCAAGAATGCCCAGATAAAGGTGTCAATTTAAACTATACTAGAAGATAAGAGATAAGAAAAATGCACTGAATTCTCGGGTAAGGAAGCTCCCTAACAACCTTTTCCTACGCGATTTACTTTTCTTATTACATCTAACACCTTTTCCTAAACGATTTATTTTTCTTATTACATCACCTAACACCTTTTCCTATGCGATTTATTTTTCTTATTACACCCCTAACACATTTTCCTAAGCGATTTATTTTGCTTCTTACACTTTACTGTCCTCTTCTGTGTTTCACAAATCCTTCCAACATCATCACACTCTGCGTAAATAACGTACAGAAGGATATTAACCAGCCATATCCAACAAACAAATCGCTTAGGAAAAGGTGTTAGGGCTAGGCAGATGATGATGATTACAAAATGATAATTAGTTTGATTTATACCCAATTAAGGCTATTCTTCACCACTTTAATTACTCTGACGCTAATGACACGCCTAATTACTGGCTTCTACAGGTGTTTAGACAGGTGTGCACTCCTTAATTACGGTGAGATACAGGTGTTAATTGGCCTTCACCTTCCTACCTCCAGACGATTTTCTTCAGCTCCTGCTCCTGCTCCTCCTCCTCCCCTCCTCCTCCTCCTCCTAGTATATATAAGATAATCTAGTCAAACCGCCTGTGCCACACTCAACAGACAAACAGGAAAAACAAATAAAAAACAACAGAGTATTATATTTATGGCCACTGAGAGAAAAAATGTAAATAAACAATAATTTTTTTGTACTTGTGATGTAAATTGTTTATGTAAATAGTTAATATATATCTGTGTAAATCATTTATATGGAGAGAGATGGATAAATTAATTTATTTTTAATGTATTGGTTATTATGGATTTATTATCACTGCTGGTGTTAATTATTGGTGTTTTTTTTTTAAATAACAGAACAGAGGAAGGAAAAACAAATGAATAAAAAAAAACAAAAAACAAATCCATGCACCAGATTATTGGTGTCCTCAGTTCATAAACTATCTGTAACAGTTAGACTTGAACAGCAGTAGGTTGAAGTTTGGAGGGAAACAACTCTGGGGAAGCGAGTTCCAGAGAGATGCGGTTCGGGGAATGAAAGAATTCTGATAGGCAGAAGTTCTGCAGTATGGCTGAGTGACATTCCAGTCATGAGCGCTGCCAGCTGCCCATGTAGCGAGAGGGAAGGCATGGAGAGCTGGCACCATGGACGCAATTTCGTCTGAGCATTTGCTATAGAAATATCTGTAAAATAATGCAAAGGAGGCAACATTCCTTCTTACTTGTAGAGGAGGTAGTTTATTAGTAATAGCAGCGTTATTAATAATTCTAACAGCTTTGTTCTGAATTTTGCCTACTTGTTTTAATGCAACCTCTCCACATCCACTCCACAAGGGTGAGCAATATTCAGGCTCTGAGCACACATGATTCTTATAAATTATAACTAACTGCTCGTCAGTGAAGAAGTTACGGACTCTGTACAATAATCCAAGTTTCTTTGAGGCGGTCTTAGCAAGTGATATAACATGGCAGGTCCAGCTGAGGGCATTGTTAAGCGAGACGCCGAGAATTTCAATACTTTTGGAAATGGGAATTTTTGTAGCATTGAAGGTAATATAAGATTCTGGCAATACCTGTCTATTAGTAAATTGTATATATTTAGTTTTACTAGCATTAAATGAGACAAGGTTATTTTGTCCCCATTCACTGATCGTGGATAAGTCTTGATTTAAAGAGATGGCTGTACTGAGTTGAGAGTTAGAGATATCGGACTTTGTAAATGGAAGTCTGAGTGTGAATGGGCTATGAAGTGTTGAGTCATCTGCATATTAATGGATGGGATTGTGGGTGACAGATAAGAGGTCATTAATATGAATGAGGAACAGGGTTGGTGCCAGAACTGATCCCTGCGGCACGCCGGCGTTAACTGAGTGGAAAGTGGAATATACATCATCTACTTTTACTCTTATTTTTCTATTGCTGAGATATGAGGAAATCAAAGGAACAAAAGAGTTTAATCCATAGCAAGGGAGTTTGGACAACAGGGAACGGTGCCACACTCTGTCGAAAGCTTTAGAAATATCCAGGGCTACTGCATGAGTTTCACCATGTAGGTCAACTGATTGATGGATGGTATGAGTCAGGAGATTGAGTATGTCAATCGTGGATCTTTCTTGGCGAAAACCATATTGTCTATCACTAATTAAGATGTTGGATTCAAGATGTTTAAAATGTGCTTATTAATTACAGTTTCAAAAACCTTACCAAGAGAAGATGTGACAGCTATTGGTCTGTTATCAGAGGGGTCAGAGGAATTTCCTTTCTTTGGAATTGGGTGGATATTGGCTTCTTTCCATGAACTAGGGAATGAAGAAGTACGTATGCATAGTCTGAATAATTTTGCAAGAACAGAGGCAAGTTCTGGGGAGCACTTTTTCAAAACAATTGGCGGAATTCTATCTGTTATTAATGTTATTGTTATTGTTTTTACTATTATTATTTTTATTGTTGTTATTATTATTATTATTATTATTATTATTATTATTATTATTATTATCATCACTTATTTCCAACTATGTTTTAATAAAGATTTCATTGTTGCTATTATTATTATTATTATTATTGCTTCCACTACTCCTTAACTTGCGTACTAGGGTATTCGTTATAAGGTAATAGAATAGGGTATAGGGAAAAGGGGGTAACTCTTCTATTTTGTGTGTATATATATATATATATATATATATATATATATATATATATATATATATATATATATATATATATATATGTACTTAAGGCGCCTAGTTAAAAAAACGTACATAACTTATTAAAACCAACCTCATATATATACTATATATATATATATATATATATATATATATATATATATATATATATATATATATATATATATATATACACAGGGTGTAACGCGACGTATGACAAAAACTTACACCAATGATCTAGCATGTAATTCTGAGTATATTTTGGTCTATAAAAATATGCTCTCTGCGACCCCAGTTCAGTACCCAGCATTCGGCTGTTTTGTGTAAAAGCTCGTCTCTTGCATGTGCCATTGGGTGAGAGCTTCGCAGGGCGACGGGAGACGAGTATTATTAGCTTATACTGTACTGTACATAAAAATCCCATATCCTATCAGTACACACGAGTTTTAAGAAGAAACTTTACGTAGTCTATTGATTCTTTAACATCAAGTCATGCATTCATGCAATTCTTTTGCACATATCGACTGTAATTAAGGATTAAATTCAAATTTTATGGCTTGCAAGGGAGTTGGGAGGGAGGGAGGAGAGGCTGGTGTGTTGTTGCCAGTTATGTAATATTTGGTTTGTAGGATGTTGCTACCAGCATTATCATAACACCCACAGCTCATTCAGTGAAAGAACATTACCGTACTGAGTGACTAACATCACTGTAAGTCAGGAGTAATATTATTATTCATAACAATTTTTCTGCTGCAAGTAAACGTGGCACCTTTTTTTTTTTTTTTTTTTTTTTATGCTCACGTGAGAACAATGATACAGGGTTGCCAATGTAACGACTATGTTGCTAGACCTATTTTCTTGCTTCTACTTGCGGCACTAACATCTGGCAACGTGATATCTAGCTACATTCTGGATATTTTTGCCATTTTTAGGTGATATTCTAGAGATTTTATCGTATTTTTTAGCGATGTTTTGCAGTGTTTATTATCTAGCGACATTCTAGCAAGTTTTCAGGACTAAACTAGCGAGACTGATGATAAGGACTTGGCAACCCTGCGTCCACTGTCATTTGAACGGGAGCATTTGCAGGGGAGGCATATCCTTTAAATACTGTTGTCTGCGTTCTGTTGTTCACCGGGTTCAGCTTCACATGTTCATGAAACAGCATGCCACGTACGTACAGCAATGAAGAATGTGCAGATATCGTGTACTTTTTTACGGATTCTGCGATGATGTGCTGCAGAGAGGAACACAGGTGGAGATACCCAGTGGCGCCACGTTTACTTGCAGCAGAAAAATTGTGATTATTAAAATTCTTCCTGACAAAGTGAGACTAATCTCCCTTTAGAATAACGTTTTTTCACTAAATGAGCTGTGGGTGTTATGATAATGCTGGTAGCAACATCCTACAAACCAAATATTACATAACTGGCAACAACACACCAGCCTCTCCTCCCTCCCTCCCTACTCCCTTGCAAGCCATAAAATTTGAATTTAATCCTTAATTACAGTCGATATGTGCAAAAGAATTGCATGAATGCATGACTTGATGTTAAAGAATCAATAGACTACGTAAAGTTTCTTCTTAAAACTCGTGTGTACTGATAGGATATGGGATTTTTATGTATAGTACAGTATAAGCTAATAATACTCGTCTCCCGTCGCCCTGCGAAGCTCTCACCCAATGGCACATGCAAGAGACGAGCTTTTACACAAAACAGCCGAATGCTGGGTACTGAACTAGGGTCGCAGAGAGCATACGTTTATAGAACAAAATATACTCAGAATTACATGAAAGATCATTGGTGTAAGTTTTGTCATACGTTGCGTTACACCATGTGTGTGTGTATATATATATATATATATATATATATATATATATATATATATATATATATATATATATATATATATATATATATATATGAGGTTGGTTTTAATAAATTATATATATATATATATATGAGGTTGGTTTTAATAAATTATGTACGTTTTTTTAACTATGCGCCTTAAGTATGCCTTACTGTGTGTGTGTGTGTGTGTGTGTGTGTGTGTGTGTGTGTGTGTGTGTGAATGTATTTATGTATGTCTGTGTCTGGGAGTATTTTTTTCTCCCCCCGTACTTCACCAGCATGGGAGAAATATCGTGGCCGTCACCCTCCCTCCCATTGTCGTGTGTGTGTGTGTATCTCTCTCTCTCTCTCTCTCTCTCTCTCTCTCTCTCTCTCTCTCTCTCTCTCTCTCTCTCTCTCTCTCTCTCAAATCCACATCCTTTACCAGTCACCCTCCCCTCCCTCAATTTCCATCCAATTTCCCTTCTATTCATCTGTCCAATCTCCGTCCCTCATAATTTCCCGCTCGGTAATTTCCAACACACACACACACACACACACACACACACACACACACACACACACACACACACACACACACACACATTCAAATTCCTACTTTCCCTTCATTTCACATCCCATCATGATCATCAAACTTCCTTCATACCCTCCTCCTCCGCCTCCTCTTCCTTCTTTCTCCTCATCCTCATCCTCCATCTCAGTCACCGGGGGTCATAATGGGGTCACGCTCCAGGGGGAGGTCATGGGGTGTCACGGGGGTGAGGTCATGCAGAACTAAGGGGGGTCAGGTCATGAGAGGTCAACCACACCCTTTTCTTGCTCTCATGTCCTCTCTTCTCTTCTCTCCTTTTTCAACTCTTCTTCACGCTCTACCTCTCTTTTTCTACTTTCCCTTGCTTTTTCATCGTCGTCATCATCATCATCATTTTATTTACCACAGTCTTTTCTTTTTCCTCCTCTTCTTCCTCCTCCTCCACTTCCTCCTCCTCCACCTCACGGCAGCTATCTTGGGATACACACGCATTCACCAGTGCTCTGCAAATCCAAGTGTTTCAGCAACAAGTTTGAGTGAAGATCGGTGTGAAAGTGAACAGATCAGTGTATGAGTCCTAGACATATTTCCCCCGTGTAAAGTATTTAAACAGACTTCATGTAAAAGTTTTTGAGCGAGTTAAAGGTGTAAATCGTTCGCCAGTCACTTTGTTTACATTATATTCTCACCCTCTACATAGTATTCCTGCCCTTTCCCGCCTTTATTTCTGGTCTCAGTCATATTATAGTTTATTTTCATGCAGATCAAGGTCAGTTAGAACGATATCTAGCAAGTAGATTATCTTTTCTCACTAGTAAATGGTGTAGTGTACTGAGAGTGTATTTACCTACCAGCTCTCTTTGTCTTGGTTCCCACTATCAGCTCGTTAACAAATATTAGTTGAGTTGCTTGCTAGTTTAGTGCAAGTGAATAGCATTGTCTTCTGTATAGAGTAACAACTGTGTGATTGATGTTACACCAGTGAAATAGTTTTTACACTATAAACAGTTGTTCACTGAGTGAAGCTAGTTTTTTTTTTTTTCTCCCCAAAATTCCATTGTTATTTTTTTTCTCCCAGTGATTCAGTTTATGGTGTATTTCCACAATTCAAGGTAAGTTAGATTATACCATAGCAAGTAGATTTTCTTTTCATTTTACACAATTTATTGTAAGTTAGGTTGTACCATAGCAGGTAGATTTTCTATTCTTTTTATCCTGGTAAAGGAAGATAGTATATAAAAAGTAAGTGAATCTCCCTAGAAATTCA
The DNA here is from genome assembly GCF_032717465.1 of Coenobita brevimanus. Classification (NCBI taxonomy): domain Eukaryota; kingdom Metazoa; phylum Arthropoda; class Malacostraca; order Decapoda; family Coenobitidae; genus Coenobita; species Coenobita brevimanus. Next base: position 40,759,411 of record NC_136977.1, read on the forward strand.
ATATTTCATTTACATTATAGAGTAATTTGTCCATTTGTAACATCCTTTAACCAGTTGTATATTATTTTTTATTTTTGTGGGATTTTGGAAATATTGCTGCAAAATGCCATCTAACCTGAAGGTCTGCCAGGAATGTACTGGTCGTTTTGCGCCTCAGTATTTTTGGGATTACTTTTCGACACCTGTGTGGAAACTATGCATCATAAGAGATCTAGAGAATGGTTTAGCCGAATCGCAGAGAAATTACAGGAACTCAAGGCAGAGTTTGAGATACTGAAAGACTTTGTAGCGGCAAATGTAGGAGTCAGCAGCAGCACTCAAGAAGGAAGACGCGTACAAACTGAGCTTGTACAAGCCCCCACCCATCAGGCAGTTACAAATGATAGTGTACCAGTATCTTCCTCACCCAGCAATTCAGTACTTTCCCCGCCAAGTGAAGTCCCCTTTACAATGGTAAGAAATGGCACAAAACCCAGGAAAGGTACGAGGAAACACCTTCCCATAACTGCGTACAATCGCTACCAGATCCTTGCTGAAGCAGTTGATGAGACAGAAGAAACAAGGCTTATTGGGGACTCTATTGTACCCGGTCAGCTGGAGGAATTTTGTGGACGCACCCACAGCAGCAGAAAGAGGTACTGTTTTCCAGGAGGTGGACTATGTGATATCACAGAAGTCTGCAATGAGGTCGTAAAAAACGTGAATGACAAAACTCTATACATCATCCATGTTGGTACGAATGATCTGAAGCGCAATAGATAGGAGGAATTGCTAGCAAAGTATCATGAAAGGATCAGACGATTCAAAACTAAGTCCAATAACGTGATAATATCTGGTATACTCCCAAGGATCAAGGCTGAGAATAGTTTTTATGGGAAGGCCTTCAGCACAAATAACCAACTCAAATCTCTCTGCACGCAAGAGGGAGTCGACTTTATCAATCTGTGGGACCAGTTTTATGAGCAACATCCTTTGTTCCAGAAAGATGGTCTCCATTTGAACTCAGTAGGAGCAGCACGGCTAGGTAGACTTTTACACGCTAAAGTCGCCCTCTTCAAATAAAAAAACGAGGCACGTCCAGGAGCAGTAACCTCAACGTAAATACCCACAAAGTCAGATCATCAACTGTTTGGGACGGAATTAGAGTCTGCTACGTTAACACACGTAGTTTAAGTAACAAGTTTGAGGATTTAGAATCTCTGATTTACCTAGAAAATTATGACATTGTTGGCATCACAGAGTCCTGGATTAACACATTTGACTGTGACTTTCTAGCGGAATACTCAGTAACAGGGTACAATATTTTCAGCTGTGAGCGACCACATCGAGCTAGTGGCGGTGTTTTACTATATGTGAAAACTAGTCTTCACCCCCTTGTGCTATCCAAACCCCATATGGCCAACATAGATGCCAGTTATGTTCAGCTAAGTATTAATTCACACAAAATAAATATATGTCTCGTCTATCATCCTCCAGCCCAGTCAAATGAGACAGATGAAAAACTTTATGATCAAATTGCAGAAATTTATTGTCAAGAGGATTGTGTAATTTTTGGAGGCTTTAATCTACCGGTAACAAAGTGGGGTGAACCGCTAACGGCACACTCAGGACAAGAGCTTTATATGAATCTTCAAGAAAGCACCCTTTCCCAACACGTAGAATACCCAATGAAGGGAAACAATATCCTAGACATCATCTTGACTACAAATGATAACCTAGTCAGCGACGTTGAAATAGGATCTGAGTTTAGTTCCAGTGATCATCGAATTATACAATTTAATATTACTACTGAAAAAGTTAAAGAAACAGTGAGCAAAGAAAAGGTCCCAGATTATCGTAGAGCTGATTTCACCAGGGTCAGAACGCTATTTGCAAATACAGACTGGAATGAAATGTCTGAAACCGAGGACATAAACCAAGCATGGGAAATATTCACCAAAGAATTTAATGAAGTGGTAAAGTCATCTGTGCCACTATGTAACAGGCTTCCAGCTGGTAATTGTAAACCAAAGTGGTGGTCCAGTGAAATTAAAAGTAACTTAATAGCCAAAAAACAGGCATACCATAACTATAAAACTACACAAAACAATGATGATAAATTACAGTACGAAAATCTACGTCGCATATCAAAAAGACTTATTAAACAAAGCAAAAGAGCACTGGAGATCCACATTGCTAATACGTGCAGATCAAATCCTAAAGAATTTTACAGTTACATTAGAAAGAAAAAGGTTATGACTACATCAATAGGTCCTCTAGAAACGAACAATGGCAAACACACAGAAAATGAGGTCAAAATGGCAAACATTCTTAACGATTACTTTGCATCTGTTTTTACAGTTGAAAACACCACCAGAAACCTATAGTTACCCACAAACCAAGCAGATAGCACAGTCCTTAGTAACTATGCTATCCATAATAAAGGTATCCTTTCAGCCATAAATAGTACGAACATAAACAAAACCCCTGGCCCCGATAAAATATCACCGAGAATTCTTCTATCTATCTATCTATTGCCAGACGCCTCAATCCCGTTTGGGGTGGCCACAAACAAATCGCCTCCAAGTCGCCCTGTCCCCCGCCATTTCACTGCCCTCCTCCAACTCACACACCCCTCTCTCATATACCTCTCCACCCCATCCCTCCATCTCATCTTCGGCCTCCCCCTCCCTCTTCCCCCTTCCACCTCACTCACATACACTCTCTTCGTCAGTCTTTCACCCTCCATCCTCTCCACATAGCCAAACCACCTCAGTGTGTTCCTCACAACGCTTCCTATCACATCCACATCCACACCACAACACTTCTTTATATCCTCATTCGTCAGCCTGTCTCTCCATGTGACTCCACAGGCTCCTCTTAAATAACTCATTTCCACTGCTCTCGCTCTTGACTTGTGTCCTTCCAACAACGTCCAAGCTTCACTTCCATACGTTAGAGTTCGTATCACAATACTGTCATGTAGTAACTTTTTCACTTTCATGCTCACTTCCCTGTTTCTTATCACTGCTTTCAAAGAACCAGCAACCTCTCTTCCCTGCTGTACCCTTTCAAGCACTTCACCTTCCAAACCTCCATCCTTACTCTCTTCACTCAACAACACAGTATCATCTGCAAACAACAGTACAGGGAGTTTCCAAACACTATCCTCTCTCACCAGGGCCACTCCAACATCCACTACCCTATCTTGTACCTCTTTTATTACCCCATCCATGTACAGATTGAACAACCATGGAGACATGACACATCCCTGTTTCAACCTAACCTTCAAAGAGAAAAATTCACTTAGTTCACCATCCACATGCACTGCAGCCTTTGCACCATTGTACATACTCTTCACAGCATTCAACAACTTCCCATCTACTCCATATATTCTTAACACTTTCCACAATCCTTGTCTATCCACCCTGTCATATGGTTTCTCCAAATCCATGAAAACCGCATGCAACTTCTTTCCCTTCTCTAGAAACTTTTCCACTAGAGATCTAAGAATGAATATCTGATCTACACAACCTCTTCCCTTCCTAAAGCCTCCCTGTTCTTCTCCAACTAATTTCTCTGTTCTTTCTCTAACTCTGTCAATAAGTATCCTACCGTACACTTTTCCTATTATACTAAGAAGACAAATGCCCCTATGATTACCACACACTTCTTTTTCCCCTTTTCCTTTGTACAAGGGAATAATTATACCTGACTTCCAATCCTCTGGGACTCTACCTTCCTCCCAGGCCAATCTGCACATCTTCCACATCCATTCTACTACTATCTCTCCCCCATGCTTCAGTATTTCACCACACACTCCATAAATTCGTGGGGCTGTCCCCGATTTAACTTTCTTCATTGCTTCCACAACTTCTATCCTACTGATTTCTTCCTGTCTTCTCACCTCCCTCCTTCTCCCAGCCATTCCCCAGCCACTTATACTCGCATTACTTCCATCCTCTATGTTCAACAATTCCTTAAAGTGTTCTCTCCATCTGCTCACTTTTTCTCCCTTCTCCACAAGTAATCTACCATTTTTATCTTTCACTCCCCTGCTAACTTCACTTCCACCCTGTCTTACTCTTTTCACCTCTTTCCAGAACATTTTCTTACAGTCCCTCCACTTTACACTCAAATTCCTTCCAAATTCCTCATCCACTCTCTTCTTACTCTCTCTTACTAATCTTTTCACCTCTCTCTTTCTTTCTACATATAACTCTCTCTTCCGCCTCTGAACTTCTTCCACGGCCTTATTTCTCGTCCATTCATTGTATGCTATCTTCTTTTGTGCCACAGCCTGTCTCACCTCTTCAGTCCACCATGCTGTTCCTTGCACCCCTCTCCGTCTTCTCTTCCTTCCACACACCACCTCACATGCTGCACATATTTCTTCTGTAAATATACTACAGACACCTTCCACGTCTCCCATCTGCTCCAATTCATATTTGCCCAATCGTTCCTCCAGTTCTCTCTTATACTCTGCCTTTTTCTCATCTTCTTGTAACCTTTCCACTCTCCTTGCAACTACTCCTTCCTCTCGTCTTTCCCTTCTTCTATTCCTCCATCTTACTTAAATTCTAGTTCTGGCCACCACCAAGTAGTGGTCAGAAAGTCCACTCCCCCAACCTCTATAAACTCTTGCATCCATTACACATCTTCGCATCCTTTCATCCACACACACATAATCAATCATTGCCTTCCTTTCATTCAGTTCACCACCCACCCTTCTCATCACTCATCATGTATACCTGTGGATCATTTTATGCCTGAAGAGGGTATTGGCTATCACCAACCCCCTCCCAGCACAAATGTCCACTAACGCACTCCCATTTTCATCTATCTCAGCAGGCACACCCCACTTCCCAACTATTCCATCCACCTTCACATTCCCAACTTTACCATTCATATCACCGATCAAAAACACTCTCTCATTCCTTCCAAACTTTTCCATGCACACTTCTACATTTGTCCAGAACTCTTCTCTCACTCTTCTAGAACGATCTTGCGTTGGCGCATACACACACACAATCGCCCACATTTGTATTCCAACTTTCAACTTCACCCACACAATCCTTGACCCAACTGATCCATACTGTCTTATGCTCTTCTTCCATCTTTTACTCACAACTATACATACTCCTTCCTTTGCCCTCTCATTCTCACCTACTCCTGCACATATACCCCATCCATACTCCCATTCTCTCACACTTTCTCCTCTCCATTTTGTTTCAGTTATTCCATATACATCCACTTTCGCACCCTCAAGCACCTGGACAATCTCTCTCTCTTTCACCTCATCATTCGCTCCCCTTACATTCCACGTAGCCATTATCAAGTCCTTTGTCCGGTCCTGGGTCGTCATCGTTTGGTCAGTCCATGTCCGAGGCTTATTGTTTGTTTTTTTAGTTAGTTGTTTTCCGGGGAGGGGCACTAACCCTCCGCCAACCCTTTTAGTCGCCTTTTACAACAAGCAGGGACACTGGAGGAGTATTCTTAAAAAAAAAACCTACCCCCAGGGGGGGGGTAAAAAAATATGAGTTACTGCTGCCACTCTTTTTCTTATTCAACAAATCTTTACGTACTGGGAAAGTTTCATGTGAATGGAAACTAGCAAATGTAACACCAATTTTCAAAAAAGGAAATAAATCACACCCAGGAAATTACAGACCAATCAACTTAACATCAATAGTGTGCAAGTTAACGGAAAAAATCATAGGAGATAAAATAGTTAATTATCTAGAAGAAAATAATATAATTAAAGGCTCGCAGCATGGATTCAGACATCGTCGTTCATGCTTAACTAACTTACTGGACTTCTTCCATGATGTTTACAAATCATACGATGACTCAAGAGCAGAAGATATCATTTATCTCGACTTTCAGAAAGTATTTGACACTGTCTCGCACAAGCATCTCATGAGCAAAATAGAAGCACGCGCAATAAAAGAAAATATACAGAAATGGCTACAGGACTGGCTTTCAGACCGAAAACAGCGAGTTGTTATAAACGGAAAGGAATCCAAATGGTGTAATGTGATCAGCGGCGTTCCCCAAGGCTCGTTACTTGGACCGATGCTTTTTATTATCTATATAAACGATACTGATGAGGGTCTAAATTGTAAAGTATCCAAATTTGCAGATGATACTAAAATAACAAGTAAAGTAACTTCAGAATTACAGTGGCAGCAGTTACAAAATGATCTTAATACTTTAGCAAACTGGGCAGAAAAATGGCAAATGAAATTCAACACAGAAAAATGTAAAGTACTTCATATTGGAAGTAACAACGTCCATGCGAATTACAAAATGAACAATATCCAGTTATCAAGTACAGACAATGAAAAGGATCTTGCTGTGATAATATCAATGACCTAAAACCAAGTAAGCAGTGCACCGAGGCAGTTAAAATTGCAAAGAAGCTGGTGGATTTTATTGGAAAAACTTTCGAGTTTAAATCAGAAAAAGTCATACTTGCCTTGTACAATTCGCTAGTGCGCCCCCATCTTGAGTATTGTGTGCAATTCTGGTCTCCGTACTACAGAAAGGACATTGAAAAATTAGAGATAATTCAGCGAAGAATTACAAAAATGATACCACGACTTAGAAACAAACCATACGAGGAATGCCCTGAAAAACTTAAATTATTTAGTCTAACGAAGCACAGGTTAAGAGGGGACCTTATTGAAGTTTTCAAAATCATGAAGAGATATGACAACTTAGACGTGAATAAATATTTTGATATAGACCGGTCGAGTCAAACCAGAAGTAATGGCTTCAAAATTATGGGAAAGTGTTTCCAAACCCATGAAGCAAAATACTTATTTAACAGAGTTGTAAATATCTGGAACAGATTACCCTCAGATACCATGAACAGTATCTCAACTGAGACATTCAAAAACAAAACAGACAAGTATATGCACGAGAATCCTCATCTGACTCTGTTTCTGTCTGAATAACTTGTTTTTATAGCTACGTGTAAGTTCATTCCCTTTTTGTCTACAAGACACCCCGTAAACAACGTACCCGTACATAGTGTTGCATCACATTATTATACATTTTTCAATTAATTCAATCCAAATAAAGTAATATAAGCACAGATTAGGATCTACACAGATAGCCCTGAGTTAACGGTCCCTTCTCTTACTTCCGACCTGTGATGGGCTGTGGATCACTGAGGGTCCCTGTTAGCCAAGTGACCACCATCAGGATTTTTTTAATGTGCCAGGGGTCACTGCTTCAGGATGAAACTTGTGTACTTGTCCCACATGGGAGAGTTCCTTGTCTCAGTGGAGTGAACGGAGCTAGGGCCTGATTGACTGCTGCCTACCTTAAAAGCATCAGAAAAGGCTGCCACACCACCCCTAAACATCCACACTGTGCAGTCCCCCCATGTCTACAGGACACCCTGTAAACTTAACATAGCGTCGCATCATGTCATTATACATTTTTTGATTTACTTAAAGCAAATGAGGTAATATACAGTAAGCACAGATTAGGATCTGCACAGATAGCCCTAAGTTAACGGTCATTACTCTTACTTTAGACCTGTGATGGGCTGTGAATCACTGAGGGTCCCTGTTAGTCAAGTGACCACCATTGGGATTTTTTAAATGTACCAGGGGTCACTGCTTCAGGATGAAACTTGTGTACTTGTCCCACATGGGAGAGTTCCTTGTCTCAGTGGAGTGAACGGAGCTAGGGCCTGATTGACTGCTGCCTACCGTAAAAGCATCAGAAAAGGCTGCCACACCACCCCTAAACATCCACACTGTGCAGTCCCCCCATGTCTACAGGACACCCTGTAAACTTAACATAGCGTCGCATCATGTCATTATACATTTTTTGATTTACTTAAAGCAAATGAGGTAATATACAGTAAGCACAGATTAGGATCTGCACAGATAGCCCTAAGTTAACGGTCATTACTCTTACTTTAGACCTGTGATGGGCTGTGAATCACTGAGGGTCCCTGTTAGTCAAGTGACCACCATTGGGATTTTTTAAATGTACCAGGGGTCACTGCTTCAGGATGAAACTTGTGTACTTGTCCCACATGGGAGAGTTCCTTGTCTCAGTGGAGTGAACGGAGCTAGGGCCTCATTGACTGCTGCCTACCTTAAAAGCATCAGAAAAGGCTGCCACACCACCCCTAAACATCCACACTGTGCAGTCCCCCCATGTCTACAGGACACCCTGTAAACTTAACATAGCGTCGCATCATGTCATTATACATTTTTTGCTTTACTTAAAGCAAATGAGGTAATATACAGTAAGCACAGATTAGGATCTGCACAGATAGCCCTAAGTTAACGGTCATTACTCTTACTTTAGACCTGTGATGGGCTGTGAATCACTGAGGGTCCCTGTTAGTCAAGTGACCACCATCGGGATTTTTTAAATGTACCAGGGGTCACTGCTTCAGGATGAAACTTGTGTACTTGTCCCACATGGGAGAGTTCCTTGTCTCAGTGGAGTGAACGGAGCTAGGGCCTGATTGACTTCTGCCTCTCTAAAAAGCGCCAGGCAAGCTGCTGCACCACCCCTAAACATCCACTCTGTGCATTGTACATCCACACTGTGCACTGTGCAGTCCCCTTTTGTCTAAGACACCCGTCTTATATATTTTTCAATCTCCCCAGTGCAAAGAAAGTAATATAAGCACAGATTAGGATCTACACAGATAGCCTGGAGTAAACGGCCACTACTCTTACTTTCGACCTGTGATGGGCTGTGGATCACTGAGGGTCCCTGTTAGCCAAGTGACCACCATCGGGATTTTTTTTAATGTACCAGGGATCACTGCTTCAGGATGAAACTTGTGTACTTGTCCCACATGGGAGAGTTCCTTGTCTCAGTGGAGTGAACGGAGCTAGGGCCTGATTGACCGCTGCCTTCCTAAAAAGCACCAGGAAAGGCTGCCGCACCACCCCTAAACATCCACACTGTGCAGTGTGTAGTTTCCACGTTATGTCCACAGACTTCGCATTAACTCAATGTACCGGCTTATAATGTCATGTAACTATTAGTTTATTTGATTATTTTCTCTTTCAGGTTACTCAATCGGGTAGTTTATAGACAAAGTATTATAGAATGTGACTTTTCCTTTCCAGAATTTCCTATGAAATTTCCATCTCAGTTTTTCCATGCTGCATGGTGGTTTTTCTCACTTTTTCCTGGAGGGTTTGGTGGTGGGGGGAGCCTTCTTGCTTTACTTTTCTTATCCTCCAGCATGTAGAGTTAGATCTTGTAGTCATAGTTTTCTCTGTAACAAGCAGCCTCGAGAGGACCATAAGGTCTGTTGCTGTTTGCTTTCCTATGTAATCCTATGTAATCTTATGTAATCCTCCTCCTTCTCCTCCTCCTCCTCCTCTTCTTCTTCTTCTGAGTCGTTTCCCATTTATTTACTTTTCTTCTCTACCGATATTCCTCACTTATCTTCCTTCCGCCTTCCCTTCTACCTTCCTCCCTCGTTCCTTCCCTCCCTCCTCCTCTCCCTTCTGTTTTCCCTTCCTCTCCTTCTCTCCCCTCCTTCTCTTCCTTCACTGACAGACATCACAGCTTCTAGTCTCTGGTTCCTTCTTCCTTGCATAAAAAAATATTCTTCTGTAGCCTATAACAAACATCTTCAAGACGCTATCAGATCTATTACTAGTTGTTTTTTTTTCTTTTTGTACTCCTTTGCACTCCTTTGTACTCCTCCGACTTTATTTTTCGTCTTTCTCTCCCTCACTTTCCGTCCTTCGTTCATTCTTACCTACTTCCTGTTTCCTTCTCTCCCTCCCCTCCTTTCTTCCTCAACACTGTCCCTTCATTCCTCTCCTCTCCTCTCACGTCTTCGCTCCTTCCTCCTTCCTCCTTCCTTCATCCCTTTTCTGGCTCTCCCTCTGTCTTCTCCCTCCTTCTCCCTTCGCCTCTCCTCCATCCACCCTCATTTTCTCCCTCTCCTTTTCCCCCTCACTCCCCTCACTCCTTCCCACCCCCTCTTCCCTTCCCTCCCTCTTATCTCCTTCTGCCTCTCCTTCTAATTTCTGCCTCTTTATTCATCCCTCCTTCCCTCCTAGATTCCTCTAAGTCTCTCCATTCCCCTTTCTCCCCTCCTTCCCACCCCTTTCCCCTCCTCCATATCCCTCGCTTCCATCAATCTTTTCCTTCCCTCTTCTTCTGTCCTTCTCCTTTCCTTCCTCCCTCCATCGCCCTCCCAATCCTTCTCTCCCTCCCTCCTCCCTCCCTTCTGCATCCCTTTATGTCTCTCCCCTTTCCCCTCCCCTTCCCTCCCTCCCCTGACACCTAATCTACATATCACCTGCAGAAGTCTTTGTCTCTCTCGTGATCTCTTTCTTCGTATTCCCCCCCCCTTCTCTCTCTCTCTCTCTCTCTCTCTCTCTCTCTCTCTCTCTCTCTCTCTCTCTCGTGTGTGTGTGTGTGTGTCGCATCTTCCCAACAAGCGGGAAGTCGGAGGGGAAAATGGAGAGACGAGAAAGACAAAGAACAGAAGAAAATAAAGAAACAAGGAAGCAACAAAGAAGTGGAATATAAGGAAAGAAAGACAATAAAGGATTCTCTCTCTCTCTCTCTCTCTCTCTCTCTCTCTCTCTCTCTCAAATCGTCCCGTAATCCTTTCCTTTAAGCGAATAAAAAATAAATTCCTTAGTGGGTGGCTATGATGATGATGATGATGATGATGATGATGACAGTGGTAGTTGTAGTAGTAGTAGTAGTAGTACTAGTAGTAGTAAATGATGATGATGACAGTGGTAGTTGTAGTGGTAGTAGTAGTAGTAGTAGTACTAGTAGTAGCAGTAGTAGTAAATGATGATGACAGTGGTAGTTGTAGTAATAGTAGTAGTAGTACTAGTAGTAGCAGTAGTAGTAATAATAGTAGTAGTAGCAGCAGAAGTAATGATGATGATGATGATGATGATGATAATAATAATAATCATCATAATCATCATCACCACCATCCATTCCTGCGCTGCCCCATGAGGAGCGTAGGAGCCCTTGGCTAGCAAGTTGGTCCTGACATTTAAGATGAGAGTTACCAGCCTCACTCATCCCTAAGTGGCATTACATGAGCAATAAACCCCAAGCACCCCTTGGATATAAACCTTCATCTGTTCAATCCGACTGGAGCGCCTTAATTACCCACTAAACCACCAAGTGGCAAAATCTGGTTATATGGTTACCACCCAGAGTAGTAAATGGTTTTCTTGTATATAGGAAGCCATTTAGCTTGTAACTCATTGTAGAGTCACCCACAAGCAGGAGGAGGAGGAAAGAATGAAGGAAAGACAAAAGAGGGAGTGTAAAGTCACCCGTAGGCAGAAGGACGAGGAAAGAATGAAGGAAAGACAGGAGACGATGGACGGAAAGAAGGATGAAGGAGAGGAAAGGGCAGACACCCGAGGGCAGCACTACATCGAGTGAGTGGATGGTAAGCGCCCCCACATACCACATAATAATAATAATAATAATAATAATAATAATAATAATAATAATAATTAGAGGAAGCCTTAACCACCTCACCTGGAGAGGGTTTTCGGGGGCAGAATAAAATGTGTGGAAATAACAAGAGCAATCCACCCAATCCACCTCCACCCTCTCCACACCCACATACCACCTCCCTTCCACCACTCACTCCACTTCCCACCCAGCCCCATGCAGTCCACACCCAATCCCCTAATATCCACCCAATATCCACCCTTATTATCCACCTAATACCCACCCCATTGCACCTCACACTACCCAACCCCACCTCCACACCAACCCATTCCACTCCATTAAAATCCACCTCACACTTCCACAATCTACATAACTCTCTCTCACAATACCCACATTATTCCACCTATACCACGCACACACCCACACCTACACCCACATCACCCATCCCACCCCCACACCCACACCTACACCCACACCACCCACCCCACACCTCACCAACTCAACTATCCAATCCCCACCCTAACCCCAACCCATCCTACATGACCTCACAACAAAGCCATCCTCACCCACCCCACACACCCACACAACACACCCACAACCCACACCACACCTAGCCTCTCCCATCCCACACTCACACCTCACACCCAGCCCCACCCACACCCAGTTCCTCCCACCCCACACCTTCCCTTCTCATAAACCGTCCCACCCTCAACCAACCTTTTGACTTGATGGGCGAAAAAAAAATTCCTTCTGCCCGTAAATCAGCCGTGTGGGTTGAATTGTCTGTGAGGCAGGACCACACACACACACACACACACACACACACACACACACACACACATAAATAACTCTCACACACAAACACATTACTCTCTCTCTCTCTCTCTCTCTCTCTCTCTCACTCTTCTTAGGTTAATTAAATTGCCTAGAATTATCGCGATTAAAAATACTATAACCTCACCTGTATTAATTAGTCCCGTTGTGAGTATCTATCTCACCTGTTGTGTCCTCGACAGATAGAGATAGAAGGTAGATAGATAGATAGATAGATATGAGAGAGAGTGAGAGAGAGAGAGAGAGAGAGAGAGAGAGAGAGAGAGAGAGAGAGAGAGAGAGAGAGAGAGAGAGAGAACAAGATCCCTACACATCATTCCTGACACCTTAACTATACTAAGCTCATAAAGTCCCTACTCATCAACAAACCCTTACAGATGATATTCCAACCCGCCTAGAAGAGCCCCATATTTTCCTTCTTCCTCTTGGTCAACTTTCTCAAGATGGTCCCAAGACGGTGGGGTCCTGGGGGAGGGGGACCAGAGGCGGTGATAAGGAAGCGAGTTTAACGAGCATTGATAAGAGATTTAATTGAGTCAGGGGTTAACGAGGAGGGGCAGGGGGAGGAGGGAGAGAGAAAAGGGAGAAGGGGGAGGGGGGAGAATGTAGAGTAGAAACAAAAATAAAAATAAAATAAATGAAAGATAAGCAGGGCAGAAAAATGGCCCTCTAAAATTAATATATGGCTTGTTACAGTTTTTCTGGTTTATTTTTTATTAAATATGCTTTGTTTTTATGTGGTAGGTGGGGGCGCTCACCATCCACTCACTCAATGTAGCTGCTCTCGGGTGTCAGCCCTGTCCTCTCCTCCATCTTTCTTTCCTTCCATCTTCTTCTATCTTTCTTTCCTTCATTCTTTCCTTGTCCTTCTGCCTACGGGTGACTTTACACTCCCTCTTCTTTCATTCCTTCATTCTTTCCTCATCCTTCTGCCTATGGGCGACTCTACACTGAGTGACAAACCAAATGGTTTCCTGTACACCAGGAAACTATTTACTACGCTGGGTGGTAGCCATATAACCAAATTTTGGTGCCTGGTGGTTTAGTGGGTAATTTTGTGCTCCAGTCGGATTGAGCGGTGAAGGTTTATATCCAAGGGATGGTTGGGGTTTATTGCTCACGTAATGCCACTCAGAGATAAGTGAAGTTGGTCACTTATCTTAAATGTCAGGACCAACTGCCTAGCCCCGGGCTCCTACTCTCCTCATGGGACAACGTAGGATTGGATGATGGATGGATAGATGCTTTGTTTTTCCTCTTTCCGACCCCTTCAAGATCGGTACAGCTTTAGCATAACATCAAAGTTAACATAAAAATAAATAATGATACTACTACTACTACTATTACTATTACTACTACTACTACTAATAATAATAATAATAATAATCATAATAATAATAATAATGATAATAATAATGTCACCATCAACCCTCCCAGGTCTATACAACTCTAGTGTTCTTTGCACCTAACGCCAGCTACTTTATTCTCACGGGGCCGGAACTATTCTCACAAGACCCCAACTATTCTCAAGGGACCCCAACTATTCTCATGGGGCAGGAACTATTCTCACGGGACAGGAACTATTCTCACGGGACAGGAACTATTCTCACGGGACAGGAACTATTCTCACGGCGCGCGGAAACTAGATACAAAAAATGGGAAGGTGAAGAATGGAGGAAAGGAGTTGCAGATTGACTGAATATTTGATGTGGCAAATTACCGGTATGTAAAAGCTGGTTTCTTATATCATGTCTTGGTTTAGAGAATGCTATGTTTACTACACACACACACACACACATTTTTAGATAGATAGAGGAGAGAGAGAGAGAGAGAGAGAGAGAGAGAGGGTGAGAGAAAGAGAGAGAGAAGACAGTCGTAAGTGATTCTAAGAACTACCTGGAAGATGAAATGGAATACGAGGAGCCAATTAGAGGGCTGGAATGGACCCGCTAATGGCCCCCCTCCACCCCCACCCCCCACCTCCACCTCACACCCTCACCCCCACCCCCCAACTCGCCTTATTAACAAGATGGAGGACTTTTTTTTACTCTGTTTTTTGGCCCACCCGTTTCACCTGAACAGAGGTTGTATAGATGGAATGAAGTTACCTTTGCCTGGTCACCTGTTAATTAGTATATGCATCAAAGGTAGCAGTAGTAGAAGAAGTAGTAATAGTAGTAGTAGTTCATCTGAAACATGAACCCGGTGGACAGCTGGCTGAAGTTCCCCCCCCCTCTTTCTCTCTCTGTCTCTCTCTCTCTCACACACACACACACACACACACACACACACACACACACACACACACACACACACACACTCACACACACACACACACACACACACACACACATTTGTCTCTCAGTCATACACTTAATTATTTCCACCTCAATTTTTTTCACCCCCCCCCCTTCCTGCTCACCTTCCCCACCTTAACAAATCACCAATCAACCTGGCCACCAACCCCTGCCTGGTTAATCAATTAACACCTAATCACCTTCGCCAACCATAGGGCTCCCATCCTTGCTCGTGCGGTGGCTCAATCGGTAGAGGTGGCGTGCGGTCCTAACGGACCCAGGTTCAAATCTCGGCTGGGGCAGGGAACAGTTTAAGGATTTGAATTTCATTAAATCAGGCTTTACTGATCTACCAGACGACCCGCCGACATGTAAAAATACCCCCGCTAATACCAATACACCAGTCCTGTACGAGACAGCCCTGGCATGTATTCAACATGGACGGTGGCTGTTAGCGCCGAAGTGGTGACATGTAGAGATGTATGGTATGTAGGAGGACTGCTGGGCCTTGATAGCAGGCTGTGAAGCCTATGCCCAGAGTCGGACACAAAAAAAAAAAAAAAAAAAAAAATCAGACACACTTTCCCTTCCTTATTAATATTCCATCGAGGGTCACTCTTCCTTCACCCTACCTTGACCTAATTTAGTTTAATCTGACCTCTAACCTTACCCAACCTAACCTTTCCTAACCTAACCCATCCTAACCTAACCTATCCTAACCTAACCCATCGTAACCTAACCCATCCTAACCCGTCCTAACCTAACCAAATTTTGGCAAACTAGTTTATGCTAACCCAGTTCATTTCAACCTAACCTAGTAATTTTTTAAAGCAGATAAATGGGTTACATATAAAAATCAATCAATAAATTAATTAATAAAATAAAAATAAACAGAAAATTCGGGAAAAGTTCAATATTTTTAAAATCAAATTCACTTCAAACTTACGTACCAAAAATTTAAAAAAATATGAACAAATCAAGAACACTTCAAAATCTTTCAAGACAAATCCACCTTATTCTAATCTAAATCAAAGGAAAAAATGGAAGAAATAACAGAAAGGAAAAAAGGGCAACAATCTCCAAATTAAAACACACATCTGGTCTCACCTTTAGCTTCTTGTGGCACAAGTAAAAAACTTGATCCCGCCACACACACACGGCAAACACCTACATCTCACCTGGGAAGAAAAAGGCAATTGTTATTTAAGACGGTCACTGTGAAAGGCGAGAGATATGGCTTGTCACGCTCCAAGGAAAGTGTGTGTGTGTGTGTGTGTGTGTGTGTGTGTGTGTGTGTGTGTGTGTGTGTGTGTGTGTGTGTGTGTGTGTGCTCATCGTCTCTCGCATGTTGTAATCTCACAGAAGTGGTGTTGGAACAAGCTTAAGGAGAGAGTCTGTTTACCTGGCCAAGATTAAGACGATAGAGACACCTTAAGACGAGGAGAAGGCGCTGATTGACAGGTGAAACGAATAAAGCCGAGAAATCAATATAAGCAAATAAACAAACAAACAAGGGCACATTCTACCTAGTACAGAAATCTTACGAAAATCTTAGTAACAAAATCTCCTCGTAAGATTTAGACAAGATGGATAGTAAAGAGAATGTATGTATTGGGAAAATATATATATATATATATATATATATATATATATATATATATATATATATATATATATATATATATATATATATATATATTGTTACATAGCCTATGATTTCATCATCCTTTGTGTAATTTTAACGCACAGTTGCTGCATGTTTGATCACGAGCGTGTTCTGCCTCAGTCCCCCCCTTCTACCGTTATAGTAGAGTAAGTCGTTCTCTCTGTTATACTTTGCGGGATTTTCAGCTCTCTGTCCCCATGGCTTCATTTGCGCGTCCTTCTTACAAGTTGTATCAGGCTCTGTTGGCCCCTATATAATGAGCTCAGTCTCTGCATCATTGCCACTTAGATCTGCTCCTCATTTTGTTCACATCTCTGTCCTCCCCTGTACAGATATTATTATTGTGAGTGCTCAAGAAATCTCCAAACATCTAGCAGCTGTGTGTAATTTGAGTATAACTGTTGCATTTTTTTTCCTGTACTGTATAGCATAAGTTTAATTTGTAGGCTTAGTGAAGTTTTTGTAATTCATGTATGGATCTTTATGTCAGTCATTTTTGATAATAGTTTGTATCTGTAATAATTTATCTGGCATTCACTGAGTATTATCTGGTATCTCATTTTATCAGGGCTGACTTAGATAAATTTACTCTTGCTAATTTCGTGTTAATAGAGGCTATTGCAGTTAACCATATATTTAACCTGTTTATTTGCCATTACATTATCCTTATGAGTCCTGAATGTTTTGTTGTTAGTTTGAGCATTAAACTTTAACTTGTAATTTTACCTAACTCTTTTGTTTTGAACCTGGAACTTTACGGGACAGTAGTGATTTTTAGAATTCTCACTTAAAGTGTACGTTATCTTTCTCTGTTCCGTAACATAAATTTGGCGACGTCTCATCAGGATATTCAGGATATTATCATAAGGATATTGTTTGATATTTTGTGACTGTGATATATTCATGATGGCTACTATTACTACACTTGATGAAGCCAAAGATTTTTTGTCAAATGTGCAAACAGTGTGTGATATAGAAAACAGAACAAAGAATGAACTTAAGCTTGTTGCTCAACAATTGGGAATTGCAGTTCACTCTCATCATTCTAAGGATCAAATTGTTGGCATGATTAATAAAAGCTTGTTTAATGTAACTCCTCCAAATGAGCAAACGCAGATTGAATTAGCTAAGTTACAGCTAGCTCTGCAGGAGGCTCGTGCTAAAGAAGCTGAATTTCAGGCAAATGCTAAGCAGGCGGAGTCTCAGGCTCGTATTCAGGAGGCTGAATTTCAAGCACGTGCTAAGGAGGCTGAGTCTCAGGCTAAGGAGGCGGAATCTCAGGTTCGGATTCAGGAGGCACAGATACAGGCTCAGGCACAAGTTGAACTTGCCAGGATTCAGGCAGACCATGAGTATCGCATGAAACAAGGTGGAACTGGATCATCTAGCTCTGATGATTTTGATGTGGCTAAAAATGTTAAACTTGTCCCTCCTTTTAATGAATCTGATTTAACAAAGTATTTTCAGTTGTTTGAGAGGGTAGCTACAGGTTTTAATTGGCCTAAGGAGTATTGGACAGTACTCCTTCAAACTGTTCTCACCGGTAAAGCTCAAGTAACTTATGCATCTTTGCCTCAGGATCAGTCTGATAATTATGATGTAGTTAAGAGCTTGATTCTTAAGGCCTATGAGCTTGTTCCTGAAGCCTATAGAGTAAAATTTAGGACAACTTACAAGCAAGATAAGCAATCCCATGTTGAGTATGCAAAAATCAAAGAAGATCTGTTAGAGCAGTGGTTAAATTCTAAGAATGTGGATTCTGATTTTGGTAAATTTAAGCAGATGATTTTGCTGGAGGATTTCAAAAGGTGTATTTATAAAGATGGAAGCCTATATCTTGATGAGAAAAGAATAGATAATTTGTCTGATGCTGCAGTTTTAGCTGATGAGTATGTTCTCACTCACCAGAGATATTCTAGAGAAAAAGGGAAAGCTGAGAGTAAGTACGTTGCCTCTACTCAGAGTACAGGTAACAGGAAAGAGAATAAGGATGATGTTTCTCAGGAAGTAAATACCAGCTTCACCTCTAGATTTCAGAAAAGTAAATGTACTTATTGTAGTAAGCTTGGTCATACTACGGAGAGATGTTTCAGGAGACAGCGTGATGTGAACAAAAAGGAGTCTTTAAATATTCAGTCAATTGGTCTAGTGTCCACTCTTGAGAGTTCCCAGAATTCTTTAACTGAGTTAACTGAACCTGCTTTGAGGGGTAACTTAAATTCTCATGATGGAGCTCCTCTTTTGAGCAGTAACGTGGGTGACACTCTCAAGAGTTCATGTGCTAATTTCCTGTCTGATGGTTTTGTCAGTCCTCTGGACAGTAATGACAGGAAATCAGTTAAAATATATCGTGATACAGGTGCTTGCCAATCCCTTATGCTGACCAGTGTTCTAGGCTCTAATGTTAATTCCTCTGATGAAACTGTAATCTTACAAGGTGTAGGGAATAATTACTTCTCTGTCCCTCTGTGCTGAGTGAATTTAGAGTCTTGTTTTGTTAATGGTTCCGTTATGGTTGGGTTGGTTGAGACACTCCCAATGTCAGGTGTAACTTTCTTACTTGGAAATGATATTGGTGGAAGTCAAGTGTGTCCAGCTCCTCAGTTGTCTAGTGAGCCAGTGGCTGCGTCCCAGGATTGTGATGTCCCTGATGTGTTCCCTGCATGTGCTGTCACTAGGGCTAAGTCTAAAGTTACTGGTGATTTAGAGGATAATGATGATGATGATGTTATCCTAGCTGACACTTTTCTTCCTAATTTGGACCACTCACCAGATGAGGCAGTACCCCGTAGTGTTGATAATTTGTCTCGTCAAGAGTTGGTTGAGTTGCAGGTTGCTGACCCTGAGTTGAAAGGTCTAGCTAACTCTGCTTGCAGTGAGGAAGAGTCAGCTGGTGCTTCTACTTGTTATTATGTAAAGTCAGGAGTACTTATGAGGAAGTGGAGACCCCCAACAGCATCAGCCGACTGTGAATGGGAGGTTGTACATCAAGTTGTCATCCCTCGTGTTTGTAGGCAGGATATCATTAGAGTGGCTCATGATTCCAGTTTGGCAGGACACCTTGGAGTGAGGAAGACTGTGGCACGCATTTTGAAACACTTCTACTGGCCAGGTATCTTCAGGGATGTTTCCTGGTATTGTAAGTCTTGTCACACCTGTCAAGTTGTGGGGAAGTGTAATCAGACTGAAAAGGTTGCACCTCTAGTTCCCATTCCTCCTTTTGAGGCGCCTTTCACCCGTGTGTTGGTGGATATTGTGGGCCCTCTTCCTAAGACTTCTTCAGGATTTTCTTATGTGTTGACCCTGATTGATATTGCTACTCGTTATCCTGAAGCCATTCCACTTAGAAATATCTCAGCAAAGAACGTGGTTAAGGAAATGCTAGGGTTCTTCACAAAGTTTGGTCTGCCCAAGGAGATACAGTCAGACCGGGGAAGTAATTTCATGTCAAATGTTTTCAAGCAGTCTCTGAAAGAGTTGGGCATCACCAAGATCACGTCTTCAGCTTACCATCCCCAGACCCAAGGAGCGTTGGAGAGATATCATCAAACACTCAAATCGATGCTCAAGAAATACTGTTTGGAACATCAGAAAGACTGGGATAAAGGTCTTCCATTCGTTGTGTTTGCCGCAAGAGAATCTCCAAATGAATCACTGGGCTTCTCACCTTTTGAACTACTGTTTGGCCATGAAGTAAGAGGACCCCTTAAGTTACTCAAGGAATGCTGGCTGTCGGAGGAAGATGACGTCAACCTGCTGGAGTATGTGATGAAGTTCAAAGAACGGCTGTCCACTGCTTTACAGCTGGCGAGAGAGAATTTAGGAGCTGCTCAGGAGAAGATGAAGACTTGGTATGATAAGAAGTCCAGGTTACGCCACTTTCAGCCAGGAGATCAGGTTTTGATTCTGCTACCAGTTCATGGGCAACCTCTTCAAGCCAAGTTTAGTGGCCCTTATTTCGTGGAGAAGAAACTCAGTGATGTCAGCTATGTCATCGCCACACCAGATCGTAGAAAGAGCAAGCAACTTTGTCACATCAACATGCTAAAGTTATATCACAGGCGGGACGAAAATAATCCAGTCTGCACTGTAGCTGTTCCACCCGAGTCTGCAAGTGAAGCTCTCCCATGCAGTATGAGCCTGAGTGATAGTTTGGGGAAGAATCCTGATATCATGAATGATCTCCAGACTAAGCTTTCTCATCTACCACCCAAGGAAAGGCAGGAGTTTTCGGCATTACTGCAGGAGTACCCGCAAGTGTTCCGTGCCACTCATGGAAGAACCACTGTGTTGATGCATGATGTCGATGTTGGAGACGCAAAGCCAATTAAACTGCCTCCTTACCGTGTGAACCCAGTGAAAGTTCGTCTCATC
Source organism: Coenobita brevimanus (assembly GCF_032717465.1). Classification (NCBI taxonomy): domain Eukaryota; kingdom Metazoa; phylum Arthropoda; class Malacostraca; order Decapoda; family Coenobitidae; genus Coenobita; species Coenobita brevimanus. Next base: position 40,780,003 of record NC_136977.1, read on the forward strand.
CAGAAGGAGCTTGGCTACCTGTTGGACCACAAGATGATTGAGCCCTGTCAGAGCAAGTGGAGTTCTCCTGTCACTCTAGTCCCTAAGCCAGGTGGGTCACAGAGGCTTTGCATTGACTACAGACGTGTTAATCAGATAACTAAAACAGACACTTACCCTCTCCTTCGCGTGGAAGATTGCATAGACAAGATCGGAAAGGCTAGGTACATAAGTAAGTTTGATTTGTTAAAGGGATACTGGCAAGTACCTATGACTGAACGTGCTAGGGAGATCTCATGTTTTGTAACACTAGGAAAGGCTTTTGCATGTTCGGTAATGCCATATGGTATGAAAAATGCACCAGCCACATTTCAGAAGCTCATGAATGTTGTAACAGAGGGTTTGGCAGGGTGTGTTGTTTATATTGATGATGTATTAATCTTCAGTGACAACTGGAAAGATCACCTATGCCATGTCAGTAAATTTCTTGACCGTTTGGTTCATGCTAATCTTGTAGCTAATTTATCAAAGTGTGAGTTTGGTCAAGCTAAAGTTCAGTACCTTGGGTATGTAATTGGTGATGGACATGTTGCACCACCAGGAGCTAAGGTTCAGGTTATAAGTGATCTTCCCAGACCTAAAACTAGGAAAGAGCTACAAAGATTTTTGGGAATGGTAGGTTATTACAGGAGATTTGTTCTTAACTTTTCTATTCTTGTGTCACCACTTACAGACCTACTGAAAAAGGGAGTTGAATTTGTCTGGACCGATAACTGTGAATCCTCTTTCAACAAACTTAAAGCTATTCTATTAAGTCAGCCAGTGCTCGCTACTCCAAATTTTGCTAAGCCTTTTAAGATGGCTGTTGATGCAAGTGATACAGGAGCTGGGGCTGTTTTGCTGCAAGAGGATGATCAGGGTATTAAACACCCTGTATCTTATTACAGTAAGAAGTTCACTCCACCTCAAAAGAACTACTCAACTATTGAGAAAGAGCTTTTGGCCTTGATTTTGGGTTTACAGCATTTTTCATTTTATTTGTGTTCTGGTTTTGACCCCATAGTCATTTATACCGATCATAACCCACTGAAATTCCTTAGTAAGTTTAAAGATAAAAATCAGAGATTGACAAGATGGAGTCTACTTCTTCAGGAGTATTCATTAGACATACAACATGTCAAGGGGAAAGAAAATGTTATTGCAGATTGCTTATCTACACTTTAGACAGATTGTTTTAGAGTAATAAGAAATTTCCTTTGTAAATTTCTTTTTCTTTGTGGGGAGGTGTTACATAGCCTATGATTTCATCATCCTTTGTGTAATTTTAACGCACAGTATGCTGCATGTTTGATCACGAGCGTGTTCTGCCTCAGTCCCCCCCTTCTACCGTTATAGTAGAGTAAGTCGTTCTCTCTGTTATACTTTGCGGGATTTTCAGCTCTCTGTCCCCATGGCTTCATTTGCGCGTCCTTCTTACAAGTTGTATCAGGCTCTGTTGGCCCCTATATAATGAGCTCAGTCTCTGCATCATTGCCACTTAGATCTGCTCCTCATTTTGTTCACATCTCTGTCCTCCCCTGTACAGATATTATTATTGTGAGTGCTCAAGAAATCTCCAAACATCTAGCAGCTGTGTGTAATTTGAGTATAACTGTTGCATTTTTTTTCTTGTACTGTATAGCATAAGTTTAATTTGTATGCTTAGTGAAGTTTTTGTAATTCATGTATGGATCTTTATGTCAGTCATTTTTGATAATAGTTTGTATCTGTAATAATTTATCTGGCATTCACTGAGTATTATCTGGTATCTCATTTTATAAGGGCTGACTTAGATAAATTTACTCTTGCTAATTTCGTGTTAATAGAGGCTATTGCAGTTAACCATATATTTAACCTGTTTATTTGCCATTACATTATCCTTATGAGTCCTGAATGTTTTGTTGTTAGTTTGAGCATTAAACTTTAACTTGTAATTTTACCTAGCTCTTTTGTTCTGAACCTGGAACTTTACGGGACAGTAGTGATTTTTAGCATTCTCACTTAAAGTGTACGTTATCTTTCTCTGTTCCGTAACAATATATATATATATATATATATTGTTACATAGCCTATGATTTCATCATCCTTTGTGTAATTTTAACGCACAGTATGCTGCATGTTTGATCACGAGCGTGTTTTGCCTCAGTCCCCCCCTTCAACAGTTATAGTAGAGTAAGTCGTCCTTTCTGTTGACCAGAGCGGGATTGTCAACTCTTTGTCCCCATGGCTTCATTTGCGCGTCCTTCTTACAAGTTGTATCAAGCTCTGCCGGCCCCTATATAATGAGCTCAGTCTCTGCATCATTGCCACTTAGATCTACTCCTCATTTTGTTCACATCTCTGTCCTCCCCTGTACAGTTATTGTTGTGAGTGCTCCGGAAGTCTCCAACCATCTAGCAGCTGTGTAATTTGAGTAGGCCTATAACTGTTATTGCATTTTTTCCTTGTACTGTATAGCATAAGGTGTTGATTTGTAGGCCTAGAGAGTTTTTTTTGTAATTTATGTAGGATTCATTTTGTCAGCCAGTTTTAATACTATTTTGTATCTATAATAATTTATCTTGCATTAACTGAGCATTACCCAGTATATTTTCATTTTATCAGGGCTGACTTAGATAAATTTACTCTTGCTAATTTCATGTTAATAGAGGCTATTGCAGTTACCATATATTTAACCTGTTTTTTGCCATTACATTATCCTTATGAGTCCTGAATGTTTAGTTGTTAGTTTGAGCATTAAACTTTAACTTGTAATTTTACCTAACTCTTTTGTTTTGAACCTGGAACTTTACGGGACAGTAGTGACTTTTAGCATTCTCACTTAAAATGTACATTATCTTTCTCTGTTCCGTAACATAAATTTGGCGACCTCTTATCAGGATATTCAGGATATTATCATAAGGATATTGCTTGATATTTTGTGACTGTGATTTATTCATGATGTCTACTATTACTACACTTGATGAAGCCAAAGATTTTTTGTCAAATGTGCAAACAGTGTGTGATGTAGAAAACAGAACAAAGAATGAACTTAAGCTCGTTGCTCAACAATTGGGAATTGCTGTTCGCTCTCATCATTCTAAAGATCAAATTGTTGACATTAATGTAACTCCTCCAAATGAGCAAACGCAGATTGAATTAGCTAAGTTACAGCTAGCCCTGCAGGAGGCTCGTGTGAAGGAAGCTGAATTTCAAGCACGTGCTAAGGAGGCTGATGTTAAGGAGGCAAATGCTCGTATTCAAGAGGCACAGGTACAGGCTCAGACACAAGTTGAAATTGCTAGGATTCAGGCAGACCATGAGTATCGCATGAAACAATGTGGAACTGGATCATCTAGCTCTGATGATTTTGATGTGGCTAAAAATGTTAAACTTGTCCCTCCTTTTAATGAATCTGATTTAACTAAGTATTTTCAGTTGTTTGAGAGGGTAGCTACAGGTTTTAATTGGCCCAAACAGTATTGGCCAGTACTCCTTCAAACTGTTCTCACCGGTAAAGCTCAAGTAACTTATGCATCTTTGCCTCAGGATCAATCTGATAATTATGATGTAGTTAAGAGCTTGATTCTTAAGGCCCATGAGCTTGTTCCTGAAGCCTATAGAGTAAAATTTAGGACAACTTACAAGCAAGATAAGCAATCCCATGTTGAGTATGCAAAACTCAAAGAAGATCTGTTAGAGCAGTGGTTAAATTCTAAGAATGTGGATTCTGATTTTGGTAAATTTAAGCAGATGATTTTGCTGGAGGACTTCAAAAGGTGTATTAGTAAAGATGTAAGCCTATATCTTGATGAGAGAAGAATAGATAATTTGTCTGATGCTGCTGTTTTAGCTGATGAATATGTTCTCACTCACAAGAGATATTCTAAAGAAAAAAGGAAAGCTGAGAGTAAGTACGTTGCCTCTACTCAGAGTACAGGTAACAGGAAAGAGAATAAAGATGATGTTTCTCAGGAAATAAATACCAGCTTCACCTCTAGATTTCAGAAAAGTAAATGTACTTATTGTAGTAAGCTTGGTCATACTACGGAGAAATGTTTCAGGAGACAGCGTGATGTGAACAGAAAGGAGTCTTTAAATATTCAGTCAATTGGTCTAGTGTCCACTCTTGAGAGTTCCCAGAATGCTTTAACTGAGTTAACTGAACCTGCTTTGAGGGGTAACTTAAATTCTCATGATGGAGCTCCTCTTCTGAGCAGTAACGTGGGTGACACTCTCAAGAGTTCATGTGCTAATTTCCTGTCTGATGGTTTTGTCAGTCCTCTGGACAGTAATGACAGGAAATCAGTTAAAATATATCGTGATACAGGTGCTTGCCAATCCCTAATGCTGACCAGTGTTCTAGGCTCTAATGTTAATTCCTCTGATGAAACTGTAATCTTACAAGGTGTAGGGAATAATTACTTCTCTGTCCCTCTGTGCAGAGTGAATTTAGAGTCTGGTTTTGTTAATGGTTCCGTTATGGTTGGGTTGGTTGAAACACTCCCAATGTCAGGTGTAACTTTCTTACTTGGAAATGATATTGGTGGAAGTCAAGTGTGTCCAGCTCCTCAGTTGTCTAGTGAGCCGGTGGCTGCGACCCAGGATTGCGATGTCCCTGATGTGTTCCCTGCATGTGCTGTCACTAGGGCTAAGTCTAAAGTTACTGGTGATTTAGAGGATAATGATGATGATGATGTTATCCTAGCTGACACTTTTCTTGCTAATTTGGACCACTCACCAGATGAGGCAGTACCCCATAGTGTTCATAATTTGTCTCGTCAAGAGTTGATTGAGTTGCAGGTTGCTGACCCTGAATTGAAAGGTCTAGCTAACTCTGCTTACAGTGAAGAAGAGTCAGCCGGTGCTTCGACTTGTTATTATGTAAAGTCAGGAGTACTTATGAAGAAGTGGAGACCCCCAACAGCATCAGCCGACTGTGAATGGGAGGTTGTACATCAAGTTGTCATCCCTCGTGTTTGTAGGCAGGATATCATTAGAGTGGCTCATGATTCCAGTTTGGCAGGACACCTTGGAGTGAGGAAGACTGTGGCACGCATTTTGAAACACTTCTACTGGCCAGGTATCTTCAGGGATGTTTCCTGGTATTGTAAGACTTGTCACACCTGTCAAGTTGTGGGGAAGTGTAATCAGACCGAAAAGGTTGCACCTCTAGTTCCCATTCCTCCATTTGAGGCGCTATTCACCCGTGTGTTGGTGGATATTGTGTTCCCTCTTCCTAAGACTTCTTCAGGATTTTCTTATGTGTTGACCCTGATTGATATGGCTACTCGTTATCCTGAAGCCATTCCACTTAGAAATATCTCAGCAAAGAACGTGGTTAAGGAAATGCTAGGGTTCTTCACAAAGTTTGGTCTGCCCAAGGAGGTACAGTCAGACCGAGGAAGTAATTTCATATCAAATGTTTTCAAGCAGTCTCTGAAAGAGCTGGGCATCACCCAGATCACGTCTTCAGCTTACCATCCCCAGACCCAAGGAGCGTTGGAGAGATATCATCAAACACTCAAATCGATGCTCAAGAAATACTGTTTGGAACATCAGAAAGACTGGGATAAAGGTCTTCCATTCGTTGTGCTTGCTGCAAGAGAATCTCCAAATGAATCACTGGGCTTCTCACCTTTTGAACTACTGTTTGGCCATGAAGTAAGAGGACCCCTTAAGTTACTCAAGGAATGCTGGCTGTCAGAGGAAGATGACGTCAACCTGCTGGAGTATGTGATGAAGTTCAAAGAACGGCTGTCCACTGCTTTACAGCTGGCGAGAGAGAATTTAGGAACTGCTTAGGAGAAGATGAAGACTTGGTATGATAAGAAGTCCAGGTTACGCCACTTTCAGCCAGGAGATCAGGTTTTGATTCTGCTACCAGTTCATGGGCAACCTCTTCAAGCCAAGTTTAGTGGTCCTTATTTCGTGGAGAAGAAACTCAGTGATGTCAACTATGTCATCGCCACACCAGATCGTAGAAAGAACAAGCAACTATGTCACATCAACATGCTAAAATTATATCACAGGCGGGACGAAAATAATCCAGTCTGCACCGTAGCTGTTCCACCCGAGTCTGCAAGTGAAGCTCTCCCATGCAGTATGAGCCTGAGTGATAGTTTGGGGAAGAATCCTGATATCATGAATGATCTCCAGACTAAGCTTTCTCATCTACCTCCCGAGGAAAGGCAAGAGTTTTCGGCATTACTGCAGGAGTACCCGCAAGTGTTCCGTGCCACTCCAGGAAGAACCACTGTGTTGATGCATGATGTCGATGTTGGTGACGCAAAGCCAATTAAATTGCCTCCTTACCGTGTGAACCCAGTGAAAGTTCCTCTCATCCAGAAGGAGCTTGGCTACCTGTTGGACCACAAGATGATTGAGCCCTGTCAGAGCGAGTGGAGTTCTCCTGTCACTCTAGTCCCTAAGCCAGGTGGGTCACAGCAGCTTTGCATTGACTACAGACGTGTTAATCAGATAACTAAAACAGACACTTACCCTCTCCCTCGTGTGGAAGGTTGCATAGACAAGATCGGAAAGGCTAGGTACATAAGTAAGTTTGATTTGTTAAAGGGATACTGGCAAGTACCTATGACTGAACGTGCTAGGGAGATCTCATGTTTTGTAACACTAGGAAAGACTTTTGCATGTTCTGTAATGCCGTATGGTATGAAGAATGCACCAGCCACATTTCAGAAGCTCATGAATGTTGTAACAGAGGGTTTGGCAGGGTGTGTTGTTTATATTGATGATGTATTAATCTTCAGTGACAACTGGAAAGATCACCTATGCCATGTCAGTAAATTTCTTGAGCGTTTGGTTCAGGCTAATCTTGTAGCTAATTTATCAAAGTGTGAGTTTGGTCAAGCTAAAGTTCAGTACCTTGGGTACGTAATTGGTGATGGACATGTTGCACCACCAGCAGCTAAGGTTCAGGTTATAAGTGATCTTCCCAGACCTAAAAGTAGGAAAGAGCTGGAAAGATTTTTGGGAATGGTAGGTTATTACAGGAGATTTGTTCTTAATTTTTCTATTCTTTTATCACCACTTACAGACCTACTGAAAAAGGGAGTTGAATTTGTATGGACCGATAACTGTGAATCCTCTTTCAACTAACTTAAAGCTATCCTATTAAGTCAGCCAGTGCTCGCTACTCCAAATTTTGCTAAGCCTTTTAAGATGGCTGTTGATGCAAGTGATACAGGAGCTGGGGCTGTTTTGCTGCAAGAGGATGATCAGGGTATTGAACACCCTGTATCTTACTACAGTAAGAAGTTCACTCCACCTCAAAAGAACTACTCAACTATTGAGAAAGAGCTTTTGGCCTTGATTTTGGGTTTACAGCATTTTTCATTTTATTTGTGTTCTGGTTTTGACCCCATAGTCATTTATACGGATCATAACCCACTGAAATTCCTTAGTAAGTTTAAAGATAAAAATCAGAGATTGACAAGATGGAGTCTACTTCTTCAGGAGTATTCTTTAGACATACATGTCAAGGGGAAAGAAAATGTCATTGCAGATTGCTTATCTAGACTTTAGACAGATTGTTTTAGAGTAATAAGAAATTTCCTTTGTAAATTTCTTTTTCTTTGTGGGGAGGTGTTACATAGCCTATGATTTCATCATCCTTTGTGTAATTTTAACGCACAGTATGCTGCATGTTTGATCACGAGCGTGTTTTGCCTCAGTCCCCCCCTTCTACCGTTATAGTAGAGTAAGTCGTCCTTTCTGTTGACGAGAGCGGGATTGTCAACTCTTTGTCCCCATGGCTTCATTTGCGTGTCCTTCTTACAAGTTATATCAAGCTCTGCTGGCCCCTATATAATGAGCTCAGTCTCTGCATCATTGCCACTTAGATCTACTCCTCATTTTGTTCACATCTCTGTCCTCCCCTGTACAGTTATTGTTGTGAGTGCTCCGGAAGTCTCCAACCATCTAGCAGCTGTGTAATTTGAGTATAACTGTTATTGCATTTTTTTCCTTGTACTGTATAGCATAAGGTGTTGATTTGTAGGCCTAGTGAGTTTTTTTTGTAATTTATGTAGGATTCATTTTGTCAGCCAGTTTTAATACTATTTTGTATCTGTAATAATTTATCTTGCATTAACTGAGCATTACCCAGTGTATTTTCATTTTATCAGGGCTGACTTAGGTAAATTTACTCTTGTTAATTTCATGTTAATAGAGGCTATTGCAGTTACCATATACTTAACCTGTTTTTTGCCATTACATTATCCTTATGAGTCTTGAATGTTTTGTTGTTAGTTTGAGCATTAAACTTTAACTTGTAATTTTACCTAACTCTTTTGTTTTGAACCTGGAACTTTACGGGACAGTAGTGACTTTTAGTATTCTCAATTAAAGTGTACATTATCTTTCTCTGTTCCGTAACGATATATATATATATATATATATATATATATATATATATATATAAAGATGGGAAGACGTATTGTTTCTTGTCAATCTTCTTATAATAAAAAAAATAAGGACAAAGATGTTGGTATAATCTTAGGTATACGGCAAGATATAACGAAATGATGGTACTTTTTTGTACTGTTGAGAGAGAGAGAGAGAGAGAGAGAGAGAGAGAGAGAGAGAGAGGAATGGAGAAGGATGAAAGGAGAGGGAGACGAAGGACGAATAGGGAGGGGATGGGGAAGGGGAAAAGGCGGGGAGGGGAGGGAAGGGGAGAGGTTAGGGGTGAAAGCAAGGCCTGTCACCTCACCCTAGTTACTGACGGTGACTCAGGCATTATATACACATACAGATACATACATACCTACATACATACATACTGTAATTAGGCATATATATATATATATATATATATATATATATATATATATATATATATATATATATATCTCGGATAAAAATAATTGTATAAATATACAATCTCTCTCTCTCTCTCTCCCTCTCTCTCTCTCTCTCGCTCGCTCGCAACAAACACATTCAGACATCAACACAGTTGTATTTACACACACACACACACACACACACACACACACAAGAATTACAACACACATAAGCTTCCACACAGGTTCACACATGGGTACAAATACATACACACACATACATGGCAGGGTACAAACACGTATATACACATGAGAACCGCACATAAAAATTCCTTCCCATTTTGTGTGTGTGTATGTCCGGTACGCCCCATAACCGTAAACGTACACACACACACACATAATCACACATAATTATGCAACACTCGACGTGCGTGACTGCATAATGTGTGTTTTGTTTACTGAGAGAGAGAGAGACAGAGAGACAGAGAGAGAAACAGGGCAGTACAGTAACAAATTATGGAAGTGAAGAGGAACATAATTTCAGTCAAGCTTTATTTAAACCAGTCACTGCATATTTTATTTATTATTGTCAACACCAAGCTGAGTTAAATTTCATTTTCAATGAATCGCCCTTTACTCTTATACTTACTGTCTATCTAAAATTAACAAAACTGAAGGAGATGGAGCGGGGTGACAAGAGCTCATTTTATTGTTACTCATGAACTACTTGAGGAATATCTTTTAGTTTCCCCTAATTTAGAAAAATGCTCGTTTTCTCCATGTATTTTGATTTGCACATATTAGTTGCGTTAGTAGCGAGTGTAATGAAGATACAACGAAATTATAATGTGAATGTTAAATATTACCATACCAAATAAAACTGCAAACTAATCTTGAAAGAAATCTGATGGGCGTCTTGAAGATTCTGGTGTTCTCTTTTAGCATCACTGTCCTCTACACTACCTCTATGTGCTTGTGTTCCTGTTTCATCATCATTATCATCATCACCATCATCATCACCAACACCATCATCATCATCATAATCACCACCATCGTCATCATCACCATCATCACCATCATCGTCATCATCTCTACCTCCTACTCCTCCAAACTTTTCTTCTTCTAACACTTGTCTTTTCTTTGTCTTCCTCCAGTCCCCTCTACCTCCCCCCTACCTACAGGTCCCCCAATAAGTGTCGTCTGGCTGTGCGCCTGTCTACTCCTACTGTCCCCCACTCACTCCCCCTGCTTAATGGTCTCTGTTTCTACCCCTCTCACTACCACCTCCCTCTCCAAACATGCATAAACTCAAGGGACGGAGACAAGAGTTTAAATATCTTGAGGGGAGTAATGGAAAATGGTTTTAGGTCTTTCACTACTGCAACTCTCTCCTAAGGGACGTAAAATCGACTGTCGGTAGATATAATTAGTCGTAAATATATCAGGGTAATGAAGAGGTTAATTAGGATTGTAATTAACCTCTCCACTCTCCTACGTTGACTAAAATCACATAACACTACGGGCGATAAAATATATAATCTATCTATCTATCCATCTATCTATCTACGATATCTATCTCTCTATCTATCTGTTCCTAGACGCCTTAATTCCGTAAGGCGTGGCCACAAACAAATCGCCTCCTCGTAGCCTTGTCTTCTACCATTTCGCTACCCTTCCTCCAACTCACACCCAACCCCTCATATTATCTCTTCACTCCATCCCACCATCTCATTCTTGGTCTCCCACTCCTCCTCCACCTCACTCACATACATTCTTTAAGTCAGTCTCTCTCCATCCTCTCACACAGCCAAACCATCTCAACGTATTTCTCTCAGCACTCTCAATCACATCAACACTTCAACGTTCCTGCACTTCCTCATTTCTCTTTCTCTCCATTCAACTCCACATGTTCCTCTCAAAAACAACTCATTTCCACTGCTCTCACTCTTGCCTTGTGTCCTATTGTATAAGAAACCCCTTGAGGTCTTAAAATGTATCTTGGTTCTATATTATCATTTCCCCAGAGTTAAAAAAAAAAAAAATCCGACAGCAGCAAAAACCAAATTTAAAGGACGCACTGGCAACTACAAGGTTTAAATGTATGTCCGTCCCTTTAACTACCTGCTTGCCCACCTGTCTGCTGACCCCGCTTGCCTTTTAACTCCCTGTCTGCTTATCTGCTTTTCTGTCTACCTGATTACCTTCCCAGCTCTGTTTGTACTACACCTGGACTGGATAATTAATTTGGTTACCGGGCCGCTACAAGACGTCTGGCTCACTTCCTGGATCACACACTTAACCCCTTCAGACCGATGATGCCTTTCGTTAAGCTTGTTCCTGTTGTTCTAAACGATTTTGTTCAGGTGTACAGAGGATTTCCGAAATGAGGGGGTTAAATATGGAAGTGGTTAATCCGTCCACAACATACATACATACATACAGTTAATCAGTCCACATAAATACATACATACATATATACATACATACAGTTAATCGGTTCACATGCATACATACATACATATATATACTGTATATATACATCCATCCATCCATACCCGGTACATATATACATCCATCCATTCGTTCATCCATCCATACATACATATAATGTGTACGTATTTCAGAGATATTGGAGAGACACCTTCACGTGGTGGCATCACTGGACGGTTCTTCTGGCCTGTTATACAAACTGTCCACAAATCTCTCCCTGTTCCGCAAAAGGAGGAAGGTGGACAGAAGAGGATGGACAATTTCAACCTGCAGTCCACTGGGTTTAAATTTCAGATGAACCAGGGCAACAACAAAAACAAAAAACAAAGCAAAACAAAAACAAAAAAAGACAAAACAAGACATAGCAAAAACAAAAACAAAGCAAAAACAAAAAAACAAAATAACTATATATATATATATATATATATATATATATATATATATATATATATATATATATATATATATATATATATATATATATATATATATATATATATATATATATACGGAACAGAGAAAGATAATGTACACTTTAATTGAGAATACTAAAAATCACTACTGTCCCGTAAAGTTCCAGGTTCAAAACAAAAGAGTTAGGTAAAATTACAAGTTAAAGTTTAATGCTCAAACTAACAACAAAACATTCAGGACTCATAAGGATAATGTAATGGCAAAAACAGGTTAAATATATGGTTAACTGCAATAGCCTCTATTAACACGAAATTAGCAAGAGTAAATTTATCTAAGTGAGCCCTGATAAAATGAAAATACACTGGGTAATGCTCAGTTAATGCAAGATAAATTATTACAGATACAAAATAATATTAAAACTGGCTGACAAAATGAATCCTACATAAATTACAAAAACCTTACTAGGCCTAAGAATTAACCTTATGCTACACAGTACAAGAAAAAATGCAACAACAATTATACTCAAATTACACACAGCAGCTAGATGGTTGGAGACTTCCTGAGAACTCACAATAATAATAAGTGTACAGGGCAGGACAGAGATGTGAACAAAATGAGTAGATCTAAGTGGCAATTAATGTAGAGACTGAGCTAATTATATAGGGGCCGGCAGAGCTTGATACAACTTGTAAGAAGGACGCGCAAATCAAGAAATGGGGACAAAGAGTTGACAATCCCGCTCTGAACAAGAGAAAGGACGACTTACTCTACAATAACGGTAGAAGGGGGGGACTGAGGCAGAACACGCTCGTGATCAAACATGCAGCATACTGTGCGTTAAAATTACACAAAAGAATGATGAAATCATAGGCTATGTAACACCTCCCCACAAAGAAAAAGAAATTTACAAAGGAAATTTCTTATTACTCTATAACAATCTGTCTAAAGTCTAGATAAGCAATCTGCAATAACATTTTCTTTCCTAGTGTTACAAAACATGAGATCTCCCTAGCACGTTCAGTCATAGGTACTTGCCAGTATCCCTTTAACAAATCAAACTTACTTATGTACCTAGCCTTTCCGATCTTGTCTATGCAATCTTCCACGTGAGGGAGAGGGTAAGTGTCTGTTTTGGTTATCTGATTAACACGTCTGTAGTCAATGCAAAGCCGCTGTGACCCACCTGGCTTAGGGACTAGAGTGACAGGAGAACTCCACTCGCTCTGACAGGGCTCAATCATCTTGTGGTCCAACAGGTAGCCAAGCTCCTTCTGGATGAGAGGAACTTTCACTGGGTTCACACGGTAAGGAGGAAGTTTAATTGGCTTTGCGTCTCCAACATCGACATCATGCATCAACACAGTGGTTCTTCCTGGAGTGGCACGGAACACTTGCGGGTACTCCTGCAGTAATGCCGAAAACTCCTGCCTTTCCTCGGGAGGTAGATGAGAAAGCTTAGTCTGGAGATCATTCATGATATCAGGATTCTTCCCCAAACTATCACTCAGGCTCATACTGCATGGGAGAGCTTCACTTGCAGACTCGGGTGGAACAGCTACAGTGCAGACTGGATTATTTTCGTCCCGCCTGTGATACAACTTTAGCATGTTGATGTGACAAAGTTGCTTGTTCTTTCTACGATCCGGTGTGGCGATGACATAGTTGACATCACTGAGTTTCTTCTCCACGAAATAAGGACCACTAAACTTGGTTTCAAGAGGTTGCCCATGAACCGGTAGCAGAATCAAAACCTGATCTCCTGGCTGAAAGTGGCGTAACCTGGACTTCTTATCATACCAAGTCTTCATCTTCTCCTGAGCAGCTCCTAAATTCTCTCTCGCCAGCTGTAAAGCAGTGGACAGCCGTTCTTTGAACTTCATCACATACTCCAGAAGGTTGACGTCATCTTCCTCCGACAGCCAGCATTCCTTGAGTAGCTTAAGGGGTCCTCTTACTTCATGGCCAAACAGTAGTTCAAAAGGTGAGAAGCCCAGTGATTCATTTGGAGATTCTCTTGCGGCAAACACAACGAATGGAAGACCTTTATCCCAGTCTTTCTGATGTTCCAAACAGTATTTCTTGAGCATCGATTTGAGTGTTTGATGATATCTCTCCAACGCTCCTTGGGTCTGGGGATGGTAAGCTTAAGACGTGATCTGGGTGATGCCCAACTCTTTCAGAGACTGCTTGAAAACATTCGACATGAAATTACTTCCCCAGTCTGACTCTACCTCCTTGGACAGACCAAACTTTGTGAAGAACCCTAGCATTTCCTTAACCACGTTCTTTGCTGAGATATTTCTAAGTGGAATGGCTTCAGGATAACGAGTAGCCATATCAATCAGGGTCAACACATAAGAAAATCCTGAAGAAGTCTTAGGAAGAGGGCCCACAATATCCACCAACACACGGGTGAATGGCGCCTCAAAAGGAGGAATGGGAACTAGAGGTGCAACCTTTTCGGTCTGATTACACTTCCCCATAACTTGACAGGTGTGACAAGACTTACAATACCAGGAAACATCCCTGAAGATACCTGGCCAGTAGAAGTATTTCAAAATGCGTGCCACAGTCTTCCTCACTCCAAGGTGTCCTGCCAAACTGGAATCATGAGCCACTCTAATGATATCCTGCCTACAAACACGAGGGATGACAACTTGATGTACAACTTCCCATTCACAGTCGGCTGATGCTGTTGGGGGTCTCCACTTCCTCATAAGTACTCCTGACTTTACATAATAACAAGTCGAAGCACCAGCTGACTCTTCCTCACTGCAAGCAGAGTTAGCTAGACCTTTCAACTCAGGGTCAGCAACCTGCAACTCAATCAACTCTTGACGAGACAAATTATCAACACTACGCGGAACTGCCTCATCTGGTGAGCGGTTCAAATTAGCAAGAAAAGTGTCTGCTAGGATAACATCATCATCATCATCATTATCCTCTAAATCACCAGTAACTTTAGACTTAGCCCTAGTGACAGCACATGCAGGGAACACATCAGGGACATCACAATCCCAGGCCGCAGCCACTGGCTCACTAGACAACTGAGGAGCTGGACACACTTGACTTCCACCAATATCATTTCCAAGTAAGAGAGTTACACCTGACATTGGGAGTGTCTCAACCAACCCAACCATAACGGAACCATTAGCAAAATCAGACTCTAAATTCACTCTGCACAGAGGGACAGAGAAGTAATTATTCCCTACACCTTGTAAAATTACAGTTTCATCAGAGGAATTAACATTAGAGGCTAGAACACTGGTCAGCATAAGGGATTGGCAAGCACCTGTATCACGATATATTTTAACTGATTTCCTGTCATTACTGTCCAGAGGACTGACAAAACCATCAGACAGGAAATTAGCATATGAACTCTTGAGAGTGTCACCCACGTTACTGCTCAAAAGAGGAGCTCCATCATGAGAATTTAAGTTACCCCTCAAAGCAGGTTCAGTTAACTCGGTTAAAGAATTCTGGGAACTCTCAAGGGTGGACACTAGACCAATTGACTGAATATTTAAAGACTCCTTTTTGTTCACATCACGCTGTCTCCTGAAACATTTCTCCGTAGTATGACCAAGCTTACTACAATAAGTACATTTACTTATCTGAAATCTAGAGGTGAAGCTGGTATTTACTTCCTGAGAAACATCATCTTTATTCTCTTTCCTGTTACCTGTACTCTGAGTAGAGGCAACGTACTTACTCTCAGCTTTCCCTTTTTCTCTAGAATATCTCTTGTGAGTGAGAACATATTCATCAGCTAAAACTGCAGCATCAGACAAATTATCTATTCTTTTCTCATCAAAATATAGGCTTACATCTTTATAAATACACCTCTTGAAGTCCTCCAGCAAAATCATCTGCTTAAATTTACCAAAATCAGAATCCACATTCTTAGAATTTAACCACTGCTCTAACAGATCTTCTTTGAGTTTTGCATACTCAACATGGGATTGCTTATCTTGCTTGTAAGTTGTCCTAAATTTTACTCTATAGGCTTCAGGAACAAGCTCATAGGCCTTAAGAATCAAGCTCTTAACTACATCATAATTATCAGATTGATCCTGAGGCAAAGATGCATAAGTTACTTGAGCTTTACCGGTGAGAACAGTTTGAAGGAGTACTGGCCAATACTGTTTGGGCCAATTAAAACCTGTAGCTACCCTCTCAAACAACTGAAAATACTTAGTTAAATCAGATTCATTAAAAGGAGCGACAAGTTTAACATTTTTAGCCACATCAAAATCATCAGAGCTAGATGATCCAGTTCCACATTGTTTCATGCGATACTCATGGTCTGCCTGAATCCTAGCAATTTCAACTTGTGCCTCAGCCTCCTTAGAACGTGCCTGAAATTCAGCCTCCTTAGCATTTGCTTGAAATTCAGCCTCCTTAGCACGAGACTCCGCCTCCTTAGCCTGAGCCTCTTGCAGGGCTATCTGTAACTTAGCTAATTCAATCTGCGTTCGCTCATTTGGAGGAGTTACATTAAACAAGCTTTCATTAATCATGTCAACAATTTGATCTTTAGAATGATGAGAGCGAACAGCAATTCCCAATTGTTGAGCAACAAGCTTAAGTTCATTCTTTGTTTTGTTTTCTACGTCCAACACTGTTTGCACATTTGACAAAAAATCTTTGGCTTCATCAAGTGTAGTACTAGTAGACATCATGAATAAGTAACAGTCACAAAATATCAAGCAATATCCTTATGATAATATCCTGAATATCCTGATAAGAGGTCGCCAAATTTTTGTTACGGAACAGAGAAAGATAATGTACACTTTAAGTGAGAATACTAAAAATCACTTCTGTCCTGTAAAGTTTCAGGTTCAAAACAAAAGAGTTAGGTAAAATTACAAGTTAAAGTTTAATGCTCAAACTAACAACAAAACATTCAGGACTCATTAGGATAATGTAATGGCAAAAACAGGTTAAATATATGGTTAACTGCAATAGCCTCTATTACCACGAAATTAGGAAGAGTAAATTTATCTAAGTCAGCCCTGATAAAATGAAAATACACTGGGTAATGCTCAGTTAATGCAAGATAAATTATTACAGATACAAAATAATATTAAAACTGGCTGACAAAATGAATCCTACATAAATTACAAAAACCTTACTAGGCCTAAGAATTAACCTTATGCTACACAGTACAAGAAAAAATGCAACAACAGTTATACTCAAATTACACACAGCTGCTAGATGGTTGGAGACTTCCTGAGAACTCACAATAATAATAAGTGTACAGGGGAGGACAGAGATGTGAACAAAATGAGGAGTAGATCTAAGTGGCAATTAATGTAGAGACTGAGCTCATTATATAGGGGCCGGCAGAGCTTGATACAACTTGTAAGAAGGACGCGCAAATCAAGCCATGGGGACAAAGAGTTGACAATCCCGCTCTGAACAACAGAAAGGACGACTTTACTATAACGGTAGAAGGTTGGGACTGAGGCAGAACACGCTCGTGATGAAACATGCAGCATACTGTGCGTTAAAATTACACAAAAGAATGATGAAATCATAGGCTATGTCACAATATATATATATATATATATATATATATATATATATATATATATATATATATATATATATATATATATATATATATATATATATATAAACGAAGCAAAAAAAATCAACAAATACAAAAAAAGTCCACAACAAACAAAGCATTTCCTGCATCCTGTATTTTCACCTATCGCTTGCCAGGCTGTCCACTTCCTCCTCTTCCTCTAATTAAATTCGTACCTGTTCCCCCACCTGTTTACCTGAGCCAGAGGACGTAGGATGAACAAGAACAAACCATACAACCGAAATGATACAAAAGATAACACGAGATACTAAAGATAACACGATATCGTATTGGCCATTTAACTCTTCTTCCTTGGGCATTTAACTCTTCTTCCTTGGGCATTTAATTCTTCCCTGGGCATTTAACTCTTCTTCCTTGGGCATTTAATTCTCCTTCCTTGGACATTTAATTCTTTCTTGGGCATTTCGTTCTTCCTTGGGCATTTCATTCTTTCTTGGGCATTTAATTCTACTTTCTGGGCATTTAGTTCTTCTTTCTGGGCATTTAACTCTTCTTTCTTGGATATTTAATTCTTCTTTCTGGGATTTTACATCTTCTTATCTCCAGATTCTCCATATCAGCTTGGGAGAGAGGCTTTGGGTGGGTAATTTGCCTTCATTAACATCCTAATTACCACATTTATCCTTAACTGAGTAAGAAATTAACAGGAAAATGCGTTAAATGACTGGCTAGGCTAATTGAAAGATTGTGGAAAATATCTAGTGATATGTTCACATGATAATCTTTGTTGACCTTTAAGGGATCTCTCTCTCTCTCTCTCTCTCTCTCTCTCTCTCTGACCCTTAATGACCCCTTTATCTCTGTACTTCATGTTTAACACTTAATTAATTCACTCACTAACATATTACAAGATGCCCGAGAGAGAGAGAGAGAGGCTATTATGAGATTTACGCCGGAGATTTAAATGCTCAAAAAGAAATAATCCAAACCTCTCTCTCTCTCTCTCTCTCTCTCTCTCTCTCTCTCTCTCTCTCTCTCTCTCTCTCTCTCTCTCTCTCTCTCTCATTTATAATTACTCATAGGCTTAATTCGTATATAAGAATGCTCATCCATACTATCATCTCCAAACACACAGCTACCAGGCATTTCCCAGCTACACTATACGCACCCTACCTAACTCATTTCCTCATCTCACTCATCGTTCTCATTACCCTCCCCACACCCACCTGAACACACCACACCCACCCACTCACCTGTCTCATATCACCTCCTCTCACTCACGCACCTGTCACTCACTCAAAACATCAATCCACCTCACTCTGATCTCACTCAGCTCACCAAACTCATCTCATCCCTTCACTCAACTCACTCAGCTCACCGAACTCATCTCATCCTTTCACTCAACTCACTCAGCTCACCAAACTCATCTCATCCCTTCACTCAACTCACTCAGCTCACCAAACTTATCTCACCCCTTCACTCAACCCACTCAGCTTACCAAACTTATCTCATCCCTTCACTCAACTCACTCAGCTCACCAAACTTATCTCATCCCTTCTCATCTCACTCAGTAATCACCCACTGACCCTACTCACCCTGGTTCGCTCAGGTAGTGGCAGGTTAAATGATTGTTAGAGGCTGTTACTCACCTTGATTTGGCGGCAGGAGGGGGAGGAGGGTTGAGGGAAGGTGGGGAGAGGGGAGAGGGTAGACTGGGTGGGGGGAGCGGAGGGGGGTTGGGGGAATGGAAGGGGGGAGGGAGGAGGAGATAAAGGGAGGAATGAGGGAGTGGGAGTGGAAATGGGGAGAGGAGAGACTGAGAAGTGGGGAAGAAGTGGAAAAAGAAGGGGGGGAGGTAGAGATTGGGGAAGGAGGGGCGGGGAGGTGGAGGGGTGGGGAGGGGAATGGAGGGGAGGAAAGAGTAGGATAGAAAGAGAGGGGGGCGATGAGAAGAGGAGAAGAAGGGATAAGAGGAAGAAGAATAGGTAGGGAGCATGAAAAGAGAAAGAGGGGTAAGAGGAAGAAAGAGGAAGGGGGAGAGGGGAAGGGGAGGGGAAGAGGGGGGGGAAACTGGTGAAGGGGAAAGGACGAAGGGAGGCAGAGATTAAAAACAGGTACTTTTTGTGTGACCATCTCTCCCTGTTATCTGCTGTCTTCCCTGTCTCCTTATCTATCTCTCGTCTCTCTTTGTCTCCCTATCTATCTCCCTATCACTGTTATCTATTCTCCTACCGTGTGGCTGTCTAAATGTCGACTGTCTATCCTGTCGTTAACTTTATGCCCTGAGTGTGCGTGTACACTGAACAGCTGATTCTGCTTTGTTGTCTGCTCGTGGTCAGTCTCTCTCTCTCTCTCTCTCTCTCTCTCTCTCTCTCTCCACACACACACACACACCACAACCATTATACTAAAAAAAAAAAGGTTAGATAATATAACCCTTTACTTCCCTTTTTATTTTTGTCTGAAACTCAATAAAATCGTACGATGTAAAGCCAAATAAAGGATCCTCGGGGTGAAGGGGCAGAGCACTTTCCCTCCTTCTCAGTAAAGCCGGCTCCCTGTAGGGCTTAATCCAGAAAGCCGGTTTCCAAAGCCGGCTACTGGAGACGGCTTTGGTGACTGTATGTATGTATGTATGTACAGGTATGTATGTATGTATGTATGTATCTACGTCCTGCTTTATGTATGTATGTATTTATGTTTGGGTTGTTTTATGTATGGATGGATGTTAGTTACTGTATGTATGTGTATGTATGTATGGATAGATGGATGGACGTACTTTTATGTATTTGTATGTGTATACTGTATGTGTGCATATATGTGTGTATGTACGTACCGGTATATATGTTATGTATGTATGGTAGGCCATGGTTCCACGTGGTCCTCTTACATAAGAACATAAGAAGAGAGGATAACTGCAGTAGGCCGGTTGGCCCATGCTAGGCATCTCCTACAAGAGTAACTGAACTACTAGAATGAGATAAGGACAGCAAAGAAGAAGGCTCTCCCCCGCCCTCCAAACCCTCCAGCCGAAGCCGGCAGGAAAAAGTCAGAAAGAACACCACGCCGTATAGAAACTCTGGCGTGGACATTTTACAGGAAAGTGTGAAAGGAGAATAGAGACTATCACAGTGTAACCTGAAAAGGAAAAATTATGAATTAGTATTGGTTATAAGATTTTCTTTTTTTCTATATCCACCCCTTATTTGTCATATGCTTATCTAGCCTATGCTCGAAACTCTCAATGGAAGAGGCAGCAATTACTTTACTAGGTAGCTTATTCCATTCGTCTACTACTCTATTACCAAACCAATTTCTACCGATTTCCTTACTGAAACGGAATTTTTTTAGTTTGAAACCATTATTTCTAGTTCTATCCTGTATGCACACTTTAAGTACCTTGCTGATATCTCCCTTATTTATACCATTCATCCACTTAAACACCTCAATTAAGTCTCCCCTTACTCTACGCCTCTCTAGCGAATGCAGACTTAGTCTTTTCAGTCTGTCTTCATATGACAGGTTCCTGACGTCATGTATCATTTTTGTCATTCTTCTCTGTACATTTTCTAACGAATTAATATCCATTCTATAGTAAGGACACCAAAATTGTACTGCGTAGTTTAAATGTGGCCTTACTTATGCTAGATAAAGTTTCAGTATTACTTTAGATGATCTATTGCTCACGCTTCTCGGAATAAATCCTAGGACCCTATTTGCTTATTTCTCGCATTAATACACTGTTGCCTTGGTTTAAGGTCGTTACTAATCATAACTCCTAGATCTCTCTCGCATTCCGATTTGCTAATTTCTTTGTTATCTTAGCTGTATTTAGTATCTCCAGTGGTCTTGCCTATGTTAAGTAGTTTACATTTTTGAACGTTAAATTCCATTTGCCAAGTTTTAGACCATTTGGACAATGTATAGAGGTCTTTTTGTAAGTTATGGCAATCGTCAGTCGAGTTAATGATACGCCCCATTTTTGTATCGTCGGCAAATTTACTGATGCTGCTATTGACTCCTAAGTCTAAATCATTTATATATATGATAAATAATAAGGGACCGAGTACTGAACCCTGTGGTACACCGCTAGTTACTAATCCCCAGTCCGACTTAGTTCCATTTATTAATACTCTCTGCTTTCGTCCTTTCAGCCAGGATTCTATCCAATTTAAGATATCGCCGTCTATACCGTGTGCTCGAACCTTTCTAACTAACCTTTCTTGTGGGACCCTATCAAAAGCTTTACTAAAGTCCAGATAAATAACATCGTAAGCTTTATCGCTATCTACTGCCTCATAGACCTCCGAGTAGAATGACAACAAGTTTGTGAGGCAGGATCGTCCTTGCCTGAATCCGTGCTGACTTTCGTTTATAAGATTAAATCTTTCAAAGTGTTTTCTTATCTTATTTGCCAAAATTGACTCTAACATTTTTTCTACTATTGACGTTAGACTTATCGGACGATAATTCGACGCAGCTGATTTATCACCCTTTTAAATGATGGGCACTACGTTTGCGGTCTTCCACGCCTCTGGAACTTCTCCTGAACTTAAAGAGTCATTAAATAATGTTAAAAGTGGCTGACATAATTCTTCTTTGGTTTCTTTTATAATTTTTGCATATATATCGTCCGGACCTGGCGATTTTTGAGGTTTTAACTTATTAATTTCTTTCAATACGTCCTCCTTACTAATAGTTATTATACTAAGAATATTTTCCGTATTCTCATCGCAAATATTTGCTGCTTGAGGGACCAGGTCTAGATTTTCCTTGGTGAATACTGATATGAAATAATTATATAGGATGGAGCACATTTCTTTATCTTCACTGGTAATGTCACCTGACTCTGTTCTCAGTGATCCTATCCTATCTTTATTTTTCGTTCGGTACATTTGATAAAAACCCTTGGGGTTTTCTTCTGATTCACTTGCAACCTTAATTTCATAACTCCTCTTTGCTTTTCTTATCTCCCTCTTTACTTCTCTATTTAAAATCGTGTATCGGTTACGTAAGTGTTCCTCTCCACATTTTATTTTTCTATATATTCCTTTCCTTTGGCCTATGAGAGATTTTAATCTGTTGTTTAACCATCTTGGTTCTGAATTATTCGTTCTAAACGATTTTGAAGGGATATATCTATCTTGGCCTCCGTGTATTATATTTATTAACTCGTTATACTTCTCACTGGTCGAACGTCTGTTTGGTACTGGAGCAGAGTTAATTCCCGTCACCTGGACCACATTCCTATCCACCACCTCCCCCCTCACAGACACCTGACGGACATTCCCACGTGTTTCCTGCCCCACACATATGGCCTGGGGTTCCCCACTGACCTGGCATTCCCTCAAATAGCTGATCTCCCTGTGGAATACCGTTCGAAAATAAGTTCTTAAGCCATCGAAATCTCCTAGACGAAAATTAGGAACGGTTGAGGTATTTTCAGTGGAACAGACATCCCAAATAGATTTGAACTTAATTTCTTCATGATCGCTATTACCAAGTCGTCCACCAACCTCTATATCACTAATGATATTTTCTTTATTAGCTAAAACCAAATCTAGTATATTATTACCTCTGGTGGGCTCCCTGATATACTGATAAAGAAAATTATCTTGTACTATAGTAGGACTCGCGCGCGCTCGCGGCCGTGGCGCGGCTCGCACCTGTGTACAGTGTTGCCACGTTTTCTATACCGTTATCTCTCTCTCTCTCTCTCTCTCTCTCCTGGCGGGAAATGTGAGCCACCCTGAGTACTTTTGATTCTTTTATAAGTTATTTATAATTGTGCTTTCATTTGTTAATTTGGTTTTGTCATATTTAGTAGTAGATGGAGTGTCAAAGTTACTGTCTGCTGAGAGGTTTGTTACGTTACTGATTCATACACCCCGACGTAGTGGTCCAGGGGGGAGGGGAAGTGTGAAGGGGGATTTGACCTGAGACACCCAGGAGGGATTAAGAAGGGAGGAGAGGGGAAGGGGGGGCTGGATTCACCTACCACGTGGTCAGTATTAGAAGAGAGAGAGAGAGAGAGAGAGAGAGAGAGAGAAATTACGTGTATAGATATATGTGCATCAATAGGAACAATGTATATCAGTGTGTGCAGTATGTACAAAGGAACAAATGAATACAAAGGCAGTGACAGACCTCTCTCTCTCTCTCCCCCCTCCCCCCCTCTCTCTCTCTCTCTCTCTCTCCTGGCGGGAAATGTGAGTACTTTTGATTCTTCTATAAGTTATTTATAATTGTGCTTTCATTTGTTAATTTGGTTTTGTTATATTAAGTGATGCCGACAATGCATTCAATGCATGCCTCTCTCTCTCTCTCTCCCTCTCCCTCTCTCTCTCTCTCTCTCTCTCTCTTGGGACATTGAATCTCCTCATTCTCCCTTGGGACATTTATTTTAGGCCAGATGGATGTGTAAGTATTGCCACTCACAAGAATTACATGAATTATTTCTTTTACTTTGGATATTGGCATATTTCTTCTTTTTTCAGGCTCATTATCTTATATCCATAACTGTGATATTATTACCCACCCTAAAACTACGCTAAAAACCAATAAAAGTGACTACAATATCTTTTAGCAACACTGTACAATATGTGTGCCATGTTTCTGTGTTACTGTATAAATATTTTATGCATAATAAGATTACTGTTGATTCATCCATCAAAATACACAAGTGTAAGTTTTATTCATCTGAATTTATCGAATTTGTGATGCCTTGTACATAAATAGCTTCCGTTTCACATCGCAAGTTGGGGAAACGTGGCACCATTGCCCACAGGTGCTGGCCACACCCCCGCCGCAAACAGGCGGGAATCCGACTATACCTCTAGAAATTCCTCTGACTCTGCATCCCCTGTCTGATTTCTCCAATCTATCCTTGGAAGATTAAGGTCCCCTACAATTATTACTAAGCTGGACTGTGATGCTTTCCTAATTTCCTCCCAAAGGTATTTACTATCAGCTCTACTTAATTTAGGAGACCTGTAAATTGCTCCTAAGACTAATTTCTCCCTATTGTTACTAATTTCGACCCAGACACTTTCTGTGTCCCTATTTACTTTAATGTCTGCTTTATTGTAACAGTTTAATGAATCCTTTACATAAATAGCTACCCCTCCCCCCTTTCTTCCCTGACGGTTTGACACAAAAATATTATAACCTTTTATCTGATATTCTGCTAAAAATTCTCGCGTGTCTGTATTCATCCAAGTTTCACTAATAACGGCAATGTCTATTTTCTCTGTACAAATTAAAGCCCTCAGTTCATCCGTTTTATTTCGTAAATTCCGGCTGTTTGTGTAGTACACTTTCAGATTATTACTAGTAGTTATAAGAACATAAGAACATAAGAAGAGAGGATAACTGCAGTAGGCCGGTTGGCTCATGCTAGGCAGCTCCTGGAAGAGTAACTGAACTACTAGAATGAGATAAGGATAGCAAAGAAGAAGGCTCTCCCCCGCCCTCCAAACCCTCCAGCCGAAGCCGGCAGGAAAAAGTCAGAAAGAACACCACGCCGTATAGAAAAACTGGCGTGGACATTTTACAGGAAAGTGTGAAAGGAGAATAGAGACTATCATAGTGTAACCTGAAAAGAAATTTTTTTTGAATTAGTATTGGTTATAAGATTTTCTTTATTCTATAGCCACCCCTTATTTGTCATATACTTATCTAGCCTATGCTTGAAACTCTCAATGGAAGAGGCAGCAGCTACTTTACTAGGTAGCTTATTCCATTCGTCTACTACTCTATTACCAAACCAATTTCTACCGATTTCCTTTCTGAAACGGAATTTTTCTAGTTTGAAACCATTATTTCTAGTTCTATCCTGTATGCTCACTTTAAGTACCTTGCTAATATCTCCCTTATTTATACCATTCATCCACTTAAACACCTCAATTAAGTCTCCCCTTACTCTACGCCTCTCTAGCGAATGGAGACTTAGTCTTTTAAGTCTGTCTTCATATAACAGGTTCCGGATGTCATGTATCATTTTAGTCATTCTTCTCTGTACATTTTCTAACGAATTAATATCCATTCTGTAGTAAGGACACCAAAATTGTACTGCGTAGTCTAAATGTGGCCTTACTAATGCTAGATAAAGTTTCAGTATTACTTTAGATGATCTATTGCTCACGCTTCTCGAAATAAATCCTAGGACCCTATTTGCTTTGTTTCTCGCATTAATACACTGTTGCCTTGGTTTAAGATCGTTACTAATCATAACTCCTAGATCTCTCTCGCATTCCGATTTGCTAATTTCTTTGTTATCTAAGCTGTATTTAGGTATGCCTTTACCTTGGCATTTACTGTTATTTATTTTATTACTAACTGGGAAACTCTTTACTTTACTAATATAACATTTTTTTGTACTATCGCTTATCGCCCTTCTATCATCGCTTGTTCTGTCATCTATCATCGCTTGCTCAATTTGAGGTGCCTGAGTGGATGTATCTACACTAATGGTTCAACTTTTGTTCTTAATTTTTTTTCTCCATTTGTTTTTCCTTCCTCCGTTCTGTTATTAAAAAAAAAAAAAAAAAAAAAAAAAAAAAAAGTATTGATGCATCTATCCAAACATAGTAATAGTGATTTCTGAGTGTAGTTGCTGCAACTTCCTGTACACCTACTTCTCATCATCATCATCCTCATTATCCTCATTCTCATCATCATCATCGTCATCATCATTAGCAACACCAGGTAATCGCAGGTACACATTCCATGACTCTCTCTCTCTCTCTCTCTCTCTCTCTCTCTCTCTCTCTTAGGCAGTATAAGGAAAACATCTGACATATTGAACTCCTAATATTTCTGATAAATAAAACAAGACAGACAGATAGATAGATAGATAGATAGACAAATAAATAGAGACAAGGGGATGGATAGGTGGTGGCTGAGTGGTAAGAGAGGTGGTCTGTTGTCCGAAGCACCCTGAGTTCGATTCCCAGCGAGGAGAGGGGAAACTATGATAACTTTCGCCACACCAGGATTACTGATATACCACATGATCCACCGCTAATACCACCACACCAGCCCGGTATAAGGAAGCCCTTGTATGTATTCAGTTTGGACGGTGGGCACTGGTGCCGAAGGTGTGACATGTGAAGGTGTATGGTATGTAGGAGAAATGCTGCAACTTAGGGAAGGGCCTTTTGAACCTATGTACAAAGTTGGACGCATAAAAAAGGATAATTATGGCTAAACAGATGGACAAATTGAAAGAGAGAGAGAGAGAGAGAGAGAGAGAGAGAGAGAGAGGGGACTTTTGCGAGCCTTTTCGTGCATTCATATCTTCATGGAAATCACACCCTTCACCCCGATGATAACAAGTCACGAAACCGCTCGATAGATAGATAGATAGATAGACATATAGATAGACAGACAGATAGAAAGATAGATAAGTAGACAGACAGAGACAGACAGAATATATTCCTAGATAGATAAATTCTGAGACGAAGATAAACTGATAGATAGATAGATAGATAGATAGACGGATGGATAGATAGATAGACTGAGTGACTGATGGGTGGATGGATACACATATAGATACACAGATAGGGTTGCAGCTACTACACACCGATCCACTCTCTCTCTCTCTCTCTCTCTCAAACTTTCACCACACACCTTCGCCAAAATAGTTGTCTCACCTTTCTCCGGAACTACACCTTACACACCCCTCTCCCCTCCCCCCTCCCCCTCCCCCACCTCACCTCACACAAACACACACCTCCCTACTCACCTGTAGGACTGTAATTAATCCTGTTACCTGGCTGAGAGAGTCAGTGAGCAGGTGAGGTGACGTGTGGGGATCTATACAGGTGAGAGAGAGAGAGAGAGAGAGAGAGAGAGAGAGAGAGAGAATGTAGGAAAATATTTGGTATAGACAATACAGACAGATCATTAGGCAGACAGGTATGTATGTAGGTAGGTAGGTAGATAGGTAGATAGGCAGGTAGTGCAGACAAGTGTGGCAAGAGTGATGGAAGAGGGATTGGAGAGGGAGGTAATGACGGAAGAGGGGAAGGGGGGCAGCGAGGGGAAACACTGAGGGTTTAAGAGAAGGATGACGTGGAAAAAAAAATCAAGTAAAAAAATACAAAAATATATAAAAAGGAAAAATCTACTAGCCCTTTTCCTCAAACTTGGCGTAAAATTGCCGTCCCTCCCCCTTGAATGCTGAGTTGTGGCAATAAATTAACACTAAAATATGATGCTAGTCACGAAGAAGTGCTAGAGAAAGAATGTAGAAGCACAATACTGTCTTTTTCTGCCACTGAGCTACGTGAAATAAGCTGCAAAAGAAAGAAAATCTGGACCAAGTTAAAATGAATGAAGTATACTCTCTTCAGGGCTTCAAAGCTGACTATGGTATCTTTTCTATGAGTCTAGAATAAGGGCATGTACCTAGCACCTATTCTTTAGCGATTTATTTTTTGGACCCGTCTGGTTAATGTCCTTTTGTACGTTATTTATGCAGAATGTGGGGACACAGGAAGGATTCAGCTAACACAGAATTGGACAGTAAGGTGTAATGAGCTAAATAAATCGCTTAGGGAAAGGTGTTAGGGAGGACATGGAAGAAAAAGGCTCTCCCCACCCACAACCCCCGCAGACGAAACCGGGAAGAGAAATTTTTTAGAAGGAACACCATGGAATATAGAAAAAATAATAATGCAAACTTCACAGGAAAGGGTGAATGAAAAATCAGGTGAGTGGATGGAAGGAGAAGAGAGAAGAGGACAGGAAAGAAGAGAGAGAGAGAGAGAGAGAGAGAGAGAGAGAGAGGACAGATGGAAAGAAGAGGAAGAAGAGAGAAAAAGAGGATACAGATAGAGAGAAGAGGAAGAAAGAGATAACAGAAAGAGGGAGGAGAAAGAGAGGTCAGAAGGAGAAAAGGAGGAAGAAAAAAGAGGACAGAAGGAGAGAAAAGGAAGAAAACGGAGGGGTTGTGAAGAAGAGAAGCTACAGAACGCAGACGAAGAGGAGGAAAAGAGAAAGAGAGAAGAAGACAATCGTAAGACACAGGAAGAAGACAATCGTAAGACACAGAGGATGAAGACAATCGTAAGACACAGGAAGAAGACAATCGTAAGACACGGGAAGAAATCGTAAAACACAGAGGATGAAGACAATCGTAAGACACAGGAAGAAGACAATCGTAAGACACGAGAAGAAATCGTAAGACACAGGGGAAGAAAACAATCGTAAGACAGGAAGAACACAGTCGTAAGATACAGAGGAAGAAAATATAGAAACGAAGAAAGACAAGAAGAGCGAAAGGAAAGAAATGAATGAAGAAAAAAGGAATGAAAGAAAAGGGGACATAATACACAGACGAAGAAACGGAACAAAGACAAAAACAAAACAGATAAAAGAAAAGAAAACAAAACAAAGACGAAACAAGACAAGGATGAAACAAACAGAAAAACAGACAAAACAAAACAAAACAAACACAAAACACAGCAGACAAAACAAAACAAAGACAAAACAAAGGTGAAACAAAACTAAGGAAAAAGTCAAAACAAAACAAAGACAAAAACGAAAATATGAGACAAAAACAAATCAGACAAAAAAACAAACAGAACAAGACAAACTAAATGAACCAAAACTAAACAAAGAAAAAAGGCAAAACAAAACAACGACAAAACAAAGGCGAAACAAAACTAAGAAAAAAGGCAAAAAAAAAACAGACAAAAGCAAGACAAAACAAAAGATAAAAACAAAAAAACAAGAAAAAACAAACAAAACAAAAGAAAAAAGACAAAACAAAAGACAAAACAACAAAGACAAAGCAACAGACAAAACAAGACGAGAACAAAACAAAGAAAACAATTACGACGAAAAATTAAAAAAGCGAAAAGAGAAAAAAAAACAAGGGAGAGAAAAGGCAAAACAAGAAAAAATTTAATCCAAGAAAACAGAACATTATAAGCCAAGAAATAAAAGCCAGAGAACAAGAAAAACACAGGATGATAACAAGGGAGAAAGAGAAATTGAGGGAGAGACAGGGAGGGCGATAAGGAGGTCGGAAAAAAGGGCGATATGGAAATAGGGCGAAGAAATGTGGAAAGTGGAATATTAGGCTGAAAAATTGTAAAAGCTTGGAATGAAAGGAAATTGTGTGAATATAAATGCTTGTGACAGAGATAGGTAGGTAGGTGGATAGATACATAGACAGATAGATAGATACAGATGGATGGATGGATGGATGGAAGGATGGATGGATGGATGGATCGATCGATCGATGGATAGACAGATGGAACGACTGATAGATAAACAGGGAGGGAGGGAGGGAGACTGATGGATACAGACAGATAGAGATGGATACAGACAGGCAAAGACAGACAGACAGATAGAGAAATAGACAGAAAGACAAACAGGTAAACTGACAGAGAGGTACGGAGACAGACAAGCAGGTAGGTAAGTAGATAAACAGACAGAGAGGTAGATAGATGGATATACTGAGAGGTAGGTAGGTAGGCAGTTTCGAAGATAGATAGATAGATAGGCAGACAAATAGATAATATATAGGTAGGTAGGCAGGTAGGCAGGTACACAAAAATAGTAAGCAGGCAAACAGATAGCGAGAAAAAGAGAAGAGATTTGATGATGATGATGATGATGATGGTGATGATGATGATGATGGTGATGATGATGATGATGGTGATGATGATGATGATGGTGATGATGATGATGATGGTGATGATGATGATGATGATGATGAGGAGGAGGAGGAGGAGGAGGAAAAATGGACAGGGAAGAGGAAATAATAATAACAGAAGAACAGAGGGACGAAATGAACACAACATGAAGACCAAGAATAAGAATAACGAGATAGAAATTTTAGAAGGTAATTTTCCAGGTAATAACCCTAATGCCAAGTAAAGGTGTATTTATTTACTAACGTCAAGGCGTCCCCCTCAAAATGTATGCAAATTTTAGCCCTCACTTTTTTCATATATATTATTTTTGGGGTCTGGGTGATGAGGGATGGAGAGTGGGGTCCATTTTTGAGTGTGGTTTTCTTTTTCTTTCTTTTTTTTTTTTTTTTTGACATGCTGCCCTACCCATTCATAAAATATAAATAGGTTTTCATTCTCTCTCTCTCTCTCTCTCTCTCTCTCTCTCCTCCATTTAATATCTCCTCCTCCTCCCTTTCCCCTCCCTCCTTCCGCATTCCTTTACTTCCTTCTTTCCTTCCTCCTCCTCCTTTCCCATCCCCTCCTCCTTCCCCTTCCCCTCCCTTCCCCTTGAGTCTTACTTCCCCTCTCTTCCATCCTCCCTCTCCCCTCAACCCAACATTCCTCTTTCCTTCCCCATCCTTCCCCCCTCTTCGTTTTCCCTCCAGTTCAAATCTCTCTCCTTTCTTCCTTTCCTCTCCCTCCCTCCTCTCCCTGCCCCTCTTCTACCCCTCACTCATTTCCCTTTCTCTTCCCCTCACTCCTCTCCCTCCCCTCTCTCCACAGTCTTCTCTCCCTCCTCTCCCTTCGCTCCTCTATCTCCCCCCTCCTCTTCCTCACTCCTCTGCCTCTCCTCTCTTCCTCTCATTCCTCTCGTTCTCTTCTCTTTTTCTCTTCACTCCTCTTCCCCTCACTCTCCCCTCCTCTCCCCTTCCCAGTCTACCACTTTTTGCATCTGCCCCAAATCCATGTCATTCGATACCACAAAAAAAAAAAAAAGGGGGGGGGGAAATCGCGTTTCTCATATCAAACCCCCATCGCTCGTAAAATGCTCTGAAATCTTAGTTAGTGGGGCTTAACTCCAAAGAAAGTTTAAGTTAGTGCGCTGGGCTTAAATTGAGGGGGCTTAAATCGAAGAAGCTTAAAGAGAAAATTTTATTCAGGTGAGAGGCATATTAGCAGCCAAAGGTGAGATGCAGGTAAGGAGTAAAAGGTGTGATGAAGAGACGGGGGTTTGAGGAGGGGCTGAAGCAATGATTCTCTCTCTCTCTCTCTCTCTCTCTCTCTCTCTCTCTCTCTCTCTCTCGCTAGATTTTGTTATGTGTCATCCATGGTTTTTTACTAACATTTTTATGTATGGATTATAATTTTGACTTTATTTCCGCACCACCCTTGAGGTAAAAGTCACGGCGCGTTTTTTATAGAGGTTTCCCCAATAGGCCTAAATCCTGTAGGGGGTTGGTGACCTCCCACAGCGTACACACAAACACGTGTCGCGTGAGTGCTGCCACCCCAGAGCTGTTTGATATATTTATTTTAATTATGAAAGGATCGCCTCTTCCCACTTTTATCCCTTCAAATTTTCTTGCAATTATACTTGCTAAATTAATTAGCAATGTTAGAAGTGTTGGGGAAGTAAATAATAATTAGAATATTTTTAGAGCAACACTGCCAAATTTTTATGCCACGTTTCTCTATTATCGTATAATATAGTATGCAGAATAGTTTTATTCTTCCTTGATACATGTCAGCACTTTCATTACAGTTATATTAGTATGAGTTATGTTTATGTATCATTCCTACTACACAAACCACAGGCGTTATACATCGTAGGGTTAGGAAACATGGCAATAGTGTAGGGAGGGGGTGACTCCACCCAAACCCTATGTTACGAGGAGGAACACTATAGCAGCCAAAGGTGAGATGCAGGTAAGGAGTAAAAGGTGTGATGAAGAGACGGGGGTTTGAGGAGGGACTGAAGCAATGATTCTCTCTCTCTCTCTCTCTCTCTCTCTCTCTCTCTCTCCACTTTTTTTTCCCACAATCTTCATGCCCTTTTCATATTTTTTCGACCATTTTCAAAAATATTTCCTCTATAACACGTACACTCACTCTATAAAATTTCATTCATACGAGCGGCCAAGGAATAGCAATGAAGGGTGTTTGTGTGTGTGTGTGTGTGTGAGAGAGAGAGAGAGAGAGAGAGAGAGAGAGAGAGAGAGAGAGAGAGAGAGAGAGCACACAAAATCCACCCCCACGCAATGCTGACTCCGAAATCCGATCTCATTTTCTTACAATTTACTCCACTTTTTTACTCCTCTTTCTCCTTTTTTCCTGCCGGCCGCCAATCGATACGGGCTTGTTTCATGGTCCGCCACGATTTTCCTTAACGCCTGTGCAAACCCCGGGATTGGCTGGCTGGCTGGGGGGAGGGACGCTTTACGACGGGTAAGGAACGGCTCTTGTACGTGTATCAGGAGGGTTAGAGCTTGATAAATTTAGAACACTGGACTCAATGTCGATCTAAAATTCCTTCTTGGATCACTACTCATTCTTCGTTGAATTTCCTCCCAAATCGATCCGATTTAGTCAAAAGTACACAGATACACAGACCACACAGACCTAGCTGTCTCAAAAACGTGCCCAGCATTAAGAGGCAGACATACAATATTCTAAAAAAAAAAAAAAAAAGGGGGGGGGGAATCCAAAACAGTCTTCCCATGAGCTGTACAGGAAAATTGAGAGAACACTGTACAGGGTGATAAAAAGAATAGAAAACAACACCTAACAGGGTGGGAAAAAATTACAACACCTATCATGGAAAAAGTTAAATAACCTGACACTAGTAGCAGACAGGTGACATGATTAAACCGCATACCTGTGTGTGTGTGTGTGTGTGTGTGTGTGTGTGTGTGTGAGAGAGAGAGAGAGAGAGAGAGAGGGTCTTTATGACAAAGCGATTATAATATTGTGAACTAAGGCTCTAGGGAATAAACGAAAATATTAGCAACAAAATTTGGAATGTAAGGAAACGTAATGGTGTGCCAATCTTCAGGTAAAAAAAAAATAAATAAAATAAAAACATGGAACTTTACCTATTGCTGCTCTTCATTACGGCACTCATATCTACCCAGGTCATTACGATAACTTATGGGACGGTGAACGATAGCTTTTGAAACCCACTGAGGCGATAGACGGGAACCAGCAAATGTTTCAGAATAATACGGTAAGAGTTCACAATTGTTCGTCAGAGAGAGAGAGAGAGAGAGAGAGAGAGAGAATTTTCCTAACCTCACCTGCACAGTATTCGATATATATGGAAAGCTATGCACACCTGTAGAGGCAAAGAAATACACGAATTTCTATGGAACTTACCTGTATGTCACGTGTAGTTCTAAATGCCAGCCTAATGAGCCTTACCTGTGCCAGAAGGACTCAGCACATTCTACACCACCCCTCCAAACCACCAAAGCTATCTCATTTTCTTTCTGTTCCGGCCACGCGATTTTATTCATCTTAGAAGTGGCCAATCGTCTTCTAAGGACTTAAAGCGTCTCAGGTAACCCCTGCAAGACGATTAAAAAGGTATCTCGTTTTCCCTTCCTATCCATAGACGATTTTCTTCAGGTAAGGGATGACTTGAGCGCATATCTAACTCTGAGCTGTATTATAGTCGACTGAAGAAGCTCCCTAACACCTTTTCCAAAGCGATTTATCTTGCTTATTACACCTTACTGTCCTCATCTGTGCTACATAAATCCTTCCAATATCGCCATCAGCATAAATAACGTACAAAAGGATACTAACCGGCCATATCCAAAAATAAATCGCTAAGGAAGAGGTGTTAGGGAACTTCCTTATCCGACGAGATGAAAAGCCTATTAACGGCCATATCCAAAAATAAACCACTAAGGAAGAGGTGTTAGGGAGCTTCCTAACCCGACAAGAAGTCTCCATCCTTATCTAAAAATAAATCGCTAAGGAAGAGATGTTAAGGAGCTTCCTTACGAGACGAGAATACAAGCCTATTAATCAGCCATATCAAAAATTAAATTGCTAAGGAAATGGTGTTAAGCAGCCGCCTCCCCTTTTCCTGCGTGATCTCTTGGCCTTCCTTCCAGCCTCATCCATCTCACCTGTCTATCTATCTACCTATCTATCTGTCTATCAGTCTACCCATCTGCCTATGTGTCTGTCTACCAATCTACCTCCCTACCTGTCTATATATCTGTCTGTCTGTCTGCCTACACATATATAAATACGTGCTG